>NC_048233.1:54840003-55058216 GCF_002007445.2 Ailuropoda melanoleuca | reverse complement strand
AATGAATGTTTTTCTTGCACATATCCATATCCCTAAATCATATAGTCATGTCACAAAAATTGAGAATCTACTATGTGCTCAGCACTAAATAAGGCACTGGAGACATTTTAAAAAGTATATCCAAGTAATAGAATACACCCAGGTGCCCCCAGAATATGTTTTTTAAAAAAATCCTTTCACCCTGCTAGAAGGAAAGTTCTCTCTCCTTTGAAATCCTCTAGCACTTTATTAAAGCATCTCATGGCTTGTATTATTCTGTACCATGCGTTATGATTGTATGTATTTCTTACGGAACTTCCTAGCTATTCTGTAGACTTCTGGTACAGAGACTGGCATTTAATTTACACATCTCAAACCACATGATGCTCTGGGTTGAACACTACAACTTATAGTTCAGATGTATGTTTCATAAGCAGCATATTCTTGTTTATACTAACTGACTTTCTACTGGTATATATAAGTCCATTTACAGGTCCTACTTACAGATAAAGCTGGGTTCATAACTATCAACTTGTGCTTATTTTATACTAGACAAAACTATTTTTATGTTAATTTTTATTACTTTTCCCTTCTTTTGAATAATCGAAAGTTTCCCCTCTATTCATTTGTTTGCTATAAAATATGCTCAATTTTTTATTAGTGGCCCTAAAGATTATTACAACATGAATCTTTTGCTTATTAAATCCAATAAAAATTTTTACTTTTTTTCTGGCAATGCTAAAAAATTAAAACATTGTAATTTTATTTACCTCTCCCACATTTTTAATTATTGTTAACATATATAAGAGGTACACATGCATGAGCCCCACGCTAAGTGTAGAGATTACTTAGAAATAAAATCTTAAAAAAATAAAAAATATAAAACACACAAGACATTACTATTTGTATAGAAAAAGCTCAGTTTTTCCTCCTGTTTTTCCTTTATTTTTACACTAATACCACCCTTGGAATTTCTGAAACCAGATGTGTACGTTTTTTTTTCCCTACACTAAGCAATTCTCTGTGGCACCAACTGGGTTTTCGACAATTTAAATTAATTCAGACACTATCTTCCTGGACATAGCATCACTCCCACAGGTTAACAGCTCAGTTCCCCAAGACTACCCCCTGCAACCTTCTATGCCACTTGGTAAGTCCAGGTTGTTACTTACCCCACCCTCACCCCCACCCTGATTACTCTTAAGAATCGTTTACCTTGGTTTCTCAACAATCTTCAGTGATGCACCTATGTGTTGTAGTCTTTGTATTTGTTGGTCTTGAACTTCACAGAGTTTCCAGAAAAAAATGTTTAGTCATTCATTATCTCCTCAAGTATTATTTCTGCTCTATTTTCCGTTTGTCTTATGAGGGGACTCCATTTAGACATTTGTTAGGCCTTTACACTTCTATTCACATATCTCAAACTCATTTTTATGTTTTCCTTTATTTTTTATCTCTGTGCTTCAGCTTGGCATTTTGTATTGATAATTCTTTTAGTTCACTTTTTTCTGCTTGTGCTGCATTTATTCTTCTGTCAAAAAAGATCGTCTTCATGTCATATGATGTGTCCTTTAATTCCAGAATTTGAATTTTATTCCTTATTTGAGATTTGGATTCTTCATTTTTTAATATATTTACTTCTATTTGTTCTTATGGTCAAATTTATTTTAAATTCCTTGCCACCCATCACCTAAACTTACATCATTTGCAGTTGTTTTTGTTGTTTGTTTTTAATCTTGGCTTTCACTTATGTCTGCCTGGGTTTTGTCATGTAGAGTAATTTTTGAACAGCAGAAATGGTACAAAAGAATAACAAAGGCTACAGATACTATACTGTTCCAGAGAGGGTTTGCCATTCTCTCTGCTAGACTAATAGAGTGGTGGAAGATTATGACCATCAATTCAGTAATGTGATGAGGCAAGGACGGTTCACAGTACTGTGAGCTTCAGTTTACCACTAATTTGTCCCTAGTCATCTAAAATATTGAAATGACAGCCCAATGTAGTCTATAAGGCTCCTCCCTATAACAGATTCCAACCACTAATTTGTATCTACTGAGACTGCTGAAATTCTATTTGGTGTGTTAGTAGAATTATGCTTAATTTTTTAGTTTCCATACAATATAGCCCAGATCTCAGCAAATGTCCTGAGAGTAAACCCAAACATGCACCAAGGCCAAAGTCTTAAAAAAGCAATGCTTTTTCCTCTTTCCCTTTCAACATACCTAAACAGGTGCAAAATTTGAATCTCAACCACTTGGAATAAGAAGAATTGGCAAATTCCCCTGGGGAAAAATGGCTCCACAATTAAGCATACCTTTTTAAGATTCTTGCCACAACAGTGATTTAGTCTCCCCAGTTTCTGTTCTACAGCATCTAACCATTATACCCATACAAATAATTTCTCTGTTTTATTCAATTTTTGCTGTTTGGGGTGGGAGTTATAGTCTGCCACTAGCTTAGTCCATCCAACCTCTTAACAGAATTATAAATGAAAATTTTTTTATTTTTAATAAATTATTCTCTTTTGCGTAAAACTAAATCACATAGCATGAAATACACTAGGGGGAACACTATATATATAACTGTCAATAAAAATGATATAACAAATTGAAGAATACTTATATAATTCTTATTGCCAAATGATATTATTAGGCAAAATTGAAGCATCTATAAAAGAAATGTCAATTCACAACTTTTTTAAAAAAATGAAAAAGATCCAGAAATTATAGTTCTAAAAGTCTATTTCTATAAAGCTAAAGTACATTAGCACATTTCCATTTAAATGGAATTCAGGAGATTTGCATTAATCTAAAAGTCTGTCTTCATAATCATGTGGAAAACACTTGAATTTGTATGAAAATAATCTCAGATTTCTGCACAAATTTGAAGTAAAAACAAAACGCAAACCTGACATAAGAAGGATCTAGCTTTTTAGTATTTGATACCTATTCAAATCAACTAACTGAAATAAAAATCCTTTCAGAATGAACTACACATCATACACTGCTTTATGTTCTTAAGATTTAGGGTACTGGAGAATTGGATTCAGACATCATTTCTTAATAGGACCATCATGTTATAAAAACCCTATTGTTTTTAAAGAACTGAACAAGGGGTGCCAGGGTGGCTCCGTCGTTAAGTGTCTGCCTTCGGCTCAGGGCGTGATCCTGGCGTTACGGGATCGAGCCCCACATCAGGCTCCTCCGCTATGAGCCTGCTTCTTCCTCTCCCACTCCCCCTGCTTGTGTTCCCTCACTTGCTGGCTGTCTCTCTCTGTGTCAAATAAATAAATATAAATCTTAAAAAATAAAAAATAAAAGAATTGAACAAAACAACGAATATTTTGTAAAAACGGGACAGTGTTTTAAATCAAAAAGAATTAAATACTTCACATTTTGCTAAGAAGACGCTGTGTTTTTCCTGCAGATCTCTCTCTCTTTTCATGGCAGATATGAATTTTAATATTGAACCTTTTTTGGAGAAAAAATGATGAAAAAAACATGACATCTGTTATTTTTATCTAAATCACGTAAAAATGGATGTGGGGAACTTACAAAAGTCTAACTTCTGAAACGCGCTTATACCAATAAAGCAAAGAAGAAAGTGATTTGGCCTCTCAGCAGATAATTTCAAGTTTCAAAACTTTTTCTAACTCTGTCACACTAATCAAAGTGCAGTTTTCTCTTCTATAAAATAGGGATAATAACAGTTCAGACCTCATTCAATTAATGAAATAATGTATACAAATATAAAGTGATACCACATAATTTGTCTTTCTATAAAAAAGTTGCCATAGTTTTTATCATCATCACTTTGGTTATTGCTATTATTTATGCAGTGGTTAATCAAAATCTCGCTGAAAGCATGTAAAACTGAAAACTTGTATCAAAAGAGATAAAAGGAACTATAGTGAGTGAACTGCTTATGTTATTCACTACGACCTCTACAACTTGCCCTCTGGTTTCAGAGATTTCTCATTAAGGACCATAGTTTGCATCTTTTGAAAGGAGTGAAGAAACATGCAACAATGAATACAGAAAACAAAACAGTAGAGAGATATGAGTGCTGGGGGGATGTATAATCAGGGCAATAAATAAAATTTACGAACACTTTTTGGCTATTGTAACATTGAATGCCTACTACTGAATTGACCATCAGAAAACCACTAAGACTGTAATATTATTACCCCAACCTCATAGATGAGGGAACTAATCACTGAGAGGTTAGTAACTTGCCCAAATTGGCAGTGCCAGTAAGTGCGGAAGTTGGATTTTTCAGTCCAAGCAATTTCAGTGGCTGCACTTTTAATTACTCTCATCCATCCCCAGCAGAGTTCATTTAACTTGCTTAGTGACTTTTGCAAATATGTTTTGCAGTGCACATAGTTCAAAGCTATATAAAAAAATAAGAAAGTCAATTACTAACCTTCAAAAAGCTATTTTACAACATCTAATTCACTTATGAATTCAGTTCAGACAGAAAAAGGCTATCAGGAAAAAACAGTATAGTAAATATAGTAAACAGAGATTACAGTAAACCTGCATGAGAAAAAGTTTGGATTATTTTCATTTGTTTTCAATGTTTGATTATTTTTTTAATGTCTCTATATGGCATCAATCTTTCTGCAATGCCATAGGAAAATATGATGTGACAGTCCCCATTTTTTGTTTAATGTTAGAATAATTGAAGGTGTATGAGTTTCTTGATCATCCTATAACCAGATTTCATCCTGCATTAAAAATCTCCCAATTTAAAAGGACAACATATTAAGATAATCTCAATACTCAGGTTAAAATTATGAGGAAAAAATTTGAAATTGTAAAAGCTCTAAGTATGGCTTTTTGCTTTTTATTATAATAGTTCAAAGTACTTGAATATTTATTAATCCCTCATAGTAAACTTCGGGAATGTAGAATAAATTGTGTAATTATACTCAGAGCATCAAGCCACGCAGAAAGCAAAATGCAATGAGAAATTATGAACCACTGAGAAAAACAATCTCTACAGTTTCTCATTTTTATTACTAAAAAGTAAACTTATTTTGAACATATAAATTCAATCATATTTTTTTTAAAGATTTTATTTATTTATTTGACAGAGATAGAGACAGCCAGCAAGAGAGGGAACACAAGCAGGGGGAGTGGGAGAGGAAGAAGCAGGCTCATAGCGGAGGAGCCTGTTGTGGGGCTCGATTCCATAACGCCGGGATCACGCCCTGAGCTGAAGGCAGACGCTTAACCGCTGTGCCACCCAGGCGCCCCTCAATCATATTTTGAAACAGTTATGTATCCTTTTAGAACGTTGGCTCAGAATGTCCTGTTAGCTGTTGTTTTACTAATGAGGCATACTGAATGTGTGATAACTTCTCAAAAATTTTAGCTATTATTGGTAGCTATTACCCAGGTTTATAAAGTGATTTATTAAGATAAGTAATCTTAAAAATTTATAGCAAAATACATTTATGCATAAAATAAACAGAAAAAGTATAAAATTCTAAAATTATATAATGCATGTGTCATCTAATTAACAACTCGATTCTTTCACAGAAAATAAGATTCATACTTTAATCATAGACAATCATTTGATTTTTCAGATCACGTTCAGCAATGAAACAATGAAGAAGTTAGTGCAACAATGCGTTATTGTAAAAGACATACAAACTCAAGGGTTTTTTAGGCAAAGACATTTCTTTATTTGTGTAGTGGCACTGAAATCAATCTCATTTTTTAAACACAAGACATCAAACTTTTCTTCCCTGAAACATCTCTATATTAGTAAAATTCAAAATATTCCAACTGTGGCAGCACCACTTTTACAGGAAACTGATTTTCTCTCAGAAAAGTAAATCTAGAGAATAGCGTGGGTGTGAAGTTTTATGTCACTGCTGATAACAAAGCTAAATTGATTTGGCACTTCTTAGTAATTTAACTCATGAGAAAGCTGAATTTTTTTTTTTTTTTTGCACTTTTCATCTACTTCTGTAGAGGAAATGCACAGCAGCAGAAAGAGGTTGATTCCCGGTCAGCAAACCTGAGTTCCAGCCTTTGTCTGTGCCACCAATAACTATTTGTTTGATTTTTCTTTTCTTTTCTTTTCTTTTCTTTTTTTGCATTGCAGCAACTTCCAAGCTGTAACAAAGCAAGGACTTCTGTATCAGAAATGCTTGGCTTCTGATTTAGGCTCTGTCTCACCCTTTTGGAACACTTGTTAAGTAAGTTAATAATGTTAAATGTCAGATAACTTATCTGCAACACTGTCTAACAGGGCTACTGTGAACATCAAGTGAGATAAATTACCTGACTCTACCTTCCCATAGCACCCTTACTGTCTTTTGTGAATGTTCACCTCAATTGCAATGAAACGTTCCATGCATCTGAATCTTCAGTCCTTAGAATAGTGCCTGAGAAATGAGACATTCAATAAAACAATTGTAGGCATAGTTGTATTAATTACATGTAAGTATTTAAGATAGATTTTGGCGTGTAGTAACAGTTCATTAAATGGACTGATTATTATTTGTCGTTCTTCCATTTTTTTTTTGTTTTTAAAGATTTTATTTATTTATTCGACAGAGATAGAGACAGCCAGCGAGAGAGGGAACACAAGCAGGGGGAGTGGGAGAGGAAGAAACAGGCTCATAGCGGAGGAGCCTGATGTGGGGCTCGATCCCATAACGCCGGGATCACGCCCTGAGCCAAAGGCAGACGCTTAACCACTGTGCCACCCAGGCGCCCCTGTCGTTCCTCCATAAATCAATGTGGTTAGGCAAAATACGCTTCCACAAATAATGATAGATGATGAGAAATTAGTTATTATTCTAAAGAGTTAGCTATTCAAAATTATTTCTTTATCATCACCTTCGTCCTGAGTTTTATGCTCAGAACTGAAGGGAAAAATGTTCATAATATATATTTTGCATTAAATCCAGGGACCATTAACGCTTTTCTAGAAATTACATACTCCACACAGAGATGAGCCTCCAAGCAGTTATGTTTTTCCCACATGGTGCACCTTCACTTATCATAGCAATTAATGGAGGGTGTGTGGGGGGGGAACTGACCCAATTAACCACACAGTATCTTTCCCCAGAGATGGTCACTGAATGTCTCTGTAAAAAGCAGAACTAAAGTGATGAACCTTTGAGCCGTAATTCAGATTTCTTCAGGCTCTTGGGAAAAAAAAAAAAAGCCAGGTCTTCGAAGAAGGAAGCCAGACAGACAATGCAGAAGGAAGGGAGGCATGCAAAGACATGAGAGAACTGAAGGAATCACTAAAAAACCTTCAGTGTTTGCTTCCAACCCTCCTGTGAGGGCTAACAGAATGCTTACTCTTGGGTCCCACAAAGTACCTCCTGTACTTAAAACCTTACAATAAATTTCTATTTTGGTTTGTTTTTATTAGGGTTTGTTGTTGTTTCTAATTGAAAGAGTTCTTACATTCAAGCTTATGTATTCATCCTCCAAAAAGTACGGATGCCATTATTGATCGTAAATGTCACAGACTCTTCTCTAGCACCTCCAAAAATGTCCCTGTTTACCATCTGCTATTACTGCTCGTGCTCGTATTTGTGCCCTTGAAACACAAGATAATATTTTCATCTCTATCATTTCCTTGTGAACTATTCATCGTAGATATCATTGGTTTTATTGTAATGCAGGCAGGACAATTTATCAGGTATAATTGGAAAATTCTAAATTCATGCCTGTCTTGTTAGCCTTGTAATTTGTTAACAAACTGAGAGCTGGTTGAGAGCTAAATGGGGGTATAGAAAGCATTTAATAGAATATTTATTCTATATATTCTAAATATAAAGAAACGAAGGTCTGCAAAGGTGCATTTCACTCTGTTTAAGTACCCTTTGCACCTGGCCACATTCACCTTGCATTGTCTCTTTACAGATTTATTTATTACAACAGAGTAAATCATATTTTCTAACTCTGTTTTTTAATCTACCGAAGGTAGTCATTTTCCCAGAGGTTTCTGGGTTTCAGGGAAAGAATGGAATGTTCACACCTTGCGATATTGCGTGTGATGTGAATGAAGTTCTTCAGCTGCTTTTCTTTCTAATTAAAACCAACTCAGGAGATTGGAAGGAAGATGAATATTACGTATCATGAAATTCAACTGAAGTAGAACAGTATTTTAATTATATTCAATGAATTATTAAGCATTTTTAGAAAGAAAGACTACACAGTGGAGTCAGTGGGAAATTCATGAGAAAGGGCTGTGGGAGCTGTGTTTACATTGAGCAGTGCCGCGAAGTTGCTTGACAAGGAGGAACTGACTGTGAGAAGAGAATAAATGATCTCAAAAACCACTTAAATTCTAAAAATAACTTATATGATACAGGAAATGAAGTTCCGAAGTATTTCCACACCAAATTATTTCTGTGTTATTCATTTCTTTAAAACAGTGTGATTTGGGGACACCTGGGTGGCTCAGTCAGTCAAACGGCTGCCTTGGGCTCAGGTCGTGATCCCAGGTCCTGGGATCCAGCCCCACACTGGGCTCCCTGCTCGGCGGGGAGCCTGCTTCTCCCTCTGTCTGCCGCTCCCCCTACTTGTGCTCTCTCTCTCTCTGACAAATAAATAAAATCTTAAAAAAATAAAATAAAACAGTGTGATTTTACTATTTGCCATTCTACATTTTTAATCCCAACAAATGTATGTTCTCTGACACATCTTTAAATGAGACCAAATGGTTTTTAATGACTGAAAATCAAATAATCAATTATAGATGTGGTTTTATTGTATTGGAATTCATTTACATGATGAATATTCTATTCATTGTTAAATAATAAAGCACTACCAGTTAGGCTTTGACGTTTGCCCGCGTGGTTGAATTCTATTTAATTTGCTCATTTCTCATTGCTGCCACACCTGTACTTTCAGCTAGTATTAGTTCTTTTTTAACAGTATTCTAACTGCAGCAATTAGTATTCTAAATTTAAATTAAATGTAGTGTCCCCAGGAGAAGCTGAGGTGTATAATGTTAATTTGTTTGTGTTTATGTAGTCAGCTTTTCTTTAATTAACTAGTTCAGGCAATTTCCAGTGGAATCTTAAAACGATCATGTTTGTTGAGATTTCCTTCGTATAATTAGACTTAAGTTACCAGAGTGAATTATTTTAGTTCATAAGTTAACAACTTTATCCTGGATTATTATATTCATTTCATTAAAGTAATAAATTTTCAAATTTGGATGACATTTACTCTACTGTAAAAAAATGCAGTAGTTTGCATAAAACTTTCCTTTATTAGGAGCTTCTTTAACTTCTCAGAAAATGAAGAAAAATGGTTTAATTGCTTAATTATAAAACCAGCTCAATTCTTTAAAAAAATCATAGTATTGATATACTGGAATTATTTGACACAAATATTTAGTAATTTAACATTGTGGAGTTTGAATAGTACACAGTCATTTAAAACAGATTTCTAGCCTAGTAGCTACATGAGAATCTATAGGAAGAGACTCTGACACCAACCGTTGGAGAAAAAAAAACCAAAAAACCTTTAAAATCACTTTCCTCCAATGCCCTCACACACTTAGCAGAACATTATGGTCCAATAAACCAATATATGTGTTTTTAGGAACTCTGTATTTATGTAGATTGTGGCATATCCCTGTCCTCAATCTTTTTTCATTCTCACCTTGAAACTGTGCACAAAATAGGCCCTCTGCTCTGTCCAAAGTACTAAGTCAAGTATGGAGAGCCTTTTACCATTCAGAAGGCTTATTGCTAAGAATCCCTTTTTTCTTGACATTAACACACATTCTCAGGGCTGTAGATGATCCTGAATTAAAAGAAACTAATAAAAGGTAAAATACTTAGGGAACTTGGAATTTTTGAAATTCATAGTTGTAGAATTTTATATTTTAAAATGTCTTCTATTTATACCTCCATTGTTTCATTATAATTTAGGAAGGTATTTGAATAGGTAGAAAATTTTTGTTTTTACTTTTATATTTAAAATAGCGTCAATCAAACATTTTGCTATCACCTAAATAAGCTAATTTTCAACTTCATTTAACAAAACTATTTTTTCCCTTTTTGCAGAGAAAAACGTGAACCATGCAAAAATAAACTGATCTTTTTTAAAAGTTTTTAAATTCCAGTTAGTTAACATACAGTGTAATATTAGTTTCAGCTCTACCGTATACTGATTCAACACTTCCATATAACACCTGGTGTTCAAATTCAACAGAATTCTTTAAAATTCAACAGAAAATGTAAATGGCTTAAATTATATAATCATACAAAAATAATCTTGCCCCAGACCAGTCATCTGTATTCAAATGTTCAATAATAAAAACATATTTGAGCAATATCAAATACATAATTATGTTTTGTTTGTTTTCAAAACTCATTTGGTTCTGTATTTTCAGAAAGGTAGACTGCTCTGCTACTTAGGAGTGTATTTTAACTGCATGTGCACATTCATATTCCTTCAGTTTTTCCACCATGACCTCTTTTGGAAGGTCAAGCAAAAAAGTACCTACAGCGAAAGCAAATTGAGAAAATAATAAACATTATAAATTTCCTCTGCTTGAAAATGTCTTCTCTCATTAGTAATATGTCCTGTGTATCATGCAAAGATATCAAATAATTCATCCCATAGAAATAAATTAGTACATCTAGAAAAATACAGCAACATCAGGAAAAAAGTACTCCTTAAAAGGAAGTATCTAGTCATGTGATGTTTTTCTTTCTGTCTTAAATTCCTGGACTCAAGGGTCCGTAGGGCCAGTCTTTGCAGCTCAGGAAAATATTGGAAAAAAATTAGTCATTTGCTGCCCCAGGGTCATTGTCCCCTAAGCACTTTCTCATTTGTACTAAACTGCACAAATATAATCTCAATAAGGTTGCTTAGTTTCATAATTATACAAAAAATATAATGAGTCTTTGGAGGATGGTTTAAAAGTGAGAGGCCCAAGTGTGTTACATGATACATTCTACATGATATATGTATATTGAACAGTACATAGATTGAAAGCTTATGAGAACACGGTGAGAAAAAGGGGAGGGGAGAGACCAGACATGAGCCCTACAGCCCACATAGCCCTAGAATAATGTTGATATGGAAATCTATCTAACCATCATGGATAACATAAGACCGTTAAGGAGAATGGTTTAACAATGCAAACTTGAAATTTACACAGTTCAGTATAAAGTAATGAATCTAAGAATTAAGGAGTTATATCTATTTGCCACACATTATCTGAGAGGCACTGTGCTGGGCATGCTATCTGCATTATATTTAGTGTCTTATCTAATCAACTCGACTGCCATTAGAAATAAGCACTATGATCATTGTTCCCTTGTTACAGATCAAAATCCTGAGAAGAGAGAAATTAAGTGAATAGCTCAAGGTCATGTAATTGGTAAATGTGAGAACTCTAGTAGTCTGCTTCTGAAAGCCCATAAACATCATCAGGATGTATTATTTTCCAAAACCTTTTTTATTACAAAGTTTCAAAATCATAGACCCATAGAATCTCAAACTTAATAAAATGTTAATGGTTGTTTAATGCAAACTTCCATTCATATACACAACAGCCACATCCATCACTTCCAGTGATGGTTAACCATTATTTGCCTTTTACTTTTAGACGGTTTTTCTCGAAGTTTCAGTATGACTGGTATTATTAGGTGCCAGATATTCTTCCGGTTTTAGAGATTCAATAGCAACAGAGTAGATACAGTCCCATTCCAATGGAACTTACTTTTTTACAAAGGAGGCAAATCAGTCAAGGTGCTGTCATAGTGATTGGGAACTATTTTGGACTGGATGACCATGTACGTGTTTAAGGATATAAACTCTGAAATAATTATGACAAGATGAAACCAAGCATATGAAGATAAGGAAAAAGAACCCTCAACAACTCTTCTAAGTTCCCTAAGTTGGATAATTAAACTGGTATATTTCAGAAACAGAAAAGATGTCTCTGTGTCCGAAGCAAAGTGATGAAAGGAAAATATATATTAAAAAACTTTGGAGAGGTAAACAGGAAATAGAAACATATACAGCCTTATACAGTCAATTGATAATTTATATTTTTATCCTAAGAAGTAATATTTTTAAGCTGAGGAAAGATATTACATGTTTTATGTTTTTTAAGTTTGTTGTACCAGGGCCAGAATGGAAGTGAGAGATGGTGGTGGCTTAGGGTTCTATCAATAAAGATAGAAAAAAGTGTATTGGGTCATATATATATATATATACACATATATATATATGTATTTGGTATATATATATTTGGCTAACATATATATACATATATATACACACACATATATATAATATATATGTATATATATATACATAATATATTTCTCATATACACTTGGTCTTCATCCATAGTTCCTAGCTTATAGTTCCCAAAACCCTTGGAATTTCCTGAGGCTAAGAGCAATGGGAGTATCTTTTGTTATAATATTTGGTATCTTGTCTTTAGTTTCTTAAATCCCTTCAGAACCATAAATGTGAAATTGGTGCCTTGTGGTTCATAACAAGCCAATTTTTCCACCACAATTGGGTGTATGCTAATGAGGTGACTTTTGGAAAGCACTATGAATAGAAGCTATTTGCCAGGGGAACCAACAAGGAATAGAGGATTGGAACTTTCAGTCCCACTCTCTGATTTCTGGGCAGGAGAAAGGGACTACGGGTTCAATCAATCACCAACAGCCAATGAATTAATTGATCATACCTATGTAATAAAGCCTCCATAAAAACCCAAAGGAAGGGGTTCAGAGAGCTTCCAGGTTAGGGAATCAGAATGCCACATGCCATGAAACTGGGCCCCAAACTCCATGAGGAAAGAAGCTCCTTTTTTCAGGACCTTGCTCTATGTATCTCTTCATCTGGTTGCTAATTCCTATCCATTAATATTCTTTCTAATAAATAGGTAATCTAATGAATAAATGAGTGTCCTGAGTTCTGTGAACTGTTGTAGCAAATTAATGGTACCCATGGAAGGGATCCTGAAAACCTCTGATTTCTAATCGTTTGGTTAGGAGTATAGTAACAGACTGGAACTTTAAAGGTCATCTAGTCCAAATATCTATTCAATGTTTGCTTTCCCCTGTGTCTGCTTCTCCAAAATGGCTGTCCAATTTGCTTAATCCCCTGTGGAAATTAAGTTCCTATTCATATAATGTAATGCATTAACTTATTTGATAATTGTAATTAGCAGACCACTCTTATATTGAATGCAAAATCAATTTTCCTGTAGTTCCTACCAGCTGGTTTTGGTTCTGTTCTTTGGGTCCATGTAAAACAAGTCTTCTTTCTTTTCTACTGAGCATACTTTCCAGTTTTTGAAGACAGAAATCATTTCATTTCCCCTCAAAAGTCTTTTCTGCAGGCAGAACATATAGAATGATTATTAATGATATTTCTAAGTTAAAAAGTGTCTGAAGGTCATCGATCTCCCCTTTTTCTTGGTAAATATTAAAAAGGAGCATGTTTTTATTCTTCAACTAATTGTTAAAATCATTTCTGCTTCAAGAGGAGAATGAAATTCTACGTAGGATATTAATATTTACTTATTTCTACATGAAATGTAACATTTCATGAGAATAATCACTGCATAAGCTGAATGAATAAGGATTCAGTTTAAGTTGACAACTAGGTTTGATCTTTAAACTTAGATTTACTGGGACCTTAGCCAGTACATATTTAATGTGATATAATTTGGCAATAGGAATTTAAGACTTCCTGAACTATTAACCTAGATCCAAAATCTTTCTGGAAATTAATGAAAAATTTTTCTAAGTATAAGGAGTTTCATGGTAGCCATTACTGGATCTACTCCATTTCTTTTTCATTTTTTTTAATTAAAATTTGGGAATATTCGTAAATTTACAGAAATACTGCAAAGATCGTAGTTAGTTCACATATACTCCTCACACAGTTTTGGTTCTTCCCATTGTTAACATCTTACATTATATACATTACATGTATTGAGACTAAGAAACATTGGTACATTATTATAAACTAAACTCCAAATTTTATTTGGATTTGACCAGTTTTTCTGTCAATGCCCCTGTTCTGTACTAAACCCAATCTAGGATAACATAGTGCATTTAGTCATCAAGTCTCCTTAGTGTCCCCTAGTATTTGACAGTTTCTTTGTCTTTTTTTTGTTCATGACCTTGACTATTTTGAGAAAGACTAGTTAACGATTTTATAGAATGTCCTTCAAATTGTTTGATATTTTTCTCAAGATTAGACTAGGGTTATGAGTTTTTGGAAAGAGCATCAGAAATAAAGTGACCTTCTTCTAACACCATAGCAGAGTTTACATAATATTATTGATGATGTCAACCATGATCATTCAGTTAAAGTAGTGTTTACCAGGTTTACCTACTATAATGTTAATATTTTATCATATTCTGTTAGTTGGAAGTGAGTCATTAAGTCTAGCCCATACAAAAAGGGGGAAGGGGAGACCAAGTTACACCTTACTATATTGCATATATTATTTGGGTCCAATGACTTTTAAAGTAATTTTTTCATTGTATTGGTCTGTTTAAGAAAAGCAATATTTTCCAAAACAGACTTAAGTATTCTACATTACTTTTTCCACTAACATTTAAAACATTAGCTCAAAGGTTATACAATATTAAATGTTCTTATGAAATTGCAAAAGAGCATGAACTATACACTCTAAATAAATCTTATGTTCCCAGATACTAGAGGATATGTAGTTAATATTAAAAGTTCAACTTGTCTTATCTTTATGTAAGAACAATATGCTCAGAATACCAAATCTTTTTATGTTAAGCAGAAATGCACATTAGAAGCATTCTCATATAATGAAAGAAACTGACTTTAAGAGAAACCCAAATTGTCTCCAATGTACAAACACACATAAGCTTTCAATTTAATATTTAATCATTGTCAAGGAAATAATGTAACCATGTAAATATGAGACAAATTCTGTGGCTATTTTCAATTTTTATGCAGAATAATGATTTTTTTCAGTCACAAATACCCACTAAAGCTTACTTTATTATTCTTATTACTTCCAAAGTAAACTGTAAGAATGTAAATTTGAAGAAAAATCATTTATAGACCTTTTTTTAAATCTTCTGAAGGATGAAAAGTAAAAAAGATTATATAAATAATAAAATCAAACAAACAGAATTAGAAGGAGCCTTGTAGAAATTTAAAATCAGTATTGCAGTGAAAGTAAAATAAAGTTGGACTATCTAATAGCTTGAAAGGGAAAGAACTATTATACTCTGGGAATTTTCTGTGGACAGCACACCTATTGGGTCAACAGTAGGAAGCAAAACAACACACAAACATAAGAACAGGATTCTTTTGCACATTAGTTAACAATATGTTACAAATGCTCTACATGAGGAAGACATTTCCCCAAACAATGTACTTTGAGAGTCAGATTTCATTTTGAAATGGTTAATAAGATTACTTTGAACATGTATTTTGTACAATGTTTCTCAGTTTTAGTTTGCTGATGTTTGTCAAGTTAGACTATGATTCTGGAATTTTTACAGGACCTTGAGGCTAATTTTTTTTTCCATTTTTGGTCATGTTAACTTTGATCACATAGATAAGATGGAATTCCACTATAAATTTCCTTCTATAATTAATAATGTGTGAGAAGATACTTTGAGAATATTAAAATCTTCCATTCTTTGTTAAACTTTCACAAATTAGTGTTAGAAAACACTGAAGCTTCCTGCCTAAATAAATTGCTACTTTGAAGCTTCCAAATGGTGATTTTCTAACCCCATGATTTCTTTATATTTTTTTGAGTTGGTAGGCTACTATGAGAGCATTTGCCAATATGTTGAATGTGTAATGGAACATTATCATGGTTTTACCATACAACTTTAATATGCGATTCCTCATATTCTCTGGGTATCAGCAAAGTTGAGCACATTTCATGTTGTGTTGCTTATCCTTTTATTTCTGTGTGTGAGGTCACCTAACTTGTCCTCTCTTTGGACAAAACTCTGTTCTTGCTGCTCTCACTTACATTGTTAGAGAAGTAGCCCAGAAAGAACAAGTAATGCCATTTTTTCTTAAATCAGTTCAAGTCTTTGAGTTTCTTCAGATTATGTAAAGCCCAATTTATAGGGCCTCTCTATCTCCTTTACCCATATCTTATTCAGAAATCAGAAGTGCAGACTTTATAACCTACCCATATCACCTGAAAGAAAATTTTTATTTTCCATTTCATGTAATTTGTTGTTCCTAATATCTTTAATGTTATGCCTCATTTCTTGCCTACTAAACATGAACTTCATTTTCACAAGCTCACTTTTAATTAAAATCTCTAGTTTCATGGTTGAGATCTTTTATCAATTATGTGAAATCATTAGATATTACTCATAAATAAGAATCCATCCCAGAAGTAAACACTTTCTATATAAGCATGTTGATGAAGTTAATAAAATCACTGGGAACTTACATAAAATGACTACATTTATGTTTGTTGGTACATTATTTCAGTTTCCTTCATCCTTATTCATTAAGGGTACAAACTTGAATTATTTAGGTATTTAATAATGTTTTCTGGCCTTAAACATTTATTTCCTTGCCTGCCAACTTCGCAGATCTCTCTTAACTGGGCTATAATTTCATATGGAAATTTTAATTTTTGAAGAAAATACTGATTAACAAATACTGTTATCAATACATAAGAGAATCTATGGCCAACATTTATTAAAAGTCTCTCAAAGACTCCCTACTTTGAAAGGCTCTTACGGATATTAGGGAAAGATGATGGATTTGATGCTTTCATTCTCAATTCATTTCCAATTTTGATTTTTTTTAATTGGCTTCCTTATGAGTATTAACATTTGCCACAACACAGTAAGTGAAGAGTTGTATTATGTGACAAAGAGAGCTGGATATGTAAAAGAAAAGAAAGTAGGTCAGAGATTATTGGCTTGAATAATGACACTGATCACTAAGACTTCTTTATTTTTTAGTTAATATCCAACTACATGAATAATAAAATCACCCTGACAATAACAGAATTCGAAGCATGGAAAAGAGTCTATGATTCAATTACCAAATCTCAAATTATTGTAGGTGATGAGAAGTCTTTGTGTGACAATAACAAAGAGGCACATACAAAAAGTATTACAAAGGGGTATGAGGAAAGGTCAAGAGTGTTAATGAAGACTTTTTAATTTGCTTATTTGTTTCAAGAAAGTGAAAAAGTATAGCCTTCACTCTGATTTTAGTTCCTACATGTAAAGAACTTGTAAATTGTTACTCCTGCACTTACAACAAGAAAAAAACTGGACAAATTAAAAATAAATGACTTCTTTTGGATATATCAGAAAACTGAGGTCAAAGAACAAACCACTACCCTGATATCTGGAGACACAAGCATGGATAGAGAATCACAGCTAACTTCTGATTTTTTAACAGGAGTCCCTGAAGCAATAAACTGGTATGACTTAAATACTACTTTTGACTAAGTGATGGAGGCTGAGTGCAGACTATCATGAGAAACTTCCAGGGGCCATAATTTTAGTGGGAACCCCTTACTTTATGATCTTTACCCTCAGAAAGTACACCAGGTTCTTAAAGATCCAAGGAAGCCTTTTATGGTACCAGCCGGGAAAAGGTGAAGAACAGTCATTTAGGATACATACCCAGCACCTTCTCCATGACAAAGGCCTACTCCAAACCCTACCAACTAGGTTCTGTAATAGTGGATTACACATCTAGAAAGTTACACAACACAAACTGTCTCTGAGGAGGAGGACTTAGAGAAGTCCAAGGTAAACATGGGAACCAGTAATAAGGGCACTAGAGGAATTTGAACCCTAAGGCAATTTAGCCATGGCAAATATTAAGCATATCCCAATTCCTAGCCTGATTAACATAAATCCTCGCACTAAAGGTTTATATATACTTCAATCACTAAAATCCAGTGCAACCTTGCCTGGTCTTCAACAAAGAATTACAAGGCATATGAAAATGCAAGAAAAAACACTCTGAAGAGACAAAAAGCACCAGAGCCAGTATTAAATAAGACATGGATGTTGGAATTAGTAGAGAGGGAATTTAAAATAATTATAATCAATATGTAGACAATATAACAGAATAGATGAGTTACGTAAGCAGAGATATGGAAACCCCAAGAAAGAAACAAAGGTAAAAGATAGCAATCAAAAACACGGTAACAGAAATTAAGAATGCCTTTGATGAGCTCCTTATCAGACCGGATATTACTGAGGAAAGAATCACTGAGCTTGAAAATAGTTCGATACACATTTCACAAATGAAAATGCAAAAGAACAATAATAAAAATAAAACCAGAGCAAAGCACCTGAAATTTCACATGGTAGCACATACATGTAATTAGAATTGCGGAAGGAGAAGAAAGAGTATGGAGCAATATATATATATATTTTAGAAGTACTTATAGCTGGGAATTTTCCAAAATAATTATAAGAAACCAACCCAAGAGACAGGAAGCTCAAAGAAAATCAAGGAAGACACCCACTACATTCCTCCCCTTCCCACTCCCAAGATATATCATCCTCAAACTCCACAAGATCAAAGAACATGAAAACGTTGCAAGAAGCCAGAGGAAGGGGAGGGAGTACCTACAAAAGACAATTATAAACTTTACATTTGACTTGTTCTCAGAGGGGCGCCTGGGTGGTTCCGTCAATTAAGTGTCTGCCTTGGGCTCAGGTCATGACCCCAAGGTCCTGGAATCAAGCCCCATGTCCGGCTCTCTGCTCAACAGGGAGTCTGCTTCTCTCTCTGTGATCTCTCTAGTTCTCACTCTCTCTCCAATAAATAAATAAATAAATAATCTTTGACTTGTTCTCAGAAATCATGAAATTAAGAAGAGAGAGGAGTGACATAAATAAGGAATTGAAGGACACAGGGGAGGCCTATCTAGAATTTTATATTCTATATAAATTCTCCTTCAAAAGTGAAGGAGAGAATTGTTGAATCACTCTATTGTACATCTGAAACTAAGATAATGCTGTATGTTAACTATACTGAAATTAAAATAAAAAAAACAATTAAAAAAAGTGAAGGAGAGAAAGATTATCTCAGAAAAACAAAATCAGAGAATTCATTGCCACCAGTTCGGCCCCCAAAAAAATGTTAAAAGAAATTTTGATATGGGCCAGAAACTTAAATCTACATAAAGAAATGAAGAACACTGAATAATGAATAAATGAGGCAAAAAATTTTTTTTCTTTTTTAAAAGATTTTAAGTAATCTCTATACCCAAAATGGGGCTCAAACCCACAACCTCAAGATCAAGAGTTGCATGTTCAACCAACTGAGCCAGCCAGGAGCCCCCGTTTTTTCTTATTCTTAATTGAAAACACAACTTTTTTTAAAAAAAGGAAGTACTGAGAATAACAATATATTGGTTCATTATACTATACGGATAGGAGAAATGGATGCCAGCAATGTCACAAGGGACCAAAGAAAGAAAGGGGGAATGCTATTACAAGGTACCTGCACTGCACATGAACTGGTACAGTGCTATTCAAAAATGGACTTAGTTTAAAATGTATATTGTAAATTCTAGGGCAACAATACAAAAAAAAACCTTTAAAATAAGAAAAAGAATTGATATGCTGAGAGAAGAGATAAGATGGAATCATAAAATTCTCAATAAAGTCAGAGAAAACAGAAAAGAACTTCCATGAGACATATGGAAAGTGAAGTATTCCAAGATGGTCGGGTTTGGATAAAACAAGCACACACAGGTAACATTGTAACGAGAGAAAAAAAATGTAAAAAATTTCATTTAATAATGTTAAAAATATACTAAGGGCTATAGAGGACCTCATGGGAAGTGTTGGGAGGAACTGAACTAAATAAATGTAAAAAAATAAAGTTAAAATAAAATAAAACAGACAAAATGTTGGACTAGATTAGCAACATCAATGAATATTTAAGGGAAATTTTTATCAACACTTTTAACTAGTTTTTATATTAAAAAGTTCAATTTGAATCATAATCCATTTGTTTGTCAGAAGATGTTAATATAACGTTGTCGTTTAAAGAAAAAAGCCCTGTCCGACTTGAAAAATAATGTCTCCCTTGAAATTCAACTTAAAGAAACTTAATTGCGTGAATTTTTGTTACTGCCAAGGAAAGTGTTCCTGCCAATAAAAAAAAAAAGTGACAAATATTCTTCCATTTGTTACCAAACATTTGTACCATCCTCAATTACAGATGGCAACTATCAAAAATTAAGAATTGTGTATAGCTGTTTTGGGCAAAAAATCTGATTTAATAAATAAATCCACAGAAGCAAGCTCACTTTCAAAAAATGGAAAAAGTTATTTTCTTTACCATTTTAAAATCTAAAGAAAATGTGATGGCTTCTTTTAACACCCCATATAAACACACCCAAATCCACTCTCATCTGGCATACATTTAAATGCAAATATAATTTTCTGTATAGACTGTGACATGGAAATCAATGCCGAAGTCTTATAGACTGTTCTTGGCTTGTCTTGAAAAGAAAAGCAGATCTGGTTCCACAGTTGACTGGTTAACACTGAAAAGCTAAAACCTCACTCGAATAAATAAACTACAGGCAATATCAACATTAAGAAACATGCCCAAATACTATTTTATGGAGAGTTGAAAAAATAAGACTGTAAATCATCAGAAAATCTAACAAAAAACAACAATGAAAGGAAGCCTTTGGTTTCTTCTGAACTAAATCAATGACCTCGGTTTGGAAAACTATATTGATGAATAAGCCATACAGATTACCTAACAGAATCTGATGTAATACATTTTGAGATCTGAATAGATGAAAAAGATGCTTCATCAGAGCTCAAGAGATATACTAGTAAGTTTCACCTAAACAGGCATGAATACAATAACCATAAAATTTATTGTCCAAAAGGGAACACTTCTGGGATAGGGACTTTGCACCAAAAATGCATAAATGGCAGGCAAAAGCCAGTATTTTCGGGGTGCCAGGGTGGCTCAGTCGTTAAGCGTCTGCCTTCAGCTCAGGGCCTGATCCCAGGGTCCTGGGATCGAGCCCTGCATCAGGCTCCCTGTGTGCTTCCTCCTCTCCCACTCCCCCTGCTCGTGTTCCCTTTCTTGCTGGCTGTCTCTCTCTCTGTCAAATAAATAAATAAATACAATCTTCAAAAACAAAAACAAAAAAACCCAGTATTTTCCTGAGTGAACTGCAGCATATAGTCATCCTGCATTAATCACAACAATAGAAAAGCTATACCCTCCCTGATACTACCAACACTCTTGTAAAACACAACTGCAAGAGGCACCATACCACACTATGCTGTGCTTCAGAAGGCCCCAATCACAGAGAAATCACTGTGAATAGTGCCCCTGGAGCTGTGTAAATGGTGGTTCTGATCCTTACTCTAAGTCAGGCAATTTCCTAAGGGTTTAAGCCATATTAACTTACTTATTATTCAAAACCTCTGAAATACTTGTTAATGGATTTTAAAATGAATTTTGAAATCCATTTTAAATGGATTTATCAGAAGACTTATCCTTGAAGAATCAGATACACTGATAGAATGACTTGCCCAGAGTCACACAGCTAAAGTTGGTGGGCAAGGATTTGAGCCCAGACGGTCTGGCATTCCAGTTCTTACTTTACTCATTGCACTATACTCCGCACTATTAATTTCTTTTCTCTAATATAATATTTAATTACTAATTAACAATCAGGAGAATACTGCAAGAGTATAAAATTTTTAGGATGCATAATGTTCCCAGAATGTATTATATTCACATAATTTCCATTGCATTAATAAGGAATATGCATATAAAGTGATAACTTGTGAGTTGGGAATATTTCACAAAGAATAGGTTAAAGTGACAGACTTTGTAAGTCAGAGCTTTACTTCTGGCAATTTTATTTTGAATTATTAAAAAACTTAAGGTGGCACTTTTTTTTTTAGAATTATATTCAACTATTCAATATTCTTGCTTTGTATTTCCAGGCTCAACAGAAATGGAAAGAGAGGCTCATGTGAAAAGATTCACACCTTCCCTCTTCCTGCCAGTCACTCAGCTGATAACTCTTTGAACTAGTATCACTCTCCACACACTATAGATGTTCTTCCAATAAATTATTTCCCTAAAGGAGGAATTCAATGTAAGCTTGGTTTTAAAAATCAGATCAAATGTGAAGTAAAACATATATATATTATTCCTGGGTCTACAATGTTTATATACCGTGTTTGTTTTCAAACCCAAACTTAACTATGCAAATCATCCAAGAGAAAAGTGGGTGCATAATGGGCAAAGAATTAAACTTGAATATATGTTGGGAGGAAGCTACTCAGAAAATAGCAAGAAAAAAAAGGAAGCTAATGAATATATCAAAGATAAAATATTTAGCACGAGAATGGTTCCTCTCAGCTTCATTTAGCTTCGTTTTTCTACATTCGGTCTAATGCAAAATTTATGTCATAACTTGAACAGTGAATGCTAACAATGTGTTCCTTTTTTTTTTCTTTCTTTTTTACGAGAATCAACTTCCTGTCACTTGCTACAGAAGCCTACTGCTACAGAGGTTGTTATTTGACTTCCTGGACTAGTTGCTATAGATGGAGGGTACACTGCTTTGGCTGATTGCGGCAGACTGTGGACCAGTGTTGTATTTTAATGTATAGTCTAGCCATTGTCCTTTTACAAATTCAGTGTCTGAGGTATATAAAGGTCCAGTCCCCTATATCCAATTTTGGACAAATATGAAAGGTCTTCCAAGACTAAATCTTCCTTTAAGGTCAGCTCAGGATTTAGTGGAATTCTCCATCTCCCCAGTCCTGTTTCCTTTCTACTCCATCCATTAAATATCAACACCAAAAGCACTCCCTAAGAAGCACTTGCTCTCCAATCTCCATTTCAGAATCTGTTTCCTGGGGAACCCACTCTGCAAAAAGCCATAAGGGCTTCAGCTGTCCTAGGCCCTATGTGCCTGTTCCAAAGGCTAAGAAGCTCAACATATTGGCACACCTCTAGCCCATGTGTAACACATCAGTATACTGAGATACCTCAGTGCCCAAGGCTATGATGGCCTTAGAAGAGAGAGAGAGAGAGAGAAGAAAGACAACTATGAATGTATTTCAACATTTTAGGAAGTAATTTTGAAGTTACTTAGGGAAAAGTCACTGCATGCAGCCGTAAGCAACTAGCTACCTTGCCTCCATCTGCTATCCAAAGAGACTAGAGAGGCAACAGGAAAACCATTTTGAATGTACAAATGCCCTTGATTCAAATTACATTTAGGGATTTATCAGAATTATCCTTCTATATTAACTATCGTGAAAACACATCATACATACATTCACATGAACAAACAATAATAAGAGTAAATAACCAAAAGAAAAGAGTAAATAACTAATGTGTAAATGTGAGTGAATGTTTTAGGTTTTCTAATATGAAAATATAAAGTTATATTTTAACCAATGGTTTACCACACTCTCAGAGGCTTAAGACTATTGCTGTTGATAACAGCTGTTTCCAGGGTGGTAATTATCTTACGGGAACTGGGATTTCCTTTCTCCCAAGAATTGAAGAGCAAGTAAGTACACTCAATGAGGGAAATAAAGTAATACATAAGAGAATAGAAAAGTTGGTGTGCTAGAACATTATGGTTCTGCTCATGTATCTTTCTCATGTATATTGGTGGGGGTCCTAGGAAAATCCTAATTGTGTAAGATCTGAACCCCCTAAGCTAATGCCAGACTTTAACAAGATCTTCCCTTTCTAATCACCATATCTTAAATTATAACCACAATGATGCAAATTTTTTAATACAATAGTTCAAATTTAGGTGTAAATCTATGTTTTAATTGTAAACACATAAGAGGCTGTTAGTGATATAATTTGAAAGAAATAGGGTCTCACTTGTGCATGGGAAGCTAAGCTTATAAGTGCCTGACCGCTCCTGATGTAAAAGTCATGGCTACAGGTAAAGAACATAAAGGGTGTGTCTTTGTTCCAAGGCAGTAACTGTTAATGCACTTAAGGAGTCAGGAAAATTCTCTGCAGAGAACTGTCTTTTAGCAACCCATTAAATTTCAGGACTATGTCTCAGATATAATCTAACATTACATTTAATGGTTATAAGTAGTATTTGCGATTGTTATTACTCAAGGAATAAGAGTGTGCCAAAGTAGAACTTTCCGCTCCCCCCATTTGTCATTGAACTTCTTCAGGGGTGTTTAGGAGCATGGTGTTATACGCAACTAATGAAGCATCAAACTTCACATCGGAATCTGGGGATGTACTGTATGGTGATTAACACAATATAATAAAATAAAATTAAAAAAAAAAAAACTGAAAAGAAAGGTTGGTCTCAAATGAGTAACTAGTACCACATCCTTCCCATCTGATTTGGACGTGTTCACCAATTAGACCACTTTTGCCACGTGCAAAATTCATATTCAGGCATATTCTTAAGTTATTTTCCCAATGAGTTTGTCATTTCTGTGTGGTAATTATTCATTCTAAAGTCATCATATAACCATTCTATGATGGGCAAAGAATCTGGCATTTGTGTGCCATCGTAAATACTTAAGAACAAAACTGATTAGCTGAGGATGAAAATATATGAGAGCCCAATATAACACATACCCTAAGATTTCTAAAATTATCTATTACAAATAGCACTGCAAAAAACCCTTCAAAGTATAATATTCAACAACAGTTTCTGACTATTTTTCTATTTTGGACGTGTCTGCCTTTCATTACCTTTTCAGGTTCGGGGAAGACACAAGCTAATGAAGAGAATTACGACAAAAGCATCCTATTGCCCTTGAGTGCAGACCACATTTAACAACATGCTTCATGTTTCTGATTTATTTCTCCCCCCATGTAGAGCAAAATGACAAAAGAGGAGTTGAAAATGTCCTCATATTCCCCAGAGAAATTGTCTTTGATTTAAAGAACATAAGGCAGAGCTGTAATTGGTAATCAAGGATACAAGCTCCTCTTTCATGACTTCAAAACTAATGACAAGTTTTCATCATTTCCCCATGGCTGAAAAATGATCGATACTTACCTAATCGTCATAGCCATAAAATTGGATTATCTAATTCTAAAAGAGAGGTGGTAATATTTCTCAAAAATTATTTTGCATTTCTTCTTCAGAAATTATGATCTTACAAAGAATAGCTTGCTACCAAGAAAACAATAGTAACTACAATGTTATTTATGTGAGATAATCATTACATGGTGTCTTAAAATTTTGAAAATATAGCTGGAAGAACTGGCTTTGTTACTTTTTCAGCTAATATTTCTAATCTTAAAATACTCATCCGATGCTTCAAGTTTGTCAACCAATTATTTTTTTAAAGATTTTATTTATTCATTTGAGAGACAGAGAGAGCACAGCAGGGGGAGAGGCAGAGGGAGAGGGAGAAGTGGGCTCCCCGCTGAGCCGGGAGCCCTATGTGAGGCTCAATCCCAGGACCCTGGGATCATGACCAGAGCCAAAGGCAGCCGCTTAACCATCTGAGCCACCCAGGTGCCCCACAACCAATTATTTTTCAAATGAAATTATGTAAAACCTAAGAATAAAACACAGAAGTTTTCTTACTTTCTGAGAGTGCACTTTAAGTGCCTTAAAAATTTGTTCCCAAAATCTAAGTTTTCTTTGGCTTAAAGACATAACAATTAGGAGCAGCTTTGACTCAGATCCTCCCTTAGCAGGTAAAAGGCCCAGCAACCAACCATCTATATAGATAAGGTTGCCCAACATCCAATCCTCTCTGGCAATCTGGAGCTGCCTGAGTGTACCAGTTCTCAAAGCAGCTAAACACAGATCAATTATTAAAACTGAATATAAAGACTAAAAGAGAACATGTTAGTGGAGTACCCCATGGGTAAATGGTAGGAGAGCTGTAAGAAGCAAAATTTCTGCAAGATTCTTCTCTCTCTCTCTTTTTCTTTGTATAAATACATATGCAAAAAGGTCTTAAGAGAAAGAACTTCGTTATTGATCTGCGTCCCAAGTACTTGCGCTAAAGCAAGACTCTGTGGTCTTGCTTATACCTCAAATCCCAACTCAGCAACTTTGAGAGTGACAAGTTTTGTTCTTTTTCATATAGTTTTTCTTTATTTCACAAGCCTCAAGCTTCTGAACATCACATGCAGGCTCTCTACTCATTAAGGAGTAGTTTTAATCTATTCTTATATCTCCAGAAAGGATTTATTCAGTTTAAAAATTAACCAGTCGCTTGATTCCTCTGTTTCATTGGACTTTTTAGCTTCTCATCAGCACCCCTCCAAAGCGGTGAGCAGATTGAATGGAAGAAAGTGAAACAAAAATCAATCACAGCCCAATTCCCAATGTATGATAGAAATAAACCTCATTTATAAAATGAAAAATTTGGAATAGAGGCTATGGCAGTACAGGTGTTCTAGGAGGTAGGATGTAAATGTAGTTCAGGATTCGGCACATTTTTTAGGGAATCTTTAGAATTGATATATATGGGAGGGAGAGAAAGGAAGCAGCATTAGGCAGATGGTGCAGTTGAGATGCAGGCTTGACTGGGTCGGTGGACTCCACAGGAAATCTAGAGCCATAGTGGCCCATAAGAGTTGTCTCATGGGTGACAGCTAGGTTTTTATACTTCCGTCTTGATCAGTTATTGGATGCTGGCCATACATGAAAGGGCACGAGCTTGGGTGAGGTAGCAATCCCTGGAGAGGCTGAGAGTTGAGTGCTCCCCACTGACAATGCTGCCCACTGCAGAGGCCACAAGTATTTAAGGGGGATCGGGACGGTGAATCTTCATGCTCACAACAGACACTCCCGAAGGTATTTTCTAATCAGTCTCCATTCCTCCACTTCTTGATGACAACTCATTTCTCTCTCCTTATGCTTGCAGACAATGCCAGTGTCTCTCAAACTCAATTATAGATTTCATTTACTAGCAATTAAAAAGAATATCAGAGATATTTAGTGTTGATTTAAAGTACTATAATCATAATGTCTTTTACATATCTGCAAATGTAAATTTTTTAAATGTATGCCTCTTAAAAAGTATGTAAGTAAATTAAGTTTAAAATACAAATGCAAGCAACATAACAAATCAAGAACTTCCAACTTGACATTAATAAGTTAGAAATTTCTTGGTTTAGCAGTTGAAAGATCAAGCCTAAAAACAGATACATATCTCCAGTTTGAGAAAAACAGTAATAATAAATAATTCAGAGTAAGCTGGTTGTAATAAACAAGTTTGGAGAAATGGTATCATAGTCTACAAAGCTGTCCTTGAATGTTTGTTTCAATAAGGTGACATTTCATAACACAGCAAAGCTCTCTTTTCCCTTGCAGATACAGTTAGCACAGAGGTATACTGAACTCCACCCTGAGAATCAGGAACAGAAAGACTCACAAAATAATAATAAGTGTTTCCTCACTATACATCATTTACTCTTTTGAGCATTCTACTTGCATTCACCCATTCAACTTGCAAGAGAGAAGTGTGTGGTAGTTCTGTTAACAACACATTTCATAAATAGAGAAACTGAGGTACAAAGCCCTAGCACAGGATCTCAAACTTGACCGTGTTTGTGTGTGGATACACTTATATGTATTCTGAATTTTAAAAATTATTTATTTACATTTCTTATTTGATGTAAATATACTAGTATGCTATCCAATTTGTCACAAAATCATTATTAATTTTGTTATATTTTAGCATGAATACCATCATAAGCACAAAGTACCCACATTTTTTATTATTACAGTATTTTAAATTTCAAATTACCTAGTAATTTCTGTAATATTTTATAGGATATAATGGAAATAAAATTACAGATGTGAAATACATATGTAATAGCTAATGAAACCAACATGGAACATGAAATCTAACTACCAGGAAATTCAATGAAAGGGAGAGGAGAAGCAAAAATCCTCTAATTTTATATATGAGTAAAGGAGGTTCTTATAAAAGCTCATAACCTCTGTAGCAAGAGGCAGAATCAAAAATAAAACCTAATTTCAGAGCTTAAACTGTTTATAATTATGTTATAATGTTTTCAAAATTTATTGAGGGAAATACTTCAGAAAGAATAATAAGGGACTGAATTATGGAAGTTGGGATAAAAAGGAACAGTTTATATTCCAAATGCCATAGAAAATCAAAAAGAATAAACACTAAATATTTGTCATTAAATATTCTAGTAGATGGTAAACTTAGCTGTATAAAAACCAGTGTTAAAAAAAAAAAGATACGCAGTTATGCAATGATTTATTTGCATAAAGAAACATTAGGCCAAAATGAGGCGCGATATACAATTTGCGGGCAAATAAAGCAATAAACTTTAGTTGGGTAAATGCCTGTCTCAGATGCTTGCAGACAATGTTACTCATGACTATAGAACAAGAAAACATTTTCATGTTTCATTTTATGGTCAATCAAGTCCATTAGACATAAGGATAAGAATAAAATCTGGGGTAATAAAAAAATCAGTATGAGATTTTATTAAAAGGAAAAAGCCCCCTTTTTCTTTTTTCGTTCTTTCATTTTCAGGGGACATGTCTGTTTTATCTCAATAGCATACATCATTTTTGAAAAAAGGTAAACCGAGTCTGATTTTTCCCTCCCCCATATAAAACATATGTTCTTGAAAAATCATGGTGATTTTTGTGAGATCGGAATACCATGCACCTGTTACCAATCTCAGGGGTTTGGTACATGGAGAATAAATCTCATCACAATACCAGGAACAGAAATCCAAACACTTCTGCCCACTGCGTCTTGGTATCAGAGTTGCCAAGCAGAATACGACACAGTCAAGCACTGGATGGAATAATGCTTTACTTAAGTAGAGAAGAGACAGAGTAAGATCAGCCTCAATAGTTGGTGTGCTTCTGTGGTGGCCAATGGTTCTCTCCCCGAGGTCTCCATGTACCCCACTTGTGCCGCAGTAGAGAGACCCCACCCCTTGCCACAGTGGGGCTGGCCAGGTGCCATATGACCCACACGCTTTAAGCAAAGACTGTGTGATGAGTTTGGCACAGGCTGTGTGGGCTCTTTCTGTCTAGGTAAAGAAGTGTGCCACCCTCAGCAACCACTCCTACATGGTGGACTGGGGGTGCATAGACAGCATGCATAAGACTGCCTTTCCCAAAAGTTTTCACTGGATTAATTCTGTAGTGTCTATAAGATATCTCTTCATCTCCCATAAGATTTATAAAAGTCCAAGATTTTTCACAGTATCAAAGAGCATTGAAGGGTTCTGCAAAAGAATCCATCCCTTTAGAAATTTCTCATAATCCTAGCTGATGCTTCGTGTATTGTAGAAGCAATATTCTGAATAATAGAAATTCAAGATAACATGCTCTCAGACAATATAGACCAGGATCATTTAATATTGCCTGACAATACACCCCCCCCCTTTTCCACTCATTTGGTAGAACTTATTTCTTCTCTAGAAGTATTTTATGTCTTGATTCATTTTCTCTACTTTCTGCAAGACCTTTGAAGCAGCAGGATCACTTGATGGTAAGTGATAGCTTTAGTTCTCTCTGCTCTGCCCAATAGCACAGATTTCATAAACTTAATTAGATTTGCTTTTATCAATTTACTTCTTGAATTCAATCAGTTTCTAAGGACATATACCCTAGAGCACCAAACACTTGGTAATTGCCTCAATATCTGGTTTTGATCCACTTATTAACAATTCTAAAAGGAAAAAATGAAAAGCTGTTTATTCCCTTTCCTGTTAGTGATATCTTGGGGTCAGTGGGGAGAATATATGTTCAGAAATAAAGAGTTTGGTACCAAAATTTGCTGCAAATCTTCAGTATAGCAAGTTCTTACATGGTTCAGTGAGTGTTACTTTTCAAAAATATGTAAGTGCTGCTAGAGGCCACTACTTTAACAGCACTTGTTAGCACTAAAGTAAACTCCTGGAGCTCCTTTATTGCTATGTCTTATTGCTTCAGCAAAGTAATCTTAATTTCACTTTGCTGGTAGCCTGTATATTGAGGCAATATACTGAATATTCATAACCCACATAAGGACCAGGATATGACCATGGAAGTATAGTTGGGTAAATTTAAATAGGAGAATTTATTTAATTTGCAAAATCTGTTAAAAATGCAGATTCTAAATCCCAATGCATTTCTTTCAGAGATGAAACCAACCGAATCAAAGATTCTACAGAATTATGAATGCTAAAATTCCTCTTGGATATTTACATATGCATAATTAAAATGTGGGCAATGGTTATGGGGCAGTGTTTGGGTAATACGACATTGTCTATGAAAAATTACAGCATTGAGGCGTTAAGCAGAGTGAAGAGAACCAGCACCCAGGACAAGAAGGAAGTGGGGCTTGGAGGCAGTATTGCACAAGACCCTGGCTGTTTATTTCCAACAACTGAGGATTATGACAACTTCTCTGGAAAACAGTTCAGACCAGGGCAAAACGAGGTTTCAGGTTTCCACACAAAAAAATGGAGTGGTGGGAACTATACAGAGCTACGACTTGTGAGGCACCACAAGTACTCAGTGGTATTTAGCCAACCAGATGTTTTTGGTCCCAATGGAAAGAGAACTCAAAAGGAAACAAGCCTAATCTAGAGAATTATAAGCTACTCTTAATTATTATCCTTCTTAGCAATCTATCTCCAATCTCTTCATTATTGCCCAAATATTTTTTTACTAAATTATATAATAAGCAGCCAAGTAGGCTAGTCTACATTTTACCATTTCCTTTTATTTTTCTGCATCTGCCTATTTCTTTCTGGAGCAGTGCTAAAATAGTAAAATGAACAATGCACTAATATTTAGGTATTCTAATTGCATCAATATTTATGCATACTCAATAGTCTTCTCTTCTTCAAAAACATCATCTCTTCTTAAAATTACAGCCTATATCTTCATGACCGAGACTAGAAGAATTCCACTTTCTAAAGCTATTACCAGCACACACCTGCTGCCCTTTGAGCATCTCTCCACTGTTCTGATCACTATCATGTGTAACCATCACACTATCCTGATCATTACATCGGTGTTACATATTGATTAAAAGAAGCAATTATGAGCAGTAGTATCACTGAATTTCTAAATGTTAAATAAGATACATAAATTGGAAATGAAGATATGCATTAACAAATTAAGAAATACAGAGACAAAGTTGTTCAATGGGGCACATGAAGGGGGAAAAAAAAAAGTTTGGTAAGTGAATTGCTGCCCAGAAGGCACAGGAAAAAGAGAAAATGCCTGAAAAGAAAAAAGAAAGTAGATCACAGAAATCAGTGCTTATATTGCTCCTTATGGTTTCCATACTATCTTCACAGTAGTATCCTACTGGATCTCCACAACAGTTCTTTAAAGAAATTGGTTTTATTTTCTTTTTACAGATGAAGGAAATGAACACTAGATGTTGGTTTGTCCATGAGAGGAGTATAAACAAGATCTGAACTCAGCTTCAACTCTAGATTGTATGGCCACTGTAGAACGATCCCTTTCAGCAGCACACATGTACTTGAAACTCACCCTGGCAACACATTCTACAGGACACTGTAGTCCATAATGACTAAAAATTAAAATGAGCCTCGGAAGTTTTCAATTAAATGAATGACCACAGAGAAACAAATGTAGAAATTTTGGTTCAAGGGAGACCATAATGAAAGCTCTGATGGAACTGCTAGATGAAAAAGAACAGCATAAAACGTCCTGGGTATATCTGGGGAGGCATCTTGGAGCATTTGAAATTTGAATGGGCTTCAAAAAATGTTTTTATTGAGTTTATATGGTGGCAAAGAATATTCTAGGCAGGGGGAACAGTTCATCAAAGAGCAGGAGGAAAGAAAAGGAATCAGGGTTGTAGAAGATAGCTTGTAAGTCAGTAAGACTAAAAAACTAGGTGTGTAGGATATGTAATCAGAGATGAGGCTAAAAAGGTAGAGAAGGGACACGATGTGATGAATTTTTAAAGGCAGGCTGAAGTTTTGAACTTAATTTTTTTTGCCCAAGCCTGCCCTAAGCTAACTTGTTTTTTTACCTAGAAGAAACAACAGTACTATAGGAAAAATAAGAAGTCGCCAATTTACTTAAAGATGTTCACATCTTTTCAAATGCTGGGTATGTTTTTGAACACAGCTTCCCAAGATTGGAAATGTCATGACAAAGAATTCAAACAAACATGTTCACAACACCGCAAAATCTAAATTATTCCAGTGCAAAATTCCTTAGGAAAATACCATATGTGGAGAAAGGATTTAAAACACCCTTCGGAAAATGACAAGGCACAATAAAATCCCAAAAAGAATCTTCTCCCACTTTATAAATCAATCAATCAATCAATCACTCCATCTACAGAAAACTAAATGGAGGTGCCAGCTATCTAAAAATTTTGTCGAGTATTAAGCACTACGAATAACTTAGAGCCTAAATAATTGAAAAAATGAAGGATGCATCCCCACCCCCATGCCAAACATCACTCAAAATAGCCGTGACAATGAAAGCTGTGAGAATATAAGAAACAAACAGAACATTTAAAAAGAAAAGAATTGACTATATGGTTTGACCCAATTGTATACTCCTTGATTGAAAGAATTTGTCATTGAGTATGGAAGAATTAAAACTGGAAAGGAAAGCTTTAAAATACTATTTGAATCATCTATTCTGCCATTATTTGTCCAACAAATACATGCCGTGCTTACTAGATACCAGGTACTTTTCTAGGCATTTAACAATTTGTAACATTTAATTCTTGTAACAATCTTAAGAGGCGGGCATAGTTATTATCATTTTACAAATGAGAAAACTAAAGTATATTAAGTATCATCCAGAAAATCACATCTACTATTAGAGGCAAGGCCAGAGTCCATGTGCATAACTATTATACTATGTACTCTTCTTTCTTTGCAGATTGTTTTCCAAAAGTTATCAAAAATGTCATTATTTGTGGGGTGCCTGGGTTGCTCAGTGGGTTAAGCGTCTGCCTTTGGCTCAAGTCATGATCTTAGGGTCTTGAGATTGAGCCCCACCTCAGGCTCTCTGCTCAGCAGGGAATCTATTTCTCCCTCTCCCTCTGCTTCTCCCCCCTCCTCCCCCCACGCATGCTCTCTCTTTCAAATAAATAAATAAAATCGTCTTTAAAATGTCATTATTCACTTATATAGAGAAATTTTATTAGCATTTTTTTTTAATAGTAGGCATTTGCTAGCTGCTTGGGATGCCATGGTAAACTAAAGATGGGTAACAACTCTGCCCTTCGGGACCTCACTTTCTGGTTAGACAATGTAGGGAATATATAATTAAACCATTCAATAAACAAGGTTATTTCAAAAAGGAAAAATGAATCATGAAGCAGATAAAAGGTTATTTGATAGGAGTAACTGGAGGTGGACTAAAACTTACAAATACATGCAAAACTGGCTTTGGGAATGGGAGATTCAGTTGTTCCTCTACCAGATAAAATTTATTTGCGTATCTCCAGGTAAGACTCATTTTCATTCAACAGTTACCTAAATGTCTATAATTGCAAAATAGCTCAAGGACAATGAAAGGCACAATTCCTCCAAAATCGAATAACCAAGAAGGATGTACTGTAAACAAGACATAGTTTTCCACTGATTACACCTAGTAATCTTCTTGATACATTCATTTTTAAAATCTTTCACAAATTTTCCTGACACTGTATGTGTCATAGATCACTGGTGTCATATAAATTATACTCTGATGACTTAGAAATGTATACCTCCAGTCAACATTTTTTCCATATTCTTACCGACTTGACATTTCCACCTGAATGTCTAAAAGTCATCTTAAACCTAACATATAAAAAATGGGCTTTTTGCCACTGAACTTATTCCTCTTCTAATTTTCACTAACACAGGAAATGACATCACTATCTGTCTAGTGACTCAAACCCAGAAACTTAAGAAGTCGTACCAGACTCTCTCTATTCCATCAGTCTCCTCAAGAAATTCATTAGCAAAGCTGTCAGCTTTACCTCCAAACTGCATTTTGATTTGTTCACTCATGTCCCTCTCCATTGTCATCACCGTTGTTTGAACCATTTTTGTCTCTCAGTTGACAGTTTCAATAACCTTGAAAGTCATTTCCCTTTTTCTATTCCTGTAGTTCTCCCTTCCATTCTCCTGACAGCAAGCAGCCAGAACACTCTTTGTAAATGTAAACCAGATTATGTTATTATGAGGTTAAAAGCCTTTAGTGAATTCTCACAGAGTTAAGGATAAATCACTCACTATGGATCGAGAAGGCTCTGCACGAACTATCTCTTCAATGGTATCTGGTACTCTGATGGCATTTAAAATATATACTACAGACACACAGAATTTCCAGTTTCTCAAATATATTATTGTTCTTATCTAAAGAACTTCACACTTTTGATTCTCTGTGTCTGTCCTGATCTTTCTTGGCTCTTCCCAGAGCTGGATCCTTCTCTACTTCAGAGGGAGATTTTTCAAAGTTTCAACCACAGTCTGCTCTAATTCATTAAATGTCTAATACTATACAAACATTTATTGATTAGGTCTTTATTGAAAAAGTTAGGAGAAAGAAATGTCCAAGTGCTATGCCTGAATTCCCCAGCTATATGTAGATGCCTCATTTCGATCAGTTACTTATCAATGACTAATTTTACATTTACAGGACACCTCCTCCCAGGTGCTGGAGATTCAGCAGGGGGAAAGTAAAGCAAGCTTTGCCTCACTTGGAATTTATAATCTAGTGACGACAACAGATATTAATGAAGAGCTATCGTGCAAAATACAGAAGCCCCTAATTACAGAAACAATAATTGCTATGAGAAAGAACAGTACAGGTGACTGTAGAAACACACAGCAGGGACATCTAACTTAGGCATGGGCTCAGTGTAAGCTTGCCTTAGGAAGGGACATTCAAAAGGTTCAGTGAACCATATTCAGTAATTTCCTTTTCTATAAAAGACTCATTATTATTTAGATGTTAGTTACAAGTGACATGTAAATATATAGAGATAGTAAAAATGTCTTTGCTCTTGAATTTTCCCTTCACATTGTTTTTCAAAATAATGACAATTTAAAGAAGGGTGAGAATAAGCTCTATTCAATGATATTCTCTTACTATTTTCCACAGAAATATTTTCCATTAACAAGTTTATTAATTTAACTTTTTAAAAAGCAGAAGAGAGCTTTTTTAAAGAACATAAATTTAATATTTATTTTGGCGTATGCCATGTAAATTTGCTTCAGTTTTTGCTATCAGATCTTAAATTAATAAGATTTCAAACTTTGTAAACAGGATAAGAGCATGTCAGGAGGCTGATAATTTATAGTTAGCATATTTTGCTTTTACCCATTAAAAAAAGGAAGTAAAATTTAGAAGGGAAATTAATAAGCCTTTGCTTCTAGGGAAGAGAAAAAAATGTTTTGAATGTTCAAAGGCTTTTTTTTTAGAATCACAAAGTACATCATAATCACCTCTACTTTTAAAACCTTTTGAAAATATGTAATGAATCCTTGACAGTCTTTCAGATAAGTGGTGATTATGCAAGTTATCGAAGTTTTTAGATAGATGCTTTTTTGTCAGCCTAACTTTGATTTTCTTTTTTTTCTTTTTTAAGGTTTTTCTATTTACTTATTTGAGAGCGAGAGGGCAAGCACACAGGAGACAGAGAGGGAGAAGCAGACTCCCCGCTGAGCAGGGAGCCTGATGTTGGATTCATCCCAGGACCCTGGGATCATGATCTGAGTTGAAGACAGATACTTAACCAACTGAGCCACCTAGGCGCCCCCTAAGCTTGATTTTCAACCTCTAATAAAATCAGAAAATCCCCTTACTATAAAAATTAATACAAAGTATGTCTATAGTTGTTTTCTCTGTAGCTTAGGAGTTATAGGAGTTATTATAATGCAATTTAGACATGAACTGGAAGACATGACTGCAGTACATATACACAAGACCCTTTACTGATATACTTAACATCCCAGTCAACAGAATATGAATACAACTAATAAATATATTACTGGCATGTTTCCAGATTTAATTTAATGACTCTTTTACAGAGTGTTTATTATAGGCATATGGCATTGTGAAGGCCACAGAGCAGGAAATCACACAGTCCCTCTATCTTATGGTTAGTGGCCAATCACGCAAATTTTGAAAATACCTATGGAGCACTGACTTATCATGGCTTCATGAAAGGCACAGATGGATGTCAAAGTGAAAACAGCATGGATGTTGGCACCAAAGAGTTTACAATCTAAGGAAGGAAATTAGAATATTATTATAAAGATTAGATAACTATTATAAATATTAGCACAAACTGAAATGATTTCTTCTCTCTTATTTATATCTTGCCTCACTTAAATATGACTTTAAGTATGGTATGTATGACACAACAGAAATAAAACAAGGAATTTCTATTGCAGAAAAGTAATCCGCAGAGCACACAGGATTTGTACTGTGATGAAGCTACTTTATATGACACCCCACATAGCCTACATAGTAGGGTAGATAAATATCATTAGCCATTTGCCCGAACAGAATGTACAACAGCAAGGGTGAGTCCTAATGTAAACCACAGACTTGCTGAGGAGGATGTCTCGATGCAGGTTCATTGATTACAACAAACGTAGCACTCCAGAGGCAGACTTTGATAGCAGGGGAGGTTGTATGTACATGGGAGGGGAGAGCACACAGGAAATCTCTGTATCTGCCACTCAATTTTGTTCTGACCCTAAAATTTCTCTAAAAAATAAAATGTGTTTAAATCCTTTTTTAAAAGAGGAGGGAAAATCGAATTTCCTGTATACCTATACCATAAAGCCCTATCTAGTTTCTAGAAATGGGCCCAAAATGTGGCTTTTGACCAGGCCAGAGAGGAAATTAATATCAAAACCACAGTATTAAATGAGATCAGGAATGATGAGGCCTGAGAAAAATTTCCCTTTGTCTCTATAAAAGAAGGCATCATGTTCATAGTGGAATGCAGTACAATAAATGTATTAGTGATGTTCCTATGGTTCTTCGGTATGAATGAACGATTCAACCAATGTAATTTTTGGAACTACCAAAAACAGTCATTCTGCACTGGCAGGTTTTGATAATCTGAATGTTTCACAGATAAAACTTAGACCAACTGGATAGTATGCTTCTCAAATTGTGTTAAGAACATACCCAAAGATATGCGGAAGTGTGCAGGGGTATTCAAAATCCCACTTTACTCAATGTTGAGTCATTTTATTTAGTTTTTTAAAGATTCATTTATTTATTTGAGACAGCGTGCATGGGCAGGGGGAGGGGCAGAGGGAGAGAGTCTCAAGCAGATTCCCAGCTGAGCACTGAGCCCCATGCAGGGCTTGATCTCAGGACCCTGAGATCACGACCTGAGCCAAAACCAAGAGTTGGACACTCCACCAGTGTAGCCACCCAGGTGCCCCGACGATGTTGAGTCATTTTAAATATTATTTCTATATTAAAAGAGACATGGCTACAAGGAATAGATGCACAATTAGCATAACCTCCCCTCCCTACAAAAAAAAGGAAAGAAAAACGACAAGAGTTTAAGGAAATTTTACTCCCAATTTGCAGCAGGTAATTTGGCTTTGCTCATAGTCTTCTATGAGTACTAGTTTACTCTTGTGACATTAGTGTGACTTCTATGAAAACATTTTTGAATGTTTTCCTTGAATTATGATTCAAGGAAGGATATGAGATTCTATGTTTAAGTTCATGTTTGTGATATGCTTCATGAGGCTACAAACTCCAGCCTGATCACACTCTCCATTTTTCCTCTGATGCCCAGCAGCACCTGATGGTAGCAGGTTTCCCACTAAAGTTAAAATGAAAAGAAGAATAAAATTAATATCTATTTCATTGGTTATAAGGAGGATTATAGGATATGATGCTGCATTGTCCAAGATGGTAGCCACTGCCCACTTGTGGTTATCAAGCACTGAAAATGTGGCTGGTCCAACTTGAGGCATGCTGTGATTGTAGAAAACACACTGAATTTTCGAGACTTGGTATGAAAAAAAATAAAATACTGTGTTAATAATTTTCTCGATAGTTTCTATTTTTACAGGTTGTAATTATATTTTGGATATAATTGTTTTCATACACTATTAAATTAATATCATCCATTTCTTTAAACATTTGTAATATTCTTATTTGCTTTTTAAATCCATTCGGAAAACTGGTCAGGCTTGCTTTCATTATCCCAATTTGACAGGTCAGAAAACTGAGGCTCAAAGAAACTAAGACTTATTCAAAATTCCATAAGTAGGGACAGAACACTGAAACAAACTCCAGTCTTACGTGTTTTTTATCACTTAAATGTGTTACCTCTAAAAATCAGCACGACTACATAGCATTAGTAATAATAATGACAATAACACCTTCATTTATTGAGTACTCTTCATGAGGATGACACTGCTTTAAGCACTTTAAATGAATTAGCTAATCTGATACAACTCCTTTTTAGGTAGATGCAATTTTGATCCCTGTTTTACAAATTGGGAAACTGAGGGGCAAAGCAGGCCTGTATGCATTAGCTACCTACACACTGATCTCACCCACAGACTTTGACTTACATAAGGAGTAAATGAAGGGACCTGCAATTTATTTAATCTTCGGTCCTTAAAATTAGAACATTGCTGCACCTCTAATGCATATGCTAAGTTAAACAATATTGGATTGTTAACCATTTCTAGTGATCATCTTTTTGCATTTTTATCAATGACTTTAAGCATTAACTCTGTAGTATGTACAAATCATTATAGTTCAGAGGGTAATTTCAGAACCAGCCTGCTAGGTTCAATTCCTAGATCTAAAGCTTTCTAGCTGTGTATTTGGGCAAGTGACCAATCTCTTTGAGTCACAGGGTTTTTATATAAAATATAAAATGATAGAAAAGTAAAGGAAGGTAGCAAAACAGTCTCTTTCCTATTTCAAAATTATTACGTATCCACTATTGAAGTAAAGGTTTATCTTTCAAAGGTGCCAGTGAAGATATTTTAAAAATAAAGCCTTTCTGAAATTCGTGATTCTAATGAATTTTTTTATTACTTCACATTTTGTATTGTGCAATGAAAATAGGAATAATGAAGAGGATATTATCGTTATAGCTGTACCTACTGATGGATGGATACCTAGATAGGTAGATGGATGAGGTGTGTGTGTGATTGGTGATTGTTACTGTGTTGCTGTGTTTCTCAAATTTAAATATAATTGAGAAAACTTTCATATAAGTTATAATTTAGAGGACATTTAATTATAGGCCTATAAAAACTTTGCCATTATATCCTTATTGCACGATTATTATTATTACTACTATAAGAAACTCATCGAAACCATTTTTACGGCAACATCATTTTCTCCCAGGAATGTAACTATCTAAGTGTGTGAATTGTCTGTATTGATTGAGCTCTGTGTACTTAACTTAGTAATAGGTAAGTCTGAGGCAATAAGCTTGCAATTTCTCTAAGGAAATAATACAAGGTTGTAGAGTAAATGTAGACGACACTCTCTTAATTTTGTGAGGTTTTAAGCATTATCTTCACCAGCCATGAAATAGATATCATCCAATTCCATTCGCACTGTATATCCCCCAACCTCCTGTTGTACTCACTGCCTCCTTAATCCCTCACACCCTCATAAAATGAAGAACACGTATTTTTAACTTCATCAAGAAAACAAAAACAAAAACCTCTTAGTCATTGCACTTTGTTCATAGAACAAAATAAACACTAACCCTTTCCTTGATTCATTGCAGTAAATTTTATCTCTTTAGACTTATTTTCTACGCCTCAACAGCTACTCATGCGTATGAGCTGTATATATAAAATCCAGATACTCATCAATCTAGGACTATTAAAAATAGAGAGAGAGAGAGAGAGACTATGTTTAACATTCAAATTCACATGATAGCACTTCTATGACCTATTTTTTTCTCATTTTTTTAAATGTTAACATCACGTTACTGAATAGTTTATAGATTTGGTCAATCATCAGATATTTTTGAAGTGTTTACTCTTTACGAAATACCACGATAGACTCTGTTGTTAGAAGGATGTCTAAGAAACAGTACCTGTCCTTAACTAACAATTAGAATATAGTCTCATTGATGCCACTATTTTTATTTATTTATTTTTATTTATTTGACAGAGATAGAGACAGCCAGCGAGGAGAGGGAACACAAGCAGGGGGAGTGGGAGAGGAAGAAGCAGGCTCATAGCAGAAGAGCCTGATGTGGGGCTCGATCCCAGAACGCTGGGATCACGCCCTGAGCTGAAGGCAGACGCTTAACCGCTGTGCCACCCAGGCGCCCCATGATGCCACTATTTTTAATCTAGAGTACAGAGTAATGAGCATGTAAGTGCAGGTGGGTGAGGGAGAACCAGAGGACAGGGACACAGGGAAAGATTCACCAAGAAGCAATATTTAAACAGCCTCTTCGGTGAAAATTGGCCGAATAGAGTTTGAGGTATGGGACGGTCAGTCTTTGGAGAGAAAATTACTCACAGGCAGAAGCAAGCAGAGTGACATAAGAAACAGAATGATGTGTTTAGGCAATTGTCAATAGTTAAGGACATTAAGTATGTCCAAGTGCACATTACAAGAGATGGAGTTGCAAAAAGATGGGGTTGAAGAGAAAATTAGGGGTTAGGTCATGGAGCAGGCCTGCTTTCAGTATCTGTGAAACATGAGGGAAGAATACAAATGATGTACAGATCATATATTAAAAATTTTAGAAGTTGTAAGTCAAGCTTTTAAAAAGCTTACCTACAACAAAGGTGCGCACAGGTACACACACCTGCAGTTCTGCCTGCTGTGAAGAGCTGACCCTGGTCGGGCCTCGCCTAGCCCCGAGAACGGGTCACCACCGGGCAAGAAGTTACAGGGCAAGAAGTTCTAAAGCAAGATCTGAAAGGTGGGGAATGCTCGGGCAAGGACTGTAAGTAGGCATAGCTCCTTGGCCCCAAAGGCTGTCTTCCAGAGAAGAAGCAGTGCCAAGGGCTGCATGGTATCCTCTAAAGCTCAGGAACACGGGAAGGGGTTCCCCTTGCTTGGGTCTAAGACGGGCAGCCTTATAAGCTTATAAGCTCACATGAGAGCTTGGGCTTTTTCACAGCTTAAGGAGAGTCATCAAAGGCTTTTCAGGAGTGAATGTCTTAGATAACGTTTGTATTATTTGCATAACTACCAATTAGTGAAGGTCACAGGCAGGAAAATTTTCTTTTCAAGGTAAAGTAATGCTATACACTATTGTAACCTTTGAGAGAACCCTTTTATTAAGCTACTGCATGATACACAGAATCGGCAACTATATAATTAAAGTATACATTGCTATTCATCACATGTGAGGCTATATTATTTAAAAACCCCTCCATAACCATGCCAAGCTGGGGATTTAATCCTGATAAGGCTCACTTGGAGCACTGAGAGTAATAGATTTCCCAGGAGGGAAATTTGTAAATGTCCGGGTCAGCCTCACAGCCTCCTTAGGAGGGACGCGAGAAAGGAAAGAGGCCGAGTTTGAAAGATGCACGCTTGGCAGCTGAATCTAGGTAGTCGGATTTTCAAACAGCCTAATCCTATTTTTTCTGCATTTATTCCTTAAATACACAGAGATTATTCACAAAGTCTCTGGTAATTCTTTGCTCAAAAATTGTTGGCCTACTGGTGCCTGGGTGGCTCGATCAGTTAAGAACTCGACTCTTGATTTCGGCTCAGGTCATGATCTCAGGGTCGTGGGATCGAGCCCCACATTGGGCTCTGTGCTCATCAGGGCGTCTGCTTGAGATTAGGCTCTCTCTCTCTCTCTCAAATAAATAAATAAGTAAATAAATCTTTAAAAAAAAAGTCAGACACTGCAGTGGATGTGCTGTGCCACCCAGGTCTCTCTTACTCTTTGAAAAGAAGCACTCATCTCCCCAAGTGGTTGGTGGCTGGATCCTCTGGGAATTGCCCTTTTCAGAAGAGAACCACCCTCTTCCAGGGTTATCCCTCCCTACCAGGGGCAGTCAACATACAATTAGTTAGTACATATCCCCTTATAAAGGCCCATCCTCCTTGCCTCAATGCATGCCAACTATGCTTGGCCTTCTCAGCAACAGAGCTGACTACAGTTCACACTTTCCCTTTGCTGAATCCTGCCCATATCAGTCCTCCACAGGTGTTGAGCCTAATAATTCCCCATTAAACACCCTGAGCATGAATTTCCCTCTCAAACTCTGCTTTCAACAGAACAGAACTGGAAATATATATATCGAACTCATTAGCTCTTAAAACTGTTGTCTCAAGGGTTGGGGGAAAAAATCTCATTTTAAAGATCACATGTGGAGCCAATGTCCCACCTTGTCCTTATGCTGTAATTCTGAAAGGAAATTATTTTAATATTGTAAGAGTAAATTATTATTTTTTTTAACATTTTGCCCTAATGCCACAAGTCGAAAAGATATGTTCTCCACTCCCTTTCTTAGAACATTTCCTTGAGAAACCTAGTATTTGTAAATCCTTTCTCTGTCCCTTTGATTTGTACATAAATATTGTTAAAGGATAAATAAATTAGTGTTGCAATCTAGGCAAGTTTGTTTCTTCGAGACGTAAACATCAAGGAAGCTGGAGTCCCTATATCCTTGTCATCAGAATCTTAGCCTGGAGGCCTCTCCAGGCTGTAACCACCTGTTTGTCCCAGAGATACAGAAATTTTATTACTTTCTCAGATAAAAGCAACTAGCTAGGCCAGCCGGCTACCCCAATCAGCAGGTGAATTTGGGATGAAGCCTGAAAGAATGTACCGCCAGAAGTTTTGTCAAGTCTTTTTCCACAAGGACAAGTTAATCCTGAGAACATGTGTACAAGGGATCGTATCTGTGTGGCAGTCTACAAAGGGAGGGATGTTTCCTGTCTTTATGATTCATTAGAAGATTACCTGTGGTGGACATCTCAGTCTGATTTAATGCTTTCTTTCTTATTTACATTTGAGGAATGGATTTTCTAAGTTGACAGGGGATTTTGTTACGTTTTCTCCAACATGCTGAACAAGTTTCCAGTATAAGTAAAAATATGAAATGAAACAATGGTATCAGCAGTGCTAACCGTGCTGATGCCTGTGGTCTTCCTGTCACTTGATCACTCCTGGGGTTGTAGTTGTACTCAATGTTAGAGGAGTCTTCTTAGTGGAAAGAGTTAAAGAGATGGCTGGACTCAGTCTCTGGAATCCTCATTTGTCCAAAAGGGCTCTGGGCAAAAATCACAGGTTAAAACACCACGGAGTTTGAAACCCCCTCCCCGTAGGGGCCCTGGTTACTGTGCTCAGGACATGTACATGAAGAGGATTCTTCTCACCTGGAACTAAGTGGCCTGGTCCAAAAACAGTCTTCTTGGGTTATTAATCGTTTAGTGAATGTCATTAATTCTTAGAAATTCTGATGACAGCTTTTAGCATCTTAGAGAAGTACACATATATAATTAAAGCCAAACTTTTGCATGCAAATTTAAGAAAATTCTGAAATTCCTGGTCCTCTTCCCTCTGGTAATCACAAGAATTAAATATTCCCCAACACTGTATAATTTTCACCTGGTAGATATTCAGTAAATATTATCTGGGTAAATCCTATCTTCCTTAGAGAAATGACTGATGCTTATGATTAAAATGACAAACTAAGGGATTTTTTTTCCTTGTTTTCCTGCAAAGAACTGAGTTTCCAAAATAAAAGGGTCCTTCACTAACCCTGAATTTGAATTTAACCTCACTGTGCTTCTAGCTTCTAACCTCACCGTATGTACCATTATGCTATGTAGGTGGGCATAATGTAGTAAAGAACATAGATAGACTCTGGATTCAGATTGCCTTGGCTTCAAATGTAAATCTTTGTGCCTCTGTTCCTTAGAAAAAGAAGATAATAACAGTATCTAGCTCATTTGTTTTTGGTGACAATTAAAAAGATATTCATGTACTATATTTACTCAATGTTTCCAAAATAAATGTCCAATAAATGTTAGCTGTGATGATTATGAGAAGAAAGTTCATATTTAAGAGATACTATTTAAGGATTCATCCCGAAGAAAGCCATTGTTGGCAAAGTTAACTACAGATATTTATATTAGTACTTGAAAAGCACATTTTTATTTTTTTTATTTTTTAAGATTTTTATTTTAAAAGAGTTTTTTTATTATGTTCAATTAGCCAACATATATCTAGTACATCATTAGTTTTTGATGTAGTGTTCAACAATTCATTAGTTGCGTATAACACCCAGTGCTCATCGCGACGTGTGCCCTCCTTAATACCCATTCCCCCACCCTTATCCCTTCTGCAACCCTCAGTTTGTTTCCCAGAGTCGAGTCTCTCATGGTTTGCCTCCCTCTCGGATTTCTTCCCATTCAGTTTTCCCTCCCTTCCCCTATGGTCCTCCGCACTATTCCTTCTGTTCTACATATAAGTGAAACCATATGATAATTGTCTTTCTCTGCTTGATTTATTTCACTTAGCATAATCCCCTCCAGTTCTATCCATGTCAATGCAAATGTATTCATCTTTTCCGATTTTTAAGATTTTATTTATTTGACAGAGAGAGTGAGAGAGCACAAGCAGGGGGAGCAGTAGAGGGAAAGGGAGAAGCAGGCTCTCTGCTGAGCAGGGACCCTGATATAGGACTTGATCCCAGGACTCTGGGATCAGGATCTGAGCCAAAGGCAGATCCTTAACTGACTGAGTCACCCAGGTGCCCTGAAAAGTAAATTTTTAAATAACATATATTAGAGATATGTACACACCTCTCTTCTCTGCTGCTAGGCAATTAGAAGGAATGGATCAAGGAGAAGAGAAAAAAAACAGTAATTGTAGCCTGATTCACATAAATAGGTGAAATCAAATATGGGCCGAGGAACAATCCCACACTTGAAGTTTCAGCACATGGAGTGAAATTTTAGAAGTTTTAATAGGAGGACACATAAAGTTCTTTCCCTTTGAGATAGATTACATTTTTGTTGTTGTTTTCAAGTTTTCATTTACATTCTAGTTGGTTAACATATAGTGTAATATTGGTGTCAGAAGTAGAATTTAGTGACTCATCAGTTACATATAACACCCAGTATTCATCACAAGTGCCCTCCTTAATACCCATCATCCATTGAACCCACCTCCTGCTCACCTCCCCTCCAGCAGCCCTCAGTTTGTTCTCTGTAGTTAAGTCTTTTATGGTTTGTCTCCTTTTCTTCCCCCTTCCCCTATGTTCATCCATTTTGTTTCTTAAATTCCACATATGAGTGAAATCATATGGTATTTGTCTTTCTCTGACTGACTTATTTCACTTAGCATAATACACTCTAGCTCTATACATGTCATTGCAAATGGCAAGATTTCATTCTTTTGATGGCTAAGTAATATTCCCGTGTGTGTGTGTGTGTGTGTGTGTGTGTGTGTGTGTGTGTGTACCACATCTTATCCATTCATCCATCGATAGATATTTGGGCTCTTTCCATAATTTGACTACTGTTGATAATTCTGCCAGAAGCATCAGGGTGCACGTGCCCCTTTGAATCAGTATTTTTGTATCCTTTGGGTAAACACTTAGCAGTGCAACTGCTGGATCACAGGGTAGTTCAATTTCTAACTTTTTGGGAGGAAAGGCCGTACTGTTTTCCAGAGTGACTGCACCAGTTTGCATTCCCAAGAACAGTGTAAGAGGGACCCCCTCTCTCTGCATCTTCGCCAACATCTGCTGTTTCCTGTGTTGTTGATGTTAGCCCTTCTCACAGGTGTGAGGTGGTATCTCACTGTGAATTTGATGTCTATTTCCCTGGTGATGAATGATGCTGAGCATCTTATGTGTCTGTTAGCGAGCTGGATGTCTTCTTTGGAAAAATGTCTATTCTTGTCTTCTACTCATTTCTTAACTGGATTACATTTTCTACTTAAGATAGATCTATCACACTTTGAGATAGATCACATTTTCTACATAAATTTAAATCTGATGAATGGGGTGAGAAGAAAAAGCCTTGATGCCGAAATTGTGAATGATATTAGAAAATTCGAATAATATGAGAGCGGAGAACAAAACTCATGTTTAACACTTTGCTCTGTGTTCCTCATCCCCTGCAAAAATTATCTAGATGTTTGGTTTTCTGGTGGAAAATTATGTTTTGAGAAAATGTAATCACTGTACATTTGAATAGCTATTATTTCTCTTTCAATACAGTTTTCCTGAATGTAAAAAAATCCATCTCTCAGCCACTATTTGTGAACTTCTTGAAAATGCATATAATGAGTTAATACAGTTCTGGGTTTTTGTGTTGAAACTGAATTAGACAGCAAGAGAGCAAAAACTTATTTTTTTTTCTCCTTCATTTCCATTGCAGGCCCCAAAACGGATATGCCAAATTGTCTTTCATTTACAGAATATCCTAGGGGGATCAAAGCTACAAATCCTGCCCACCACAAATAATAATAACTTCTTACAGCCAGAAGAGTCAAGGTGGATTTATTACAGGGGATCTCAATTGTGTACCTCTTTCTTCTGCTTCTGTAAATTCAGTCTTTTGAGCTGACCATCTGGAAAAGAGAGTCATTATCTTTGTGTTTTTATTCGACTTGAAGATGAAGGTTTAATGACCTTGATTTCATGAAGCAAACTACTTCCTTTCCTCATAAATACTGGCAACATCCACGTAGCACTATTTTGTTGTTGTTTTTATGGTTTTCAGAAATTATTTGTAGTTACTTCATATTAGTTACATCTTACCCTGGATTCCTAATTCATCATCATGTAGTAAAGAGTTGGCCTTAGCAAACAGAAATCAGTCTAGCCTTTGCCCTCAGCTTCTGGAAGGTAATTGATATCAGACATGATATGAGTGTCTTTGTTCGTGTGGGGGCTGCTCACACTAGATCTTTAAGTGGAGCTGGTCACATCCCATCATCATAGAATGGGTACTGGCCACACAAGAAACACCAACCATGTGACTTAAGGTGGAGGCATTGGGTCAAGCAGTATCATTTGACCTGGATGCCGAGATCAAGCATTTGGGCAATCAATGATATTTACACAATAAGCCCAAATAAAAACTGTGGAGACTGATGCTCAGATGAGCTTCCCTGGGTGGCTATATTGCATGTATATTATCACAAATCAATGCCAGGACATTAACACAACAAAAAGCTTGTGTTTGTAACCTTCACAGACCCTGTTCTATGCATTTTTTCATTTGGCTGATTCTGATACATATCCTTGACTTGTAACAAATAATAACTATGAGGATAGCAGCTTTCTTTCTTTTTTTTTCTTCAAGATTTTATTTATTTATTTGAGAAAGAGAGCACAAGTGGGGGAGCAGCAGAGGGAGAGGGAGAAGGCGGCTCCCCACTGAGCAGGGAGCCAATGCAGGGCTTGATTCCAGGACCCTGGGACCATGACCTGAGCCAAGGGCAGATGATTGACTGACTGAGCCACCCTGGCGCCCAGAGGATAATAGCTTTCACAGTAAGTTCTGTGAGTCTGTCTAGTCAATTATTGAACGAATGGGTAGTTCTGGGAACACTTTGAATTTACAGTTGGTATCAGATGTGAGGATAGTCTTGGAGACTAACTCTGAGAAGTCATCTGGTATATATACAGTAATTTCCCCACTTAATCTTTCAGTTTTGAACATTCAGGTTGTTCCTAATTTTCTGCTATTAGGGATAATGCTGAAATGAATATTTGTAATTTGGCTCTTCTTGGCTATAAATCTCTCTTTCTGTTATTTCTCATGAAACTAATTCTCACATGAAAATTTCTCTTATTGTAATACCAAGTTTTCTCACCAACTTTCAGCTTTTGTTTTTGTTTTTGGTTTTTTTTTGGCTTTCATTGTCATGTGTCTTTATATATTTTTTGGTCTGGATCAGTTGTTGTTTGTCATTTTTTAATAGCTTTATTGAAATAAGTTATATGCCATAAATTTTGGGCATTTAAAATATACATTTCATTGGTTTTTGGTATATTTACAGAGATATGCTTTTATATCAAAAGAGTTTCTATTAATGTAAAACAGGGACAAAGTTTAATTTTGATTCTTGGATATCAAAAGTGTAAGTTATAGCATTCACTCTACCCTGGTCGTGCAACATTATGAAAGGTGTTTCTTCTCTTCTTTCCATAGTTGCTTTGATTGTATTGATGACTGTATCTCCTCTGCCTGGAATTTTTGGCTCCTATTTTATAATTATATTATCTCATTCTTAGCTTTTTGTCTATTCTTATAAAGACCATCAATAGCCTAGCAATGAGCACCCTCCCTATGGAAAGGTACTTGAACTCAAAAGAGAATGACTGGCTTATAAACAACTCTTTCTCAACCTTTTATTTGCTGTGTTCTTCTGTGCCTTGCAACGACGGCCTTCTAGCTACCCCCTACTCAGTAGTTCTTCACAGATACCTATGGAGGAGCTTCTCAAGGAGCTATATCTCCTAATTTTTTAACTTACATTTCCTTGCGGTTTGCTGTGGGGTTTGTCGTCAGCTGATGAAATTGCAAACACCAAACTTTCAAGTTCCTTTGCCTACAGTTACTTTGACAGATTACTCCAAGACGCAGGAGAAGAACTACAGCACTGTTAGAGACGTGGCGTTGCAGCACATTTCCTAAACTAGAAGAAAAGCAGCACCATGAATTTTCTGAAATACCCTCAAGTTTGTATTTGACCTGTGTTTTCTAGAAGGTAATTCTTTTCTTTAAAAAAATATTTTCGTCCTCTGCAGTGGAAAAAGAACCAGCAGTTTCTCATAAATATATCCTAAGCTGCAATATAATTTATGGCAAAAGTTATTCCCTCCTTTAATTTCCACTGGCTCTATTCTAACCTGAACACTATTTACAATCCCCTTAGTCACTGAATTAATCTTATAGCTCCTGAATGCAGCGTCTCTGTTCAAAATCATGCACAATGTTGCCATACTAAGTTCTCTAAAATACAACTATAACCACGCTTTTCCTGGCTCAAAAACCTTTACTCACTCTCCATTTCCTTTAGGATAAAAGTAAAATAACTTAGGCAATACTTAATGGGAGAATAATTAATAGAAGACACAAGTTTGGATTCCTATACTGTTACTTCATGATTTTGTGACTCAAAGGTTATTGCAAGTCATTTCCTTTGTTGACACAGTTGACTATCCCTTCATAGGTATTGAGAAAATTAATTTAGTATGTGCCCAGTTCCTGGAAAACAGTAGGTGCAAAATAAATACTTTCTGCATTTCCTTAGCCTTATTATTTTTTTTTTTAGATTTTATTTATTTACTGACAGAGAGAGAGTGAGCACAAGCAGGGACAGTGGTAGGAAGAGGGAGAAGCAGGTTCCCTGCTAAGCAGGGAGGTCAATGTGGGGCTCAATCCCGTGACCCAAGCTGAAGGCAGACGCTTAACAGACTGAGCCACCTAGGCACCCCGGCCTTAACCTTATTTTTAAGCCTTTCCCCTATTTTGCTTCATCTTTAAATATATATATCATATATATTTAATAATATATGTAAATGTATAAAATGTAAAAGAAAAAAAATACATAGATACCTATTTTTTTTTTCTTGAACACCTACTGTGAACTATGTATACTATCAATGTCTGTGAGGAATATACAAAACAGACAGTGTTATTGCCCTCAAAGAGTTCAGAGTAAAGAACTTAAGGACAGGGCAATGGAAACTTACATAAGGAGATGTGGAAGGATTTATGAAACACAGAGTTGTTTGAGTCAACAAGACTTGGTTATGAATGGAGGTATGAGGACAGTTAAAGGAGAGGACAGAGTAAAGGAAAATCCCAGGGTTTATAGATCAAATCAGTGGTTAGATGGCAATTCTTCTCTTTTTTTTATATCTCCCTTTTTCTGTTAGATGACCCCTTCCCTTGAATGAATTAGAAATTTCTTAAGCTCACAATACCATGGCATAGAATTGCTTAAATCCGCCAAAGTGCTCTGTATATAAAACAGACACTCAAGGAATGATTTGTGCAGTAAATGTAGAGAAGAAAGCAATTTGAGGGTGAGTGAGGTCTGCCAGGGATCAGTGCATCTCCTTGCTATTAGTTAAACAATTCAATCACATGAAATGATACCAAGACTTAAGTACTCACTTCTACGGTGAATAGAGTTACTTTTAACAAACTTCGAAGGATTCACACATCTTATGTTAGTCATTTTAATTCCTGGAGTTGTTAAAAAGCAAAAATGGGTGATTTGTGTTTGTTTTGGTTTTTTTTGTTTTTTTCTTAACAGTGGCAAACTGAAAAAAAAAATCAAAATGTATGCAAGTATGAGGAAGAAGAAAATCCAAGAAACAGTTTATATAAAGGAAAATCACATTCCAAATTTGCTAACATTTTATAATAAACTAAATAAGTGACAGTTTAACAAGGCCTTTTAATTCATATATATAAACGTATGCACATACACATATAAAATAAATACATGTACATTATTTAAACTACTAATTAGGTTTTGTTTATTAATACTGTAGTATTTAAACTACTAATTAAGTTGCAAACTTATGTGATCTATTTGGGGTTTGAAGGAGTACTAGATTTCAAGTACTAGAATCATTTTATTTTCTATAATGTTTTACTGTGAGAGAAGCTGAAAGACTAGAAATATAGATATATTAATTCTTTTTTCGGCTATTCATGATTTTAAAAATTTTAATTTTAGTGTAGTTAACATACAGTTATATTAGTTTCAGGTATACAATACAGTGATTCCACAGTTCCATTATTACTTAGTGCTCATCAAGATAAGTGTACTCTTAATCCTCTTCACCTATCTCACCCATCCCTCTACCCACTTCCCCTGTGTTAATCATATTTGTTTTCTGCAGTTAAGAGTCTGTTTTTCGGTCTGTCTCTTTTCTTTTCTTTGCTCATTAGCTTTGTTTCTTAAATTCCATATATGAGTGAAATCATATTGTATTTGTCTTTCTCCTACTGGCTTATTTTGCTTAGCATTATACTCTTTAGACCCATCCATGTTGTTGCAATTGGCAAGATTTCATTCTTTTTTATGGCTGAATGGGTCTAGTAATTCTTTTGTTTGTTTCTTTGTTTTTGTTTTAGTAGGTTCCATGCCCAACACAGAGCTCAATGCAGGGCTTGAACTCACAACCCTGAGATCAAGACCTGAGCTGAGATCAAGAGATGGATGCTAAACTGACTGAGCCACCCAGACGCCCCTGGGTATATTAATTTTTTTTTAAGATTTTATTTATTTGACAGAGAGAGACAGCCAGCGAGAGAGGGAACACAAGCAGGGGGAGTGGGAGAGGAAGTAGCAGGCTCCTAGTGGAGAAGTCTGATGTGGGGCTCGATCCCAGAAAGCTGGGATCATGCCCTGAGCCGAAGGCAGACACTTAACGACTGCGCCACTCAGGCGCCCCTGGGTATTAATTCTTGATAGGAATAACAGGTCATTTAGAAAAATATGGAGCTGATGAAGAAATTTAGAATAGCCCTTGGTTTCCGGTCAGAGGCAGAATGTTGGGTAGAGATGAACATGGCAGTGACTAGGAGTGGTATTTCAGTCATCACAATAGACCTTACCTTCTGAAGGAACAGAAATACACCCTAATTACCACTTATGGTTCTTGCCACCCTGTGATGCTATCCACTAGGTAGTAAACGAGAGTCATTCACTGTATATTAGCTAGCAACTAGAGGCCAGGTACTGTGTTTGTAAATATCCGGTGATGAATAAGGTATTATTTCTGTGTTACAGAAGCTTGTACTTGTGGGGTGATAGATATGCAAACAAAGGATTCTAAGATGCAATCATGCCGATCCCAGGCCCACAGAAGACATCAGTCTTTCATGCTGAGTCAGGACCTGGTCTCCCAGTCTTTCTCAGCACTGTGGCCCAAGCTGCGTTTCTGCATCATTTGGAGCTGGCATGCAAACTGAGGTTAGATGCAATGAATAAGAGCTTCTGAGTGCACGGACGGAGAGAGTTGGGGAAGCAAGGATGCTCTGTCGGATCTTAATGATGCTACCTACTACAAACTAAGTGATTTTGACCCACGCTAGCTCAGTGAATAACAGGTAGAAGCCTGAGATACATATGGCAGCATAAACACAAGCACCTTTGAGGCCAGTCCTTGGGAAATGGAGTAAATCCTTTTGTAAATGCCAGTTTCCTGCTATGCAAGTTGGGGCACAGATGGCTAAATGAGAAGTTACTTACTATATTTTCAGTGGGGCATCTGTTATTTTATATTACCCACATCCTCAATTTTTTTTCCCTCTGTCTTAGAAGCTGTGCCAACCCATTGGCAATGCTTTCCCCTCCATTTAGTATCTCTGTGTGTTTGGCCCACAGATTCTGAATTTCCCTCACAGACCTTCTTTTTTTTTTTTAAGATTATTTATTTTAGAGAAAGAGAATGCAAGAGTGGGGGTAGGGCCAGAGGGAGAAAATCCTCAAGCAGACTCCCCACTGAGTGCAGAGACTGATGCAGGGCTTGATCCCAGGACCCAGAGATCATGACCTGAGCCGAAATCAAGAGTCAGATGCTCAACTGACTGAGCCATCCAGAAACTCCCCGCCCCAGATATTCTTAACAGTAAAGTATTCAGAATTAATTTTTGCAAATACATTAAAGAAAGGTAGATACCTTACTGAGTCAGGGCAGAGAGCGCCTACTGTCTCCATTTCCTGTCTACTATGCAATGACCCACAGAGCTCAGGCTCCAGATGGAGCTCACAGATGTCCCCAGAGAGGCAGAGTTCCTGCCTGTGTGTATGTTGTCCTCCTCATCCATACATTTTATTGTCACAGGAAATAGAATTTTTGAGTCATAAGAGTTTTTTTTCAGTAATAGACTCTTCCCTAAGCTGAGTGCCAGAGAAAGAAAAGAGTTTAGGAGATTCTAGGAGCAAGAGGCAGAATTTATGGAGTAATGACTCTCTGGTGTGGGGGAACAGAAGAGAATAGTATCTGGCTTTTACTAGGTTTCCCATAATTTTTATTGTATGTGTGAATGAAAACATAGTTGCAGCCTGAACTCATTAAAAGTCTTGTCTTCCTGATGGCTGGAATCCAGATCACCTCTCCAGTACAGAGGATGCAAGACTGGAATGGAGAAACTATATTTGATGTCAATATACAGGATCCTCTAAGTAATATAACTGAAATTTGTCTTACTATTATTTTTTAACATAGTAATACAGGGATGCTTTTTGTATTTTTAACTTTAAAAAATGTGGAAAAAAATAATCTAATTTAGGTGTCTACCAATATTATTTATAGATCAATCTCACTGAAATCATCTAGAGAGATTTTTCATAATCCTAATCCTGGATCCCACCGACTATGTATTCAGATTCATTAGATTATATAGTTATATTCATTTATTAAATATATTATCTGCTTGAAATCTCTTTATTTATAGTATTATCAAAAGGATAAATATTCTTATTTATTTCAATCACTAGACTAATATTTTTGAATTGCCCAAATCAATAAGAGCATATAAACTGAACCAGAATTTCCTTTTCTTCACATTTCTACTTTGCCCACAAAAATTGACATTTACAAATATTATAGAAAGAATTTAGATAGTTCTAGAAAATATTTGTGATTACTTTTAGAAACCAACAATGAAATGACATGAGGAAATGGACATTTTTGTGAATAAATATAAGCACTTTTATTTTCCGTTTATGGAAGAAGGAAAAATGAAGAATCTTCTAAGGTTATGCTGAGAATATAACTGGGACAAGTGATCTGCGTTCTTTAAATGTTTACTAGTTGAATTCTGATGTGCCTCTTTTAGCTCAACCTTCCATCCTATTCTTAAAGAGGCTCTTTGCCATCATGTGCGTGATTTTTTTTTTTAAGATTTATTTATTTTAGAGAGAGAGAGTGAGAGAGCACATGGAGATGGGCAGAGGGAGAGGGAGAGAGAGAATCCTCAAGCAGGCTCCATGCACAGCACAGAGCCTGATGCAGGGGCTCCATTCCATGACCCTGAGATCATGACCTGAGCAGAAATCATGAGTCAGACGCTTAACCGACTAAACCACCCAGGTGCCCCGATGTGCTTGATTCTTCAGGTGACTTACTACTCTGCAAAATAATGCATTTTTTAAATGGAAATAATTGTTTTACTAGCTCCAGAGAGTCATTGTGTACACATACTAGCAGGGAGCAAGAATATTTGTGAATTTAACTATTCCAAATATAATATAAAATGTTAAACATGTTTGAAACATCATCATTAGCAGATAGACTCAATCATGCAACGGGTATTTCTGTCCATTTACTGAGCATCCCTATACTAAATGTGAAATGGGGATCTTGACATTCATTTTTCATCGAATCATTAAGTAATAGAGGAGAAATTCAGAGACTCATGCTTCCTTCCATCAGGATCATGACCCAACAGAACCTAATTAATTCTAATTACTTGTTCTCAAAACACTTCTTTGTTTAAACTTTCCTCATATCAAAGCCAATAATTTGCAAACAACAGTACTTGACACAGGACAGTAACTGTGTAACTGTGCCCTGATAATATCTATTTCCACTTATATATTTCATAGTGTCCTCTGTGTACTAAGTTCACAATAAATAACACATTTTTTAAAATAAATCTTTAGGGAGAAAATTTTATTACATAGGTGCCTTTAGAAATCTGTTCTGTTGGTAATCGGCATTTTCATAGAGAATGGATTGGCTCTTGGGTCCAAAGATGTCTCAACTTCTCTCTACATTAGACAAAATTGCATAACCTCAATCTATGATAACTTCATGTCAACACTAAAAACAGTAACAGTGCATTCTTGACTCCCTTCACCATTAGTCCCTCCCTTACTCCAGTGCAAAATTTCTTTCTTGAACTTAGGTGCACTTTTTTGTGAGTGCATTTCAAAAATGCATACTCCTGCTATGTCATCCTCATCCTTCTTTTCTTCCCAAATCCCCTTTATTTCTCTTCTAATTTTCAACACATACCCAGCTCATATCATAGAACCTATGTCCTAAGCAGAGGATAAAAGTCTATATTTAAGTATATTATCTGCTTGAAATCTATTTATAGTATTATCAAAAGGATAAATATTTTTAAATGACAAAATTTTCAATCACCAGACTAATATTTTTGAGTTGCCAAAATCAGTAAGAGTCTATAGGTTGAACCAGAATTTCTTACTCAGCTGCTTAGAATTCTTCCAGTAGGTTCCTTCTCTCTGGTGTGCTGCATAATCTTTCAAAGAGAAAACTGCCAGCCTATTCAAAATATTACAGACTTTTTTGTGGTTAGACAAACTGAATCCCAGACAAAATAACACGTAATTAAGAAGATTTTAAAAATAAACCTTTAATTCTCAGAGATACTTAAAAATCTTTAAAAAAGTCCTTTTTTAAGTTTATAAGCTTTTCGAGAGATTTATTATTTTCCATATCTTAAATTTTTTTGTACTTGAGACCTTTTGATCTTACATAAGCCATAATACACACTGGAATGAATATAGGCTTTTGAAAAATGAAAACAAAAGCAAAAAACCTTGGATATAGATACAAATATAACGCACTATTATTTCCAAAATATTAGCTATTTTTTAGTGTGAAGAGGCAAAGTAGTGGGTAAAAGCAAGGACTGTCAGTCAGATGGACCTTATTTCAAATCTCAGCTGCTCCAATTTACCTAAACCTGGAATCTTGGGAAAGCTATTTAGCTTTTCCACACTTCTGTTTCTGTGCCATAAAGCATACCTGGCAGTGGTAAAGACTGAGAGAATATTTATACAAATGGATAACGACCAGACCTTCTATGATATTAGGACTCTTTATGGTCCTGCCTTGGAAGTACTCAGCCCTTTGCCCAGCAAGATGTGCCTACCACAGTGTCCAGTATCAACAAAATACTATTTTTTCCTTTCTTCATGGAAATTGGATATTGTGTTGGGCCTTCCATAAGGTGTATACTTTTGAAAGGAGACAGTATTGAAGAAGAAAAACAATTGGTTTATTGAGCCACTCTAGGTTTACAATCTGAGTTTAAATTAATAGACAACTTAGTTTCTACTTTTTCTGGCTGATATTTATTCATCTAAGAAAAAACCTGCTCAAAGGCTGGCAAGGTTGGATGAATTCTCTTCTCTTATAGATTTTCTGTCACAGTCACCTTTCTCTGGATCAGGATCTCAATTTTCTTGGTAACATTAGTTTAAAGGGGAATTTCAGAAAGTGTGATAGTACTAGAAGAACTATTATTGTACAATAATATTGTACAATATCTACTGTACAAAAGAAAAAAGTTCTGGAAGTTAAAAATGCATGCTTTTAATTATTAAATACAAATTGTGATAATTCTTAGTATTAGGTGCTTAAATTTAACTTAATTTAGCCCTTACTCTAGTTTAAATCAAAACACCTTTATCAAAAGCATGAAAATACCCATTTCATTTTCTAAAATATTTACTTTGTATTTTTAAAATTTAGAAGAAAAAAATAAGTTATATCACTTTATATTATTTCTTTTTTTTTAATTTAAGATTTTATTTATTTGACAGAGAGACACACAGCGAGAGAGGGAACACAAGCAGGAGGAGTGGGAGAGGGAGAAGCAGGCTTCCCGGTGAGCAGGGAGCCCAATGTGGGGCTTGATCCCAGGACCCTGGGATCATGACCTGAGCCAAAGGCAGATGCTTAACAACTGAGCCACCCAGGCGCCCCACTTTATATTATTTCTGATAGTTTTGATAATTCTTAAATTTTATGGAATTCACTGAAATGCGGATATCAGTCACTCACCAGAGGATAAACTGAACACTAAATACGGGAGGATAAGAGAAAATTATTTTGATGTAATTCTCTCTAAAACAATGCATGCAGCAATTAATAACATAAAATAAATTATAAAAGCAATTCTGTTAACCAAATAGTAAAGACACTGCACTTTTGTAACTTGGCCCCAGCAATGACTATTGGACACGTTGGAAAGAGTGCAGGGTTAGTGATAAAGCACAAGAATTTATAAATCAGCCATGTAACCACTAAAATAATGCTAACGATGATAACTAATAGCTAACAAGAGGTTACAACGCACCTGGCATTGTTCTAGGCATTTACGTGTATTACTTCAAATTAAGTTATTTTAATTTCTATTTTGCGCTAGATAATCTTTAACAATTTCCTGCTACTATTATAGGTTTGTGCGGCTTGATGCGCAACTGTGGATTTGTTTCCTCCCTGCTTCACTCAGTTTTTATGCTTTGGGCATTCACATTCAGAGTGTTCTGCATATTGTAGGAAGCAGAAAGGCTGGAAATAGAGTAAGGCAAGTGAAACACTCATCTCAGGCATAAACGTAAGGGAGCACCAAAAAATTCACTCAAGACAAATTGCATTTTAATGCACAATTTTTAAAAATAAAAATGAATGCAAAAACTCTATGATGAACAAAAAATATAAAATTTTTAAGTAGAGACAAGATCAGTCAGTGCTACATTAGAGCTTGAGACAAAAGAACAAATCAGAAATATGACGTTCACCATGGAGTTTCTGCATTCATTTTTATTTTTAAAAATTGTGCATTAAAATATTATCTCAATTACTGAGATTTGGGGCACCCCTTAAATCTTGTGTCTGAGGTGAGTGTCTCACTGGCCTCCCCCTAGTGCCATCTCTTTTGGCAATTATTTTCATATATGGTTTTATCATAGTTGGAGTGGTCTAAATATTTTTCAAATGAAGACTTTTGCCATAAAAAGGAAAAATGACTAATTTCCTACACAATACTATCCAGACAACCCTTACCCCAGAAACAAAACCATATAGTGTCTCTCCAGAATGTTCTGTTTCTCTACTTTAAGGTCTAGCAGGAGAAAGTAGGTTAAAATGGAATTTTAACTCTTGACTCAATGCATATTAGTTATGCGAGCATTACAGAAGATGATCAAGGGATTGCAATTTAGGGTAGTATTTCTAAATAGCAATTACTCTTGCTAAATAAAATGCTATTGACTAAAATGCAAAGATAAAAAATTGATAAGGAAATTACCATTTAAATCTCTTTTACTTCTTTCCAGTGATGTACTCTCTAGTTTATGGGTGGCATGAACATTAAAAAGGATTCAAAAAAGGCATTTTTTTTAAAACTTAGGGTTCAGAGCCCCGGTTTTATTTAAAGTGAAGAAGAACAGAGATGTTATAATGATTCTTAAGAAGGCCAGTAATAAAGACTAGAGGCCATTTATTTTCTATCCCTAGTAGTTTCTGAACATAAAAGATATCAGTAGGGAGTCATATATTCTTCCAGAAATATTTACTCAGGGAACACAGGTGAATATGACATAGTTCCTACTCTTGAAGAGTTTAAACTTTGATATATAGACATGTCTTTTTATTTTTTTGGGAGAAATCTGAATATACTTCTGTCTTTTATTTTGATACGTTCTGATAAGCATGAGATTAAAATTCCATTGTTTCTTAGAATTCCACTGATGCTCTCCATTTTCCTACATTTTAATCTTTCATTCCCTATGTCTTTGCTGTAGACTTTGCAGAAAATGTAAAGATAGTCACTATGGTACATTTAAAATGTGAATATAAAGAAGGAATTCACATTTTCTCAGTATCTTCTAAGGGCTAGGCACTGTGGTAAGAAAAGTCCATGTATTATGTATCACATATAACTCTCACAGAAGTCCCTAGAAATACATACGATTATTTCTATTTGATGTGAGAGGAAATTATGTTACAAAGCAGTGAAGGGATTTGTTCAAGATCACATAACTAATGGATTTCAAAGTTTCTATCTAGCCCTGTCCCAAAACTCATGCCTATCATATTTTCATGCAGAAACAGCCCAGCATATTCATGAGTGAAATGGGTCACTCTGGAAAGTGTCAAGGTGCAGAGTGGAAGCCAAGCTGTCAGGAGACAGGAAGTTACTGCCTGACTGTCTACCAGCTACAGTGGAGAGGACACTTGAGAAAGAAGAAAGAAAATAATCACAATCAGAGAAACAACTCTACATAGGTAAATTCATAAAATTTATGTATATTCTCTATACTTTTAAGGATTAGAGAGAAAATAAGGGAAATTGAAAAATAGACAATGTTCAAGTCATGAATGGGAGGAGGAAGAGAATACAATTTTGACCCTTTGTTTGTTTGGAACATAGTGATAAGGAGGCCTTGCCCGCAAAGACGAAGAAACATAAGTGGACTGTCATCTTTAAGCTAGATGGTAGCCTAAGGAAGAAGTCTTGCCGGTTTATCTAGAAGCTGTTGAATCAATGCTGCTAAAAATTGTGTTTTATATTAATAAAATCCTAAATCTAGATCATGTGCCCCAAAAATGTTATGAATGGGTGAAGAGATTTACCTAATTTACATAAAAATGTACATAAAATTTACAAGATGAGAGGTAGATTTAACTTATCAGGATTGATTCCCTGGATGCTGGGCTCCCAGAAGAGAAATTACCTCCTGCAGAGCTCCATGGAGCTCAGTGTTGAAGGCAGTTGTGATCTGGGTCCACTACAAGTCTTAAACTTCGGCCTTTCTGTCCTCACTCCAAAGGAACAGCTGTTGCTAAGAACAGCTATGAATGTGAGCTGGTTAGGTAGAGCTGGAGTCCATGTTCTACCAGTAAAATTGCTACTTAATCTTTGCTCTAATTCCACAGGGAAATGTCTGGACTTTGTCTTATCATACAGTTTAAAAGCCACAAAGCTCAGAGGGTCAAAGTTTCATCCTAGACCATTACATCCGGCCCTGCTAGATATCTGTGTACTGCCCTAAAAGGAAAGGGTGAGGTGGGCCCCCACACAAACAATGCTATCGATGCCATCACGTGAATTCTTCCTTAGGAAGGCAGGCTTGAAGTGTCTACCCCCTTGTCCTCATTTGCATTATATAACAATATCAAACAAAGATATAAATGTTTGTACCCTTCTTATTCTCAACCCTAACTGGCAAGAAGTATTGAAGATAAAGGTAATATTTATCCAAACAACAGAAAACACCACTAGTTAAGTGACAAAACTTCAGAATCCTGAGCTGCATGCATTACTTTAAGTTTCCCAGGACTCCCAGGACAAGGTTGTACTACCGATTCCCTCTGTTACTCAATCAGGAGCTTTCCTGAATTTTTCTCTCTGTCCCTCTTTCTCTCTCCATCTTTGATCTATCACTTCATTTATAGGCAATGTATTTGCTATTATGTATCTGGAACCCTCCATCTATTTAAGGCCTTTATGTCCTAGAATGAATTGTTGCTAATCACAGCATTTTGATAAAAATATTCTACAGCAAATCATTAACCGAACAGTCTAAAGTTCCCAGAGGAGTAGTTCTGTTTCTATACGAAGAAAATGTGTTCTTGTTGTTATGGTTGTATTCTCTCTTGGGAAAATGATTTCTACACTGCTTTGCACACACTGCAGCCTTTTTTGACAGTACATTTATAGAAGATTTTGGGGTCTTTCTCTTGACATTGAAGCACAGTAAAGGAAGACTTACAACTCCAGTATGAGAATTTAACATTGATCCCTGTCTGCACCTCCAATCTAATAATTATATGCCCACAGGTGTGTAATTATTCACAATCCACTGTTGTTTCAGGTTCAGCTACTGAAATGAGCAGGCCATGTTTCTTGGTGTCATTTTTTCCAGATGCTGTTTATGGTCTTTTTGAGGCATCAACTAATTGGATGCATGAATCCAGATGAGTTTATGAAAAATATGCTTGTGAAGAAGAAAGAAGCATTTGTTTTATCAACACATATTTGTCACTACTTGCGTAGGTGTCTGTGTTGGGAGCAATGACAAACTCTGCATCTCTTCTCCCATTCCTCAACCCCACTCATCCATTTCTATCAGTTCTTTTTCCACTAACAGTGTGGATTTTAAAGATATGTTCTCATGTTTTGAGCCAGATCTGTTCTCCTTAGCTTATGAGCAAGGAGATTCTGCTACTTTGTTCTGTCTCTGTTTATCTTGGTATTTACATATTTCTCCAGCTCAAAACAACAACAGCAGCTGTAAATGTAATGTCTCCTCACTCCTGTTCTATCAAGGACATAACATTAGGTGTCTTAGAGCTTAGACATTCACTCACCACCCATCGATGTCAGCTTTTCTGATTTCATTTTTCATACCAGAATCTTTAGAAATTCTCATGAATTTCTTATGGAACTAAAATAAAGCCCTTCTAGACAGACATAGCCACTGATGAAAAATGTTGGTTTCTTTTTAATCAGTCTTAGAGATTAACATAAAATCCTGCTTTATAAATCGATAAATCCCTACTTACACTAAACAAATAAATTTGTTTGCTTTAAGTATCAAAATAAATAAGGGTAAAATAGAGGTTACACTTGCAGTCCTACAATAAATAATTTAATAGCAATACAATAAAGCATATTTATGATTGTTTTTAAATAAATAATGTGTTAGAAAGATAACATCTTTCCATAAAAGAAAGGACTATGGCATGTCATTAGTAATGTTGCTTTCTATTGGCATTTCAGGAAATTTTTTTCTAAGTAATCTGGATAATAGGAAAGAGTTGAAGATCTCTGATTCACTGTTTTGGATTTGTTTTATATCAAGAAAAAATCTCATTAACACTTAGTTACTATGAAACACTTAGTTACCATTATAAAACAAATTTTTTAGCTAGATTTGAGTTTCAAAAAACAAATAAATTGAGAACAGATTGGATAACACTTAAATTCAATCCAAAAAAACCTCTTTAAGTAAACAGTAATTACTTCTTTTTACTCTCTCCAATAGAAATACATAAAAGACCATGTAACTACAAAGAATATATGTAGCTTGAAGAACCCAAGATATAAATTTATTAAAATTTAAATGTTAATCAACAATGAATGAAATCAACAATATAGAAAGAGCATCTGTAACTGCAAAACAAAATGCATGGTACAAACAATAAGAACTAGAGCCTTAGAGGGAGAAGTCCTCATGAGAAATATTGGACACCTGAACTCCTAGATTGAGAATATTGCTTATTGGATCAAATGCCTTTTTCTTGGATTCTTTTTTAAAATAGCTTTATTGAGATATAATTGGTATATGAAAAAACTATACATATTTAATAAATACAATTTGATGAGCCTGGGCATATGTAGGCACACGTGATACCATCACCACAATCAAGATAACAAACATATCCATCACCCTCAATAGTTTCCTTATATTTTTGTTTTTGTTTTGTTCTGTGATAAGAACACTGAACATGATATTTACTCTCTTAACAAACTTAACTTATTTTTAGTACACAATATAGTATTGTTAACTATAGGCCCCCTGTTGTAGAGTAGATCTCTAGAATGAATTCATCTTGCATAACTGAAATTTTATACCAATTGAACAACTCCCCATCTCCACCCCCTGCCCCAACCCCTGGTAACTACAATTATGTTCTCTGCTTCTTTGATTTTGACTATTTTAGATAACTCACATAAGTGGACTCCTACAATCTTCATATTGCTTATTTTGCTTAGCATAGTGTCCTCCAGGTTCATCCATGTTGTTGCAAATGACAGAATTTCCTTCTTTTTAAAGGCAGAATAATATTCTATTGTTTGATATACCCCACATTTTCCTCATCCATTCATGTCAATGGATGTATGGATTGTTTCTGTAACTTTGCTATCGGGAATAGTGCTGCAGTGAACATGAAAGCACATATACTTTTTTAGGGATCCTGATTTCAATTCTTTTGAGCATATACCCAGAAGTGGGATTAATGGATCTAGTTCTATTTTTAATTACTTGACTGTTTCCTATAGTGGTTGCACCATTTCACATTCCCAATAGTGTAGAACAGTTATAGTTTCTCTACATCCTCATCAACATTTGTTATCTTTTAGTTTGTTTTTTTCTGTTGTATGAAGGGCAATGCCAAAGAATGAGAAGATAAGCCATAGATTAGGAGAAAACATTTGCAGAAGACATATCTAATAAAGGACTATGATATAATATATACAAAGTAAGAAGCAAACAACCTGATTAAAAAATGAGACAAAGATCTTAAAAGACACCTCATCAAAGAAGATTTAGAGATGGCAAAGAAGCATATAAAAAGATGATCCATATCATATGTCACAGGGAACTGCAGAAAACCAACATGGTACCACTACAAAACTTTTGGAGTGGTCAAAATCCAAAACACTGACAACATCAAATGCTGACAAGGATGTGGAGCAACAGGAACTCTCACACCTTGCTGATGGGAATGCAAAATGGTACAGCCAATTTGGAAAACAGTTTGGTAGTTTGTTATAAAACTAAACATACTCTTACGTATGATCCAGCAATTGTGCTCCTTGATACTTACCCAGAGGAATTGAAAACTAGGTCCACATAAAAACCAGCACACAGATGTTTGTAGCAGCCTTATTCATAATTGCCAAAACTTTGGAGGAAACAAGATGTCCACAATTTCATGGATAAATAAACTATAGTACACCCAGACAATGGAATATTATTCAGCACTAAAAAGAAATGAGCTATCAATCCATGAAAGTTACGGAGGAAACTTAAATGCTTATTACTAAGTGACAGAAGCCAGACTGAAAAGTTTACAGACTGTATGATTCCAACTATATGATTCTGAAAGAGGTAAAACTATGATGGAGACAGAGAAAAAACAGTGGTTTCCAGGATTTGGATTAGGGAGGGCAGAGATGAATATTAAGACCGCAAAGGACTTTTAGGGCAGTGAATATCATAATGATGAATATACATCATTGCATATTTGTCCAAACTCACAGAATGTACAACCCCAAGGATGAACCCTAATGTAAAGTATGGGCTTTGGGTGATTATAGAGTTCCAATGTAGGTTCATCAATTGTAACAAGTGTACCAGTCTGGTAAGGGATGTTGATAATGGGGAAAGCTATGCATGTATGGGCATACGGAGCATATAAGAAATTTCTGTATTTCAATTTTGCCTTGAACCTAAAACTTCTATAAAAAATAGTCCTTTTTTTAAATGTTATTTAAGCTTTTTTCTGAGAAAGCAGTAGGGTGTAAGAGAAAAGGAAGCACAAAATATATGTAGATTTTAGATACCAATGTATAACATATGAACATTAACATAATTAGATTTCAGAACTGCTTTCTGCTTTTTTACTTTACATTTTAATCACCTCATTTCCATTCAGTTGTAGTTATTTTAACACATTCAAAATTAATTTGGTTAATAAAGCTGTGACTAGTTTTAAATTTAAAGTGGGTAAAATGTTTGAATATTTTTGCTACTGAATAAAGCATGACTAACCTCAAATATAACAATTATTATATTTTGCATATCTTGAATTTAGCATAATGTCCCTGAAAAAAATTACTGAAGTCAGTTTTATATTTCTACATCAGTAAAATAAATAAGCTCTAAAATATTAGTACATTTTCAGGAGGAAAAAAATCGATCTGATTGCACCTTCTTCTATTTCTTATGTAAATGGTATATATTCTTCATAATACAGATAGCTTCCACTTTGAAGCAAAACACACACACAGACCTCAAGGCATGGCCAGTAAGGCAGAGGTGTGAACGAAACAAAGAAACAAACAAAAAGCGGTGCAAGAGTGACTGGCTGTTTAGAGAAGAGGAAGGATATTGGGAACCCTGGATGGAGAAAGAAAAGGGGAGACAAAGATCCTGGCAGCAGCTGAGGATGAACATGGATGCCCCATGGCCAATTTCATATTCCAGACAGTGTTGGTGCAGGAATGAGGAAAGCTACCTGAACCACAACTGTCTTTGTTTCAGCAAAATTTAAGACTTCATTGTGTTAAACCAGTAATTTCAGTGTGTACTTGTTAACGCAGCATAACCTGCCCTACTTAATTAATGCTGTTCATGCCCTGGTTAAACTAAGATTAAGATGATCTCTAGTGAAGATAAAGCAAGTGGAACAGCCCAAATACCTTTGAGATGGCAAAAATCATCCATAAACAGACCTCATTCAGTAGAATTTGTACCTTGGCATCCCAGGTGCTGTCAATTCTTACTAACCTTATCTATAGATTCAAAACAATCTCAATCAAAACCCCAGCAAGCTATTTGTTAGATATCCACAAACTTATTCTAAACTTTATCTGGAAAGGTAAGAGACTCTACAATTACCCTAACAATACTGAAGAAAAACAACGAATTTGGAGGACTCATATTTTTACTTATGTAGAGTTTCAGTAATCAAGACAGTGGTATTGACAAAAGAATAGACACACAGATAAATGGAAAAAAATAAAAAGCCACAGATAGACCAATATGAATGTACTCAACTGATTTTTGACAAAGGTACAAAGGCACTTTAATGGGGAAAGGATCATCCTTTTTTTAAAAAAATGGTGCTGATATAGTGGGCATCCTAACGTAAAAATACCAACCTGGACACACAACTGACACCAATGACAAAGAATGAACTCAAAATGGATTCTACGTTTACATATAGAATGTAAAACTCTAAAACTTCTAGGAGAAAATATGGGAGAAAACCTAGGTTTGGTAATGAGTTTTTATATATAACACCAAAGCATGATCCATGAAAGAAAAAAACTGAATCTATTAAAATTTAAGATGTCTGCTTTATGAAAAAGATAACTGTTAGAAGAATAAAAGGACCCCAAATGGACTGGGAGAAACTATTTTCGAAGTATATAAGTGATAAAGGACTTGAATCCAAAAAAAAAAAAAAGGCCATTTAAAACCCAGTATTTGGAAAAAAACCCAACAAACCAGTATTTGAAATCAAACAACCCAATTTAAAAATATAGGCAAAAGATAAGAAAAGACATCTCTCCCCAGAAGATATACAGACAGCAAATAAGCTTATAAAGAGATGTTCCACATCACTTGTCATTCGGGGAATCCAAATTAAAACAATGAGGTACCACAACAAATCTATTAATGACTAAATTCTCCAAAACTGACATAACCAATTGCTGGCAGGAATGCAGAGCAACAGGAACTCTCATTCATTCTGGTAGGAAGGTAGACTGGCACAGCCACTTTGGAAGACAGTTGGGCAGTTTCTTACAATGCTCAACAGCCTTACAGTAAGACCCAGCAATTGTGCTCCTAGATATTTATCCAACTGATAAGAAAATTAATGTCCACACAAAACCAGCACATGAATATTTACCAAAGTGTTATCCATAATTGCGAGAAAACTGGAAATACCAAAGACAACCTTCAATATATGAATAGATAAAATATATTAACATTCATAAATTGGAATTTTTTCCAGGATAATAAATGAACTATTAAAGCATGAAAAGATGTGGAAGAACCTTCACTTCCTATTTCCAAAAGAAAAGAGTCAGTATGAAAATGCGACGTATTGTATGATTCCATTTATATGCATCTTTTATACAAAAAGAAAGGCCATAGAGATGATAAACAATTTAGTTACTATCAACTAGATGGGTGCTATGTCGAATAGAGGAAGCAAAGGGGTATTTTAGGGTGGTGAAACTATTCTGTGTGATACTGTAATGGTGGTTATATGACATTATACATTTACCAAAACCCATTCAACTTACAGCTTAAAGGTGAATCTTAATGTATGCAAATTAAAAAAATCATTTGGGAGATCCAGAGAGCCTTAGCTGGAATATATATTGTGAAAAAATACTCAAATTGTGTTCTAAACACTTGAAACAACATTATCGAAGGAGGTGGGGAAAAGATTCTTACCTAAGTAACTTTGAAAATATTTAAAGTCTGTGAGAGTAAAAGCAAAAAAAAAAATGCACATAAGACACTGACTCTAATTGATGAAGTTGCTTCAAACTGAGGTGTGGGTTAAACATTCTGAATTACTACACATGTAAACGGGGACTTGAACAAGTAACTCAATGAACGGTCAGTGATGGGAACAAGTTTTTCATTGTGTCTCTCAAGTCAAGAGGAGCCTAAGAAGACATGAAGACTAAATGTAATGTAATATCCTGGATAGCATCCTGAGACATAAAAGGACATAGGTAAAAACTAAAGAAATGTAAATAATATATAGATTTTAGTTAATAATTAAATATTAGTATTGGTTCATTAATTTTGGCAAATGTACCAGACTATGGTACTTAGTGTGTACCATATGCAAGGTGTTAATAATAGGAGGAACTGGGTGTGGTATATATGAGAACTCTCTGTACTATCTTTGTAATTCTTCTGTAAGCACAAAACTTTTCTAAAATAAATTTTATTTTTAAAAAATGAAGTCTTTTGAATCTATACTTCCCAAAAAAGTAATACCTCATATTTATTTTGTGTGAGTTTATTTTAAACTTATTTTGTAGTGCTATCATTTCTAAGGAAAAAAGATATATCTTTATCAGTGGTTTTATCTATTTACTTACTAATTTTAAGGTAAACAATGTACTGATTTGATACATTTACATATCGTTAAGTGATTACCACCATAGCATTAGTTAACACCTCTATCACCTCACATAATTACCATTTCTTTTTTGTAGTGAAAACATTTAAGATCTACTCTCATAGCAACTTTCAAGTGTGTATTACGGTGTTGTTAACTCTAATACCATGCTATCCGCTAGACCCCCAGAACTTATTCATCTTATAGCTGGAAGATGTACTCTGTACTCTTTGCCTAGCATCTCCCCATTTCTGTCTCCCACACCCAGCCCCTGGTAGCCACCATTCTACTCTATCAGAGGTTCTATTTAAAGCAGCTATGGGTGCTATTGGCAGATCTCTTAATCAGAACGCCCACCAATTTTTTCTTTAGATCTTATTAATTACCATCTGGACTGCATATTGTTTTATATTATTCTAAAATATAACCAGAGCTTAATATTTTCTGAGAGCTTACAGTAATTGGCTATTCTTAGGCAACAGCTTTGCAACTATTACAATTGGCAAATTCATTAGTTCATTGACTGAAATGCTTTCTTTTTCTTTCTGAAAGATTAAAAATGTTATAACACACCTCCATATGCAAACTGGTTCAAAAATATCAAATCAAAATCAAACCTGACTCTAAAAATATGTATATGTTCAACTCTGTTTTCAGTCTAGGTATTTTGAAAGGGTTTTGTGTGTGTGTGTGTGTGTGTGTGTGTGTGTGTGTGTGTGTCTATCTATAGTTAGCTCGGAAGTAGTAAACTGTTTTGTAAAGTATTTTTTTAAAGAATAGTTAAATAAAAGCTAATTTGACACTAACAAACATTAGAGTCCAATTTTTAAAACTATTGATGTTAGGCGCAGTTCTTCCCTAGAGCTCACCCATGTGCATTGTTTTAACCAGGTTTTCTCCAAGTTGTCAGGATGAAAAATTCTGTAAGATGATTAAAAATTATAATTTATATTAAAATTTAGTCTTACACAAATGCTATGAAATGATTGCCAAAGCCTGATTGTTTTCAGTGACTCTGGACAGGTTAGGACAGTCAGAATGAATGGGTGTCAAAAATTAATGATGTACTATACATTGGCTAACTGAATGTAATAAAAAAAAAAAAAAGGAAATGCAAAAACAGAACAAAACAAAAACAAAAAAAATGTGCAAATGAAATTATTCCTGGCTACAACTTTACTCTCTTCCTAGTATGGAAAGAAAATTTGGCGTCTTTAACTATGAGAGACAGTGAATACATGCCCAAGAATCTTCAGCAAATCTACCCCGATTCAATAGGTAACAGCTGTAGGCCAATCCAAGAGACAAACTGGAAGCAATTTATCTACTTAATACATGAGAGAGTGCAAGATGAAGACTTCCAGTCCCTTATAGAAAATACAGTTCAGTGAAATTGAATGTATTTAGCCAACTTTTTCTAAAGTTGGAGCATTCATTGGCACATACAGGATTGGTCATTGTACCTGTAAGCAGCTATTTTGTTCAGTGAACATCTGTTTGCAGATCCAAACGAGCTGGTTAATGGAAAGGGAGATAGCAGAGAAATGGTAACATCTGTCTCTTGAAGATTTACCTTTGATACTTACTATACAATATGCAAACCTGCACTACTACCTAAGTGTAATTCCTATGCCCTAAAAGCACTCTCTGTTTAAAAAATTGCAAAAGGATAATCATGCATTCATGAGCAGCTACTATATTCTAATCTCTCAAGCAGGTGTATATGAATAATGCAGAAGTATGAGACATAATCCCTACTCTTGCCGGGCTTATTATATTATAAAATTATATATATTTTAATTTTATAAAAATTATAATTTATCTATTTAGTTAAATTTTAAAAATGGACAGCTCAAAACATGGTTGAGGACAAAGGAAAAGGAAATTTGAGTTAGAAGAGCTGGGTCTAAATGCCCAATATGTCAGTGGCAAATTGAACTTGGGCTCATGAACCTCTCTGAGTACACGGCTTCCTCTCTGATACAAAGAAGATCAGATTATTACTAAACACCTTACCGAACTCTATCTTAAAACACCCATTGATCGTCAAAACATTTGGGAAGCAAAGACAGTGAAACTGGTACCACCCACTCTTGTGAACTTCACATACACAAACCTCCTATTTGTATCAATAGAGCTCCTCTTTGTATTCTCTAGGCAAGTAAGAAGTGTTGCTCTTATGGAGACAGAGTACTCCTGAGAGAGTCAGAGGTGGCTGGAGAGCCACACCGCCTTTAATGTCCGACAAGCACAGATCACTGTCGTTTTCTTCATTGACAAATTCAAAAAGCCCGACAACACTAGATGGTTGATAAATATTTCTTAAAGAATAAATAAAAGTGTTTGTTACCAAAGGTTCGGTTGCTTAGTTACCATCTCAGGCAGATTTCAAGACAATGCATCAGGGACCACAGCACAACTCTACGTATTGAGAGTGCCATCTAACCGTAGTATTTTTAAGTTTTGTAGAGTGATTCCAAACAAAGTAAAAACAAAAACCTTAGTCTGGGGGCGCCTGGGTGGATCAGCTGGTTAAGCATCTGCCTTCAATTCAAGTCATGATCTCAGGGTCCTGAGACTGAGTCCCACATCAGGCTCCTTGCCCAGCGGAGAGCCTGCTTCTCCCTCTGCCCCTCCCCCTGCTGGTGCTCTCTCTCTCTTAAATAAATAAAATCTTTAAAAAAAAAAGTTTAGTCTGTTTGGGAGGACAGCAAGAAAAGTGGGTAAGAGCTAGAACAAAGGACAAGGGACACTGTCAAAATACAGAGTGGGTGGAAAGAGGAGCAGACAGAAGTGTTTAACACTGTTAACTGTTGAGTCCAGCGGTACAAACTGCAAGCCCTCTTGTTGAAGAGAAAGGAGTTCTAGGAAAGGAAAACTGAAATTTTGAACTTGGCTCTAGAACAAAATATCAGTAGAATCTTAGAAAGTTGAGGAGAGTGGTCATGGAGGAAATGAACAAAAGCCTGGATGAAGACAAAGAGACAAGATTAGACAGCAGAAATAGATTCAGTTCTTGTAGCTTCCTCCCCAGATTTGTGATGTTGTCGATTAGTGTTGTTTAGCAGATGCTGTGAGAGTCAAGGAGTCCTTCAGGGAGGGGATGTCCACACTAGAAATGGAACTGGACCAACCTTACAATCAGCGTCGCAGGAAGTAAGAGAATAATACGTGTTGTAGAGCAACTGGAAATAATATTGGTCAAGTACAAAAAGTCAAAATTGTTTTGAAGGTGATATGGTTTGGAAGAGAAGCTAAGAAGGAACTGGGAAGCCACTGACAAGCATCAATTGGAGAAGCAGAATGATAAATATAAGTCCTAAGGAAGGTTAACTACAGTGGTTTAATGGAATATATTTGAGAAGAAGAGGCTAAAAGCCTAAAGATAGGAAGGGCGGCCAATCCAAATAAAGGCAATTTTTCATTATTAGAGCATGAGGGGGAAAAAAGATAATTATGAAAACACACATTTTAAAGGAAGTCTAAATATACTTGATATTTACAAAATTACAGAAGAAATTAAAGATGATGTCATGATATTGATCCTGAAAATACGTGTATATTTAAAAAAGTTGTGAAAAAAGAATATTATCAGTTTTTTAAAAGATTTTCATTTATTTATTTGAGAGAGAGAGAGAGAGAGAGTGGGTGTGTGTGTAGGGAGGGGGCAAAGAGAAAGGGAAAGAGAATCTCAAGCACACTCCCCACCAAGTATGGAGCCCTACATGGGGCTAGATCCCACAACCCTGAGATCATGACCTGAGCTGAAACCAAGAGTCAGATACTTAACCAACTGAGCCACCCAAGCGCCCCTATTTTCATGTTTTTAGAGATATGTTCTATAATTTGTTATTCCCTGGACTGCAACAGATGTTTAATTTTTACATTGCAAATGTCGGTTTCAAATGTTTGCCTTTTATCAACTATTAAATACTCTCAGAAGAACCGCTGTTCTTGAATACAATCTTTTTTTTTTTAACTCTTCACTGAGCAGTGGGGCAGGGGAGAAGAAAGAACTCTAAGAAATTATAATTATAATTAAAATATGGGATGGTTGGTTTCATTTGTGTACTTACATTTCAAATATCTGAAGTTTATTAAAACTGATCGCTCATTCATTAATTTTGTTGACCAAGAAGAACAGTGTAAAGCAATCCAAAGTGTTTATTTGGGGTCTCAGAGTTCGCAATCAGGGAGACACAGAATGGACCGAAATTGAAAGAATGCTTGGAATTGTAAGCAGGGAGTGCAGGCTTGACATGTTATTTTTTCCAGGAAGAACAAACAAAATTATTGAATATCCTTTTTGTTTTTGTCTATTCATAACCAGAGATTTAAATATACAAGACATCATGTCTAGCTTTGATGTCCTGAAGTCATCAAGACAATGGATATTAGTAGATTCATTCAGGTTAAAAAAAAAAAGGAAGATCTCTGGTCTTGAATAAAGATTGTATAAAGACTGCATGACTAAACCACTCATGTCTTTTAATTGTAGGAGTCAAATAATGCATACACTAGCTCGGTATTTACAATTTTACAAACATATCATATTTCTGATAAGATTTGAATTTCAAATAGTTTATATTAAAGGAAATAAATAAATGAGTCTCCCGAACTTTTAGAAAGACTACAAAACAAATTTTAAATATTCCTCTGGCCAGGAAAGGTAAATTTCCTTCAGTCCTAAACTGGGTGTTTTAAAAGATTAAGGCCCAAGGTGTTTGAAAATAAATGATGCTATAAATTAACTAAATAGTTAATATGGTCAAAAGGTTCTGGTTAAACAAAACAAAGAACAAAAAAAGAAGTGTGTGTGTGTGCTTGTGTGTGTGTGAGAGAGAGACAGACAGACAGACAGAGACAGACAGAGACAGAGACGCAGAGACAGAGACAGATACATAGAGAGAAGACAAGCTGTTGAATGCAGGTAAAGTGGGGGTAGGAAAATTGGATTAACATTTTGCCAGGTACTATATTATGTTTAAGTGCTTTAAATTATTATATTCTGTCCTCCTCTTTTTGGGTACATATTATTACAAATGAGCGCGGTGTTTTGGTTTTTTTTTAATTGGGCAATGTCAGATGTTACTGATTTCACTATAGTCAGAAATGCTATGCAACACACAACTGAAAATTGGGAGCTATTTTAAATTTTAAGACACCAAAAGGTTAAAAGTGAAAAGCTTATGTTGAAATGTCTTATGAATCTTTGAAAGATTAATTTTTCATTTTTATAGGCTTTAGATTCAAGTCAACTCTTACTGTGAAAAATACTTTGTCCCAAATATATCTATCTTGACTTTATCAATCTTTGTATCTTCGTTGTGCTCCCTATGTGATCTTTAGTTCATGGCATTTCAAAGAAATTGGAGTTTAGTTTGAAATGTATAGACATTCTCTGTTTTGAGGACAGAGAGGTAACAATCTTCAGATCACAGTTGCCCACAAGAGTATTAAGTTCAGAGGAGTTATAAAAATTGAGTGCTTAAAGATACATATATGTATTATTTAAAATAACCTTACCAATAGTTTATAAGGCTGAAGCCTTGAATCATTTAAACACATCAGCATACACTTCAAATCTGAATAATTCATTTCCACAGTTGGTCTTTTCTCAAAATATACTTTTAAAAGATTGTACAACATTACTATCTTCATCTAATAAATTATGAATGATATATTAATTTAAACTTGTCAATAATATAAGAACAGTATTTTCAAGGCCACAAATGACTTTGTGAATTATCATATATGTGTGCCTGATATAAAGATATGGACAATGTTAGAAACTTTAGAACGACAGATTGTCAATTTTCATTACTTAAAATCAGGAATCACACCTGCCATTTCTGGGCATTAAGTTCTTGTTAAATTCTGTCTTTTTCAAAAAAAAAATTTTATAAAAATATATAGTGGAGTCAAGAAAATGCTTGGTTTTCAAGGTTCTTCTGTAAAACAACTTCCAGAAGAATAGAGCAGGCATGTATTCTCATGTACCCTTTTAATCCACTGACTCTTTTTCTCTAGGATAAAATTAATGTCTTAGAATATTTGTTCTACTGGGTAAAGGACTGCCTTGGAGATAACTAATGTGGGTTCATGTATTTTACTAGCTCATTGCATTTTGCTATAAAGCAACATGCCCAGTGTTTTCTCAGTATGCTGGACATATAGCAAGTATCCAGAGACTAAGTAGATGGCTTATCCCAATGACATGCTTTCTCTCTCTCTCTCTCTCTTTCCCTTTGCTTTATTTCTTAAATCCCACACATGAGTGAGGTCATATACTATTTGTCTTTCTCTGACTGACTTATTTAGCTTCACATTATGCTCTCCAGCTCTATCCATGTTGTTGCAAATGGCAAGATTTCACTGCTTTTTTAATGGCTGAATAATATTCCATTCTATATATAGATAAGGATATAGATATAGATATAGATATAGATATAGATATAGATATAGATATAGATATAGATCACCCTTTCTTTATCCATTCATCTGTCAATGGACAGTTGGGCTGCTTCCATACTTTGACCATATAAAGAATGCCGCAATAAACATAGTGCATGTATCCCTCTGAATTAGTGTTTTCCTGTCTGTTGGGTTAATACCCAGTACTGCAATTGCTGGATCGTAGGGTAGTTCTATTTTTAATTTTTTGAGGAACCTCCATACTGTTTTCCACTGGCTGTACCATTTTGCATTCCCATCAACAGCATAACGGTTCCTTTTTCTCCACATTCTTACCAACATTTGTTGTTTCTTGAGGTTGCTTATTCTCTTATTGCCATGTTTTAGGAGTTCTTTGTATATTTTGGATAGTAGTCCTTAATCACATGTATCTTCTGTAAATATTTTCTCCCAGTCTGTGGCTTGCCTTCTCATTATCTTGACATTGCCTTTCAAGAGCAGACGTTTTAAATTTTAATTAAATCCAGCTTAGCAATTCTTTCTTTTATTTATCATTTTGTGTTGTATCTAAAAAGTGATTGCCATGCTCACGGTCAAGCTGATTTTCTCCCATGTCATCTTCTAAGAGGTTTATAGTTTTGCCTTTAATAGTTAGTTCTGTGATCCATTTTGAGTGATTGTTTTTGAAGTATGTAAAGTCTGTGCCTAGATTCATTTTTTTTTAAAGATTTTATTTATTTATTTGACAGAGATAGAGACAGCCAGTGAAAGAGGGAACACAAGCAGGGGGAGTGGGAGAGGAAGAAGCAGGCTCATAGCAGAGGAGCCTGATGTGGGGCTCGATCCCACAACGCCGGGATCACGCCCTGAGCTGAAGGCAGATGCTTAACCGTTGTGCCCCCATTTTTTTTTTTTGCATGTGGATAACCAATTGTCCAATTCTCTTTACTTTTTCTTATTATGTAACACCTTGGAACACGTATTATAACCAGGTTCTAGACACAAAGTAAGCACTTTGTAGTAATTATCTTATTTAATCACTGCAAATATTCTATGCATAAGCATATGCATATTTCTATTTTTTAAAAATGAGGAAGCATTTATTTCACTTTTTCAACAAATGCACAGTGCTTATTAGTGCTAGAAAGCATACTAAACACTTTAGAAATATTAACTTTCTTAACCCTTATATCAGCTCTCTGAGATAGGAACTATGATTATCCGAATTTTCAGGTTAATTATTTCACTCAAGGTCATACTGCTAGTTATTGGTGGAGAAGGAATTTAAACTATGGCTTTCTGATGCCAGACAAACACAGTGGTTCAGTGACTTTTCTAAGAATGCACAGCTAATAATGGATGAACAACATTTAAACCAGGGTCTAAGTGTAAGTATCATCATTAGACTTGAGACGCTTCTATCCTGGGTCTTGTACTTTAGAGGGCTTCTTCTCTGGTCCTCCATGCACCTTGATCTTACCCCACCTTTCAACACCATATTACTAGCAACTAGCACCCAGAAGTGCCATTTCCAGCCCGAGCGTGTCTATTCCTGCTTAGGGGGTCTCCTAAGATCTTTTTGTACTATTAGAAGTGAACCCCCTGGTGTGAAAGAAATATAGGCACGCTTGGACATGAAAGGTCAGGACTTCTATGTATGTGTACAAGAGACACCTTGCAGTTCAGAACACAATCAGGGATGAGAAGAAAAGGGGATGAGCAGTGGTCCACAAGCCAACAGCCCTCTCTCTCCATGCTGCCATGTTTCAGTGCAAAACTTGATAAAAGTTTGAGCATTCTAAATTTGAAAATATGGTCTTCCAGGTCATCATGAGGCATATTGCCTGGGCCCCACAAATTTTAGGAGTGGACCTACCTATCTAATTCCAATAAACACACATTTCTAATCCTTATGCTATTCTGCTCCTATTTCATGGTTTCACAAAGTAGTATTTGGGAAGTCTGGCAACTGAAATGCCCTTCCCACAAATTGCTGTGATACTATGTTTTTCTGGACAGTATCAAAACTTTTCCTAGTTATCCCATTATGGTAGCAATCCATCTTATTCAAAATCATTTAGTAATAGTAAAGAAATAGTATATACGTTGATCTGAAAAATGCTTACAATTTGCAACAAAATGTAACTTCAGAGAAAAATCAATATTATATTAGCTCATGGTTTAGCAAGACTATTTGAAGGAGTCAACCATACTAAGACTGACCACAAAGAATACAGAAGAAAAGACAATTATGCAAGGTCAAACTCTCTTATTAGAGACAGAATTCCCAATTAAAAAAAAATAGTCTTTCCATTATAAGTTAATATGTCTCCATTTTGAAAAATGGACTTTGAAAGAGCTGGTCACACATGAGTAAAACGATGCTTATAGCCAACCCAGTAGATTAAAGCCATTCACTTTGGAAAGGAAAGAGCAGTCATTGAAAAAGTTCAGAAACTTTAAGTACTCCATTAAAAAGTTTTCTATCTGATCATTTTTAATAGCTTTTCTATTGGAAGATTTTTATTTTATGAAGGTGAAATGGAAGTGATGGTCATATCTAGTTCTTTAAAAACATTCCAAATTATATAGGGAGAGGTCCAACTAGAATGCTACATCAGATGTCCACTTGTTCTCTCCTTACAGCCTGCTTTCTGGGCATGCTGCTATTTCATGGTCCACTTCAACTGTCTAGTTAGGGACAGATGCATTGATATTGAACAACACCTGCCCTCCTAAGTCTGGGTCTTTGTAACAAGACATCATCGCTCATCTTTATTCTATTGGGTTAAGTTCAGGTTATTGAATTTGAAAGGCATCCTTGGACCTGGGCCCACTGATTCAAATTTTGCTTTTACTATTCCATTTATTAAAGTTAACAGCTTTATCACAGTATCCAATAGTCGTGCTCCACTGATGGAGTCCAAAGCCACTCTGGACCAAGCCTGAAACAAAGATCAGAGAAGTAGAAAGCAGGTTATGGTCATACCTCTTTTTTCTCAATTTCGTTCTTGCCACCTAGTGGCATCCTCAACTCTAATTCCCTGACCACTGTATGTAAATTCGGATGCTGTGGTATTTCTCAAATGTCTCCGCTCACTACATTTTCTGCTAATAGTGATAGCTAACACTTACATAAGCTTGCTATGTGCCCAATACTATTTAAGCATTTTAACTCCTTTAAGTTGTAAGAACCCTATACAGTAGGTAGTATTCTTCATTTTTACAGATGGGCTCTTTGTTCTGTTGCCTTTGTTAGTTCCTTCACATGTAATTCAATTATGTATTTATTTAGCAAATACTTGGCAAGCCTCTGCTCTGTGCAAGGCACTGTACCAGGCACTGAAGGAAAAACAGTAATTAATATGCATACACATTCTCTTCCTTTGTAACCAAATTCAACGACTTCACTGGTCGGGGCGCCTTAAGTTGAACTCAACCCAAGAAAGCGTTAAAAGCAAATAATTGTATTACTTGTTACAAGTAAGGAGAAAGGGAGATACCTCTGGAAGCACTGTCTCCCTTTGGGAGCTTTTATTCAGGGGGAAAGGGGGCAGGAGCTTGCATATACGTTAAGAAACATACATATTCTAATACTTAGGTACTTAAGTTTAACCCTGCAGGCTTAGCATGTCAACATGCTAGGGCATACCTCCTATGTCCAAAAAACAACATTAAACCCTACCCATAGGTGGAGGATCTAAGTATTGTAATGACCAAAAGGTAACTTTAGGGAAACACAAGGGGCTTCTGCACAGGCCCACAGTTCCAATCCGGCTCAAACCAGCTCACCCAATGAAATACCTGGTGGAACACCTGGCCATACCTTTCCTTGCTGGGAAGCTTGTTCTGCAAAACACACACATTCTTTCCTTGTTTTTGTCCTTTCCCCTCCTCCCTTTTGCTGATAGCTTTCAACCCTCTGACCTGAGTAACTCCCTGCTGCAACCTACTTAACACCTTCACAGACAGTAAAATCTAGTGGGGGAGGCAGACAAGTAAACCACCAGCCACAGGATAAATTCCAATAGATACAGTTCCTTAGTGTCAAAAGGGGGCCATCTGAATCAGACCAGGAGGGTCTTAGAAGGCTTTCTTGTATAAGGAACACTTAACATGAATTTAGAAGGACCAAATACTAGTTAACTGGAGAAAAGTGTTGGCAAGGGACAGAATTTGTGCGGGGGTGGGGGTGTAGTGCTTGGCATTCCAGGCAGAGGAAACAGTATGTGGAGCAATGATTTTGGTTATTTGTAAGAAAAAGTTTGACCTGTGGCAAAATGTAACTGTGATGAGATGAGACAGAACTTTTCAACAAAAAGCAGGTGTGGAGCAGTGGGGAGTGACAGTTGCTTAGCTAGTGGGAGAGTCCAGCTTACTGCCCAACAGCCATATCTTATATTACTTTTGTCCATACTTACCTAGTTGATCATAAATTTCCTTGTGAAATTAAAATACATTTTAGGAGTTTAGGATAAACATAAAAGTTTGATTATTGATTTTGTGACTATATACCCTGGAAATAAAACTCTTGAAGAGAGAAAAAAGGGTAGAGAGACAGGAGAGATAGAAATAGATTCTGGAGAAAGACAGGAAGGTTTGCAACTATTTATGAATTAAGGGAAACATAAAAGTCTTCCAACCACTCATCTGGGAGATTCTTGCTGAGAATAAACTCTCTTCTCCAATCTGCTAACTTGTTAGCATCAAATTCCATCAATTCTGAATAAATGTATTCTTTTCCTGTCTCTTATTGTTACCAATAGAAGATATAGATATGCTTCCACTGTTAGACAAAATCTATTACTTCGTATAATATTTTACATTTAGTTTTACTTAATCCAACAATGAACAGTATTCTTTCACATGGAGTTAAGTATTACTCTATAGCACAGCATTCAGAATCAGAAGTGTTGCAATAAGAGACCTTGTCCCATTCATTCAGGCAGTTCAGGCTAATCTCAACACAGCAGTCATCTCCATGACCCACCCCCCACCACACACACACACAAAGCTCTTGGTAGTCCCCTGTCTTGCTGCTTTGCTTTCCCAGAAGTGGAAGTCAGATCAGGCTGGCTTCCGCAAGTGTGAGTCAGGTATCCATTCTCTATGACTCCCACTGCAGGAAACATATTTCAAAGTTCTCTAAGAGGAACTTTTGATCAAACATGGAATCAGAAAACAGCCCACCCCTACGCACCACCATATGGACACTTGTAATACACCCACAGCTCTCCAGAGAAAGCTTTTCACCAGTAACCTCTCCTCTCTTGATCTTTTTCAACCTTAGAAGTGGGTGAAGGGTTTCATATGCTATAGAACAGCTTGTCTTCATTCCCTTTGTAAAAGATCTATGGGTGAAGGGGATGCTTTTGGTCTGACACTACATTTGTATCCTTAAAATATCTAAAACTAAGCCAAGAGGAATTCCTTTCAAGCACATTAATGCATAAGAATTTGATATTAAATCCAAACAATATGAATTTAAACATTTATTTCAGAAATTACTGACATTGTTAGATTATTCAAACAACATTAAAGTTAAGAAAATAAAACATTTTTCAGAGCTATCCTTTAAAATATCAGCACTGGGCTCTAGCACGCACCTCCTCCTGTCTTTTTGTATGCAGTAGGATAAAAAAAAAATCCAAAGTAATTTTTTGAATCAACTGAATAAAATACTTATACAGCAAAGCATGTTTATAAATGAGTCATGGATCAAGAAAAGACCCAGGAAATAAACTTTTTTCTCTTCGTACAGTTTTGCTAAGACTGATTGTCTCATAATAGTTTCTAGTGAAGGCTGGTCCATGTTATTTAAAGTCATCCTAAGTCACCTAACAGTGCCACTGAAACAGTTGAAGAGTAAAACTACAGCTATTAAGATGTTTAGTAGTTCTGTTCTTCAACAGGAAGTACAATCTGATTTGGAAAACAGAGGTTCTTTGTTTTATGGATTCAGAATCCCTTATCTGAAATTCTTGAGGGCAGACTGGTTTGGAGTTTGGAAATTTTATGATTTTAGAAAAGTAGGAAAGTGCATAATCTGTGTATTACATTCTACCCCAGAGGGGTCTGAGGCGGTATTCTCTACCAAACACACAAATATTACTGCAGTGAGATGTGTCACCATTCACAATAAATGGAAAAAATGAAGGCCATTAACAGATTCAGATGAATTCATTTCAGGTTCTGCCATGAAAGTGTTTAATTTTCTGATGCTTTTCAAAACTGTAGATGTGGAGTTATGAACCCGTACCACCTTGAGACAGAATTCTTAGTTAGCCGAACATGAAGCACAGAACACTTAGTTTAAAGAGATACAGGAAATCTCGGGGCCATGTAAAAAAAAAAAAAAAAAAAAAAAAAGAAGCCATTCTCCTATTCTAAGTAATGATTTGCACACTGAAAAGAACTTAAACCTTCTTGTCAATAAAACTGTAAAAGATAATCTCTCTTCTTACAGGGAATCTTAAGCAAGTGCACAGAATGCCCTAGGACCAACATAGCAAGGGACACACACAAGACAATCAGCAAAATCTAGAAAATGGAAGGAAAAATAATTTTCTTAACCACTTTAGTGAATGGGTTTTATCAATTTTTCAGGGGAGAAGAATGACTGGAAATTAAAATTATTACCCTATTCTATATGTTATAGTTCTGAATGTATGAATATTCATAAGCTAACTCTCTAGTAACCAGCACAGTGTCCTCAGTCTAGAGCGGAAGTTGAGCCAATCATTAGTAAAGCCTGAACTGAAGAATCTCTATGTGGATCACGCAGAATTCTTCCCAATTCTGCCGCTCAACCTTTAATGCAGGAGTAGGCAGATTTGGTGGGTCTATTTTCGAAACGGCTGCTGCCTTCTGTCCTGCCAGATTTCCCGTGTGCATGTGCCTCTTATGTCATAAGCATTAAGGTGTGAGATAATATGCAGAATTAGATAATTAATTAGCCCTAAAGTAATTTTTATCCTACCCAATTCCAAAAGAGATTGATGTTCAAAATAAAAACACAGTATGACAGACCTAAACAATGGATATAAAAAAAAAGAGTATAAAATTGGGGGTGAGGAGATGTGGAGAAAAATGATATTAATTCTTTTTTTCTAGGATAAAGTAATTGTGTGCAAAAATTTAACCATAAACCTTCATGTAATCATGACAAAAATGATGAATATAATCATGTGCTTTCAGTGAAGGCCAGATTCACTGATACAGAAATTCCTTTTATTTTATAATTAATATTGTGAATTATCTGTATAATATTGTTTTGGCATAAGAGTTTTGACTCTATCCTTTGAAAGTACCTATGAGTACTACATATAAGTGTAGTAAGTTTGGGGAGATCCAAGTCAATTTTGATGATTTCTATTCTGTCTTTATTTTGTCAAAAAACTTCAGAGGTCAGTTTTTTTTTTTTTAAATAAATCTTGAGATGCAGAAGATGAGATGAGATCACTAGTCTAAGCAGAAAATGAGGCTAACTGGTTAAAATTTTAGTGCAGTGGAGAAAATGTATAAGGCAAGACTATTTCCAAGCTTCTTTGAAAAAAAGTGTTTGAGTGGTTATTAAAATTTTGTATAATATGAATAATGAAAAGCACTGAAACAAGTACTTTCTGTGATTCTTTTATACCAGAGTAATTTTAATAAGAGTACTTTTTTCAATATGATTAATGAAGGAAGGAAAGATCATTTCAAATTTATTTATATCACTGAATAGCCTCCTCCATCTTTCCATGTTCCCACTGCTTGGCTTTCTCAAGTTAGTGTCCAAATACCCCACAAGATAGAGGATATGTGAAGGAACAACAAAACCTTGGAATATACCTGAAGAATAATTTTTTCTGGAAAATTTCAGAACAGTTAATTTTATATTAAAACAAGTATATTTTAAAGTAGAATGAAAAATCTGCATGATCTTCTAAAGTGAAATTCTAGACTTCAAAGGACAGCTGTGCCATGGATGGGGCAACTCAAACCACATCCTAGAAAATTGCAGCCTTGAGGAATGACTCAGGAGGACTGGAGATCTTTCCACAATGGCATAATGTCCCTTTCCCTTCACCCTCAAACAGAGAAAATAAAAATAATGTTCCTATTTAAGAAAGATTATATGTTAAAGATGAAAGGAAACTGCTATTTTCATTGCCTTTAACACATAACTGAAATGAAAACAAGAAATACTTCTAACCTTTTTCCAGCTAGGACTGTTTCCCTAAGTCCCCCATATATAGACGCTTTGGAGAAGCCCCTGTCTCCAGGACTTCTAGGGTTACACATTTCTTTTTCTTTCTTTCTTTTCTTTTCTTTTCTTTTTTTAATTGATTTATTTAGGGGCACCTGGGGGCTCAGTCAGTTAAACGTCTGCCTTCAACTCAGGTCATGATCTCAAGGTCCTGGGATCCAGCCCCCTGTCCAGCTCTCTGCTCAGCAGGGAGTCTGCTTCTCCCTCTCCCTCTGCCCCTCCTCCCATATGTGCACGCTTGCATGCACTCTCTTCTCAGATAAACAAATCTTTTTAAAAATAAATGTAAAATCTTTTGAAAAATAAATATAAATCTTTTTAAAAATAAAATAAATCTTTTTAGAGAGGGAGATCATGCGTCCTTGGTGGGGGGCAGAAGGAGAAAGAAACTCAAGCAAACAACATGCTGAGTGTGGAGCCCCATGCAGGGCTTAATCCCATGACCCTGAGATCACGACCTGAGCAAAACCAAGAGTCAGATGCTTAACCTACTGCAACATCTAGGCGCCCCACATTCACTTTTCTCTACCAAAAAAAAAAAAAAATTTTTTTTTTAGAACATTTAAGATACATGACCCTAAATCATATCATCTGTCAGGATAAGGAATCTGATTTCTCAGTGTGTTCCCAGAACCGACATGGTGTCTGAGCTCACCGAATGTTTATTATAGTGAATTTTCCACACTTTCCTCGACTTAAATACTGCAAAACCCAAAAATACATAAATCTATTTCCAAACTTTTCACAAAGCTCACACAGAGATCTGGAATTCAAATGATTTTCTTTCTTACTGGCTTTTTCAAATCAGAATATCCCTGACAATTGGCCTCCTTGGGAAGCAGCTACAGTGGCCTGAAATAGTTCAGGGTCTACTGATGGCCCCAGAATTTCCTTGTTAGAGAGGCTCTGGGTGGCAATCTGGTGAGACAGGAGAGGTGCAAAACAGGAGAAAAGTTGTGAAGTTGCATCATCATAGCAAGCACACCGTTCTGCTTCTTTGGGGGATTCCACTATAAATGGAAATTTTTAGTACTTCAGTATGTAGTGATAATCAGGAGTCTATGACTTAACTAGAAAAACCAGTCATTTAGAAGAAAATCACTATGGAGAAGGAAACCTAAATAGAATAAAAAGTTGTTTTCTGAAATATTCAAACTGATAAAATTGAAATAATACACCAATTATAATTAATAACATCAAATTTTTTTAAAAAACTGAGTAAAGGTAAAATTGTTTTTTTAATTTAAAGTAAATCTTACTAAGTATTTTCTAAAAAATAAAACTATTCACAATCATAGGGCTCATTGTCTTGTTGCCAATGTAAAGAACAGATATATACCATTGCATGTGCATTGTTTCTATAGCTATATGCAAATTTAAGAGTGATATGAACCCCTTAATACTGCAAACTATTCCTTGGTTTCCATGTACAATGGTTGTAAATACTGTATTAGATTGTAAGCAATCATAAATTGGAACACAAACAGAAGCAAAAAATTGGACATTCAGCACTACTGTGAAACTCTACTTACGTATGCAAGAACTGTTTGCATTAATGCTATCTTAGAAAAATAATTTGATAGATTAATTTGTCTTTTCTCTTAAGCAAGCTTCCTGCCTCTCAAATCATTCTTGCCCTCCAAAACAATATGTTCTTAACAGTAGCAGTGGCACAAGCTATGTATCTTCACAGCATGAAAGCTATAATCTTATTCCAGGGACAGAAGGCAATTGATTAAAAAAAATTTCTGTAGGACCTACGGTTATTCACAAGTGTCTGGCATATGAATACCTCTTGCACCAACCTAAGGGTGTCTGTAAATTTTCTTTCACTGGGGATTAGAGTCCTGCTGAATAGAATAATAATCTTTTTTAACCAGGTCTGCCCTCACATTAAAGACCTTCTAGAATTCCTAAAACCTACCGACCCAATGACAGAGGCACCTCTAATCAATTGGGGAATCACATAGACTTCCACAGATTCCCTAAACATTCCCACTCGGTCTTAAAGTCTGCCTTGAAAGGTGCTGTCCTCAGGAGTGAGTGAAGTTAGAGCTAAGAACTATTAAAATTTAGGGGCACCAGGGTGGCTCAATCGGTTGAGCGTTTGACTCTTGGTTTTGGCTCAGGTCATGATCTCAGGGTTATGGGATCGAGACCCAAGTTGGGCTCCATGCTCAGTGTGGAGTCTGCTTGAGATTCTTTCTCCCCACTCCCCGCACTCCCCCCCCCACTCTGTCTCTTGCTCTCAAATTAATTAATTAAATAAATCTTAATAAAATAAAATTTAGACACTAACATTGATGTGGCTTCATTTAAACTTAAGCTAGTAAGACAAAGTAATTAAGTTACACCTCTAAGAATGTCAGAAATAGTTATCAACACTTTTGCACAACAAATGAGCTATTGGTGATCAGGACATCCTTCCCTATGACCAAGCAGAACTTCGTTTTCAGTGGGATTACAAGTACCAATAATTCAGGGGCACCTGGGTGATGTAATTGGTTAAGTGCCTGATTTTTGGTTTTGGCTCAGGTCTGATCTCAGGGTCATGACATCATCGAACCCTGCAGCCAGCTTCCTGCTCAGCGTGGACTCTGCTGAAGTTTCTCCCTCTCTCTCTGCCCTGCCTCCCCCCACCGCACTCTCTCTCTAATAAATAAATAAGTCCTAAAAAAAAACACCACAAAGTACCAATGATTCATTAATCATTATTATTATTGTTTCACTAGTTTATGTATGTTGACTACCATGAAATCCTGCGGATCCAAGAAGGCAAGAATGTGGAACACATATGCCACAACTCTCCTCACGGAAAGACGGGACAAACTATTCAATCCCAGCACACCTTCCTGCTCAGCAACATGGGTCCTTCTGTTCTCAGACCCACATTCCAGGTAGCCACGACTAGGTGAGCTGAGTAGAACATGAGATGAAATTTGTTTGTCATCCCTCATGTAGATAAAGATTAATGAGCTATTAATGAGGCACTAATGTAAATAAAGGAGATTTTTATGTTTATTTATTAAGTCTTGAACACCTCTACAAGAAATGCTACCTCAGGTCCAGGCATTCTGGAATCACTACAATGTGAATAAAGAACAACAGCACCAATGGCTTTATTCTCTGGCAGAAAGAGACTGCAATTTATCTGATGGGTATGAATTTAGTTAACCAGTCCACTCTAGAAACCTATTTCAGAAAGATTATTTACATCAAAATTACTGAGATAACACGTGCTCCTGTTCCAAGTAAAATGGCGTAACATGCCCCACCCTATCACTCACACTGACTGTCATTATAAAATATGTACAGAACGTGTGGAACAGCTATTTGAGGACTGTGAAAAGGAAAGAGTAGCCGGTGGATTGAGGAAGAGCAGTATTTAAAGTACCATGGAACCTTGAGGCAGTTTACTATTTATTCCCCTTTTGGTCTATCCCCAATCTAACCCAACAGAATCTTAAACATGGAACACAGCAATGATGTGGATAGTGAGAGCTCCACAAGGCACTCTCTGGGTCTGACTCTGTGAGCTGGAACAGGGTTTCTTCATGCTGCGTGGGAAAAGAGGCTGTACAGGCAGAGGTGTGGGGGTAAGAATCCCTTATTTGGTTTTTTTGTTTGTTTGTTTCTTTTCTCATCCTTTAATGTCTCCCAACTCCCAAGCAATCCTGCAGCAACAATGGTGACAATAGGGCCCACAGGATTAAATCTTAAAGGAAAAGGACATTTTCGCCTTGATTGGAAGTCCTAATGGGGTAGGACAAGTCCCCATTTCTCTCTGTCTTCCTGTTGTTTGACCCTGAACAGGGGGTGTAGCTATGGAAAGTGTACAGCTTGAGTAAGGTAAAGCCCAGATTTCTGGCTAGACGACAGAGAAGGGAAGCCCCGAGAAACAGAAAGGACTGGAGAGATCACTGAGAGAGAGGAGTTCAGGAAAGCACCCCATAAAGTTGTGAGGTGTGCATTCATGGGTCAGATACTAAATAACATATCAAAGATATTAAGAATTGAATTACAGGATAGATCACTGCCAAGATTCTAACCAGGTGTTAGGCGGTGTGCATACAGGAGACAGATGAGAATAATATCACTAAAGCTTTGAAAATATAAGTGACACTGACACTACAACTCACAGAAAGCTGATTAGAACATGTAGCCTGAATCCAACTGGGTCAATTACCTGCTAAAACATGGGATATAAACAAAAACCCAAGTTCCATGTCATATTTTAAATGCCTGAGATACAACTAAAAATCACTTGCCATCCCAAGAGCCAGGAAAATTACATCAATGTCTGGATGACATCGATATTGAAATGATCACAAGAAGACTTTAAAGTAGCTTTTATAAAAATTCTCTAAGAATTAAAGGTAAAGCCCTTGAAATAAATGGAAGAACAGAAAATATCAGCAATAAATGTAGGATATAAAGAGTGAAATGAAAATTTTAGAATACTAAATACAGTAACTGAACTAGAAACTCATTCAATGATCTCAATAGCAGAATGGACATTACAGAGAAACAGTGAGCTTGAAGATAGATGAATAGAAATTAGGTGAGCGAAACACAGGGAGAAAAAAAAAGGAGTGAAAAAAATAAATAAAGAGACTCAGGAACCTGTGAGAAAAAAACACCGTTAGTGGAGTCCCAAGAGACTGTATGGTGCAGAAAAATATGTTCTAAGAAATAATTTGTGAAAACTGCCCAAATTTGGCAAAAGACAAGAACTCAGCAAATCCAAACAGGAAAGGCAAAAAGAGAAACAAAAATCCGTAACCAGACACATAGCAATCAAACTACCAAAAATTAAAGACAAAGAAAAAAATGTTTGAAAGTCACCAGAGATAAATGACATATCACTAAGGGGCAGTGGTTCTCCACTAAGGTGATTCTGTTCTCCCACCCACCCAGCGAACACTTGGCAAAGTCCAGAGCCGGCCTTAATAGTCACAACAGGGGGAAAGGTGCTACTGCCATCTAGTGGGTAGAGGCAGGGGATGCTGTGAAACTTCCTGCAATGCACGGGACAGCCTCCCAAAACAAGTGTTTGGCCTCAAAGTATCAATAATGCTAGAGTCTGAAAAACCCTGCTCACAGGGGAAAACCTATTCAAATGACTGAGAATTTCACATCAGAAACCATGGAGGCCAGAAGGGAGTGAAACAATTTTAAATGCAAAAAACTGTAAATCCACAACTTTATATTCAGCGAAAACATCCACCAGAAATGAAGACGAAATCAAGACATTCCCAAATGAGAAAATAATAAGAATTGTTTCCAGCATATCTATTCTTTTAAAAAGCTGTGTCAAGGGGAACCTGGGTCACTCAGTCGGTTAAGCATCCAACTGTTGATTTCACCTCAGGTCATGATCTCAGGGTTGTGAGATGGAGCCCTGCATAGGGTTCTGCGCTGGGCATGGATCCTGCTTAAGGTTCTCTCTTTCTCCCTCTCTCTCTGCCCCTCCTTACCCCCTACTCATGTGTGCCCTCTTTCTCTCCCTCAAAAAAAAAAAAAAAGCTGTGTCAAAATACATATCAAATATACTATTGACAAATTTAAATGTGATATTAAAGATGTTCAAATTGAAAGAAAAAAAGGGGATATAGAAAAATGAAACAGAAAGGAAAAAAACAGGAAATCTAATCCTGAATAAAAGAAGTCAGTCTCAAATTTTATATTTTATACAATTAAATTTTTATGATATTCTTGAGCTAACAAAACTGCAGTGCCAGAGAACACCTCAGTCATCATCTGGAATTAAAGTTGGCAGGAAAATAAAAAGTCGGTAAATAAAAAGGTATAGCACAAGGCACAAGGACATTCGGGGAGGTGGTGGAATTTTCCTGTATACTGATAGCGGTTGTAGTTATACAAATCTCTACCCCCCACTTGTGTATATAGTGAAATTTCTAGAACTGTATGACCAAAACAGATCACTTTTACTGTATATAAATTTCTAAAAACAAAATTTAAAACCATTGGAAAAGGAGATAATATAATCTATAGTAATGTATTGAAAGTACATCTGTTTAGAGAAGGGAATATTTTGTTCCTAAATTTGTGAATCATTCCACAGAGATGTTGCCTAACTACTGTGAATGCCTCCAGAACTTAAATCTTCTTTTAAGTGTTAAAATTAACATAAAAATAACAATGACATTAACAATATGAATAAAAATTGTGATAACATTCAGGTGCAAAGACCAGCATTTCATGAGTTACTTACTGATGTGAAAGCCAAGACTATTTCTGTATATTCACTGCCTTCTTCAAACTTAGAAGTTTTTCAAAAGCACTATTCCTAATTTAGAAAAAAAAAAATATGGCAAAAGACAGAAAGAACCATGGAGGCATTCAAACTCTTTGATGCTGTAATTCCACTCATAGGACTTATTCATAAGATGCTATAGGAGGAATGTTTGCGTTCCCTCCCCAAATTTATATGTTGAAATCAAATCCCCAAGTGATGGTATTCCAAGATGGGACCTTTTGGGGGGTAATTGGTCCTGAGGGTGGAGCTGTCATGAATGGGATTAGTGTCCTTATAACAGAGATCCCAGAGAGCTCTCTTCACTCCCTTCGGCCAAGTGAGGACACAGCAACAAGGTGGCCGCTTCCCAGCCAAGAAGCAGGTCCTCAGCCAACACTAACTTTGCCAGTGCCTTGATCTTGGACTTCCCAGCCTCCATAACTATAAGAAATAAATTTCTGTTGTTTATAAGCTTCCCAGTTTATGGTATTCTGTTAAAGCAGTCTGAAATAAAGCTTAAGGGAATAAAATAACATGAAGCATTAAAAAAAGAAAAGTACAAGTATTTCATTTCTCAATGACTTCTAAAGGTATACACTGCAAAATTTAATTAATTAACTAATTAATTAATTAATTAATAGATGGAAGGGAGGAAGGGGGGAGTTAGGGAGGGATGAACGAAAACTAAAAGCCATACAAATGTCTGATAATAAAGAAAGAGTTGATATGCTAAATCAACAGAGTATAATATAACATAATCATTCATAATTATGAAGTCTCTTAAGACCCAGGAGAAAGTATAATAAAATTTCAAAATCAGAAATGCCCTAGACATGATGACTGCAACTATTTAAAATATGCATATGTATGTGGATTGGAAATCAACTTTCTTCTGCAAAAGTGAGAATGTCATCAGGAGAGCAAAATTATGGAAACTTTTTTCTTCTTTTCAAAAACATTATTCAATTTGCTATATTTCTATTTTCAATGATAAAAGAAAGCACTTCAATTTAGAGCATATATGGCTGACTAATTCGTAAACTTGCACACACTAAGTTATTTTCTATCTTGAAAACCATGATCATTACAATAGTTTTCCTTAAAATAAATTCTTAAAACTGAGTGCCTTAATAGGATATCAATAGGCAAAACAGTCATTTTTAGTAAAAACTTAAATAATGTAATTTATACATAACTGACTTAGTTTAAAAAACATTTGCCTGTGATAGGATACAGTCAATAGCATGTCTGACAGCACAATCAAGTAGTCAGTAAAAGACTAGCTGGCCTGAGTAAATGAATGAATGAAAAAATTCAATTTTAGCTACTTGTCTTTTTTTAGAAAGATGCTAGCAAATTTTATTTGGACATGATTTATCAGTACCATCAATCACTGACAGACATGTTGAGTAGGTTATACCCTGACAGAATCCTTTATTTTTTTTTAATGTTTTTTTATTATATTATGTTAGTCACCATACAGTACATCCCTGGTTTCTGATGTAAAGTTCGATGATCCATTAGTTGCGTATAACACCCAGTGCACCACGCAATACGTGCCCTCCTTACTACCCATCACCAGTCTATCCCATTACCCCACGCCCCTCCCCTCTGAAGCCCTCAGTTTGTTTCTCAGAGTTCATAGTCTGTCATGCTCATTCCCCGTTCTGATTACCCCCCTTTCTTTATCGCTTTCTTCCCCTACCGATCTTCCTAGTTCTTATGTTCCATAGATGAGAGAAATCATATGATAATTGTCTTGTCATGCTCATTCCCCGTTCTGATTACCCCCCTTTCTTTATCGCTTTCTTCCCCTACCGATCTTCCTAGTTCTTATGTTCCATAGATGAGAGAAATCATATGATAATTGTCTTTCTCTGCTTGACTTATTTCACTTAGCATTATCTCCTCCAGTGCCGTCCATGTTGCATTTACCTATTGTGGACAATGCTGCTATGAACATTGGGGTGCATATGGCCCTTCTCTTCACTATGTCTGTATGTTTGGGGTAAATACCCAGTAGTGTAATGGCTGGGTCATAGGGTAGCTCAATTATTAACTTTTTAAGGGACCTCCACGCTGTCTTCCAGAGTGGCTGTACCAACTTGCATTCCCACCAACAATGTAGGAGGGATCCCCTTTCTCCACATCCTCTCCAACAATTGCTGTTTCTTGCCTTGTCAATTTTTGCCACTCTAACTGGCATAAGGTGGTATCTTAGTGTGGTTTTGATTTGAATTTCCCTGATGGCTAAAGATTTTGAACATTTTTTCATGTGTCTGTTAGCCATTTCTATGTCATCATTGGAAAAGTGTCTGTTCATATCTTCTGCCCATTTTTTGATTTGTTTATTTGTTTCTCGCGTATTGAGTTTGAGAAGTTCTTTGTAGATCTTGGATACCAGTCTTTTATCTGTAGCATCATTTGCAAATATATTCTCCCATTCCATGGGCTGCCTCTTAGTTTTTTTGATTGTTTCCTTGGCTGTGCAGAAGCTTTTTATCTTGATGAAGTCCCATAAGTTCATTTTATCTTTTGTTTCTCTTGCCTTTGGAGATGTGTCATGAAAAAGGTTGCTTTGGCCGATGTCGTAGAGGTTGCTGCCTATGTTCTCCTCTAGAATTTTGATGGATTCCTGTCTGACATCGAGGTCTTTCATCCATTTGGAGTTTATCTTTGTGTACGGTGTGAGAGAATGGTCAAGTTTCATTCTTCTGCATGTAGCTGTCCAATTTTCCCAGCACCATTTATTGAAGAGACTGTCTTTTTTCCACCGGGATGTTTTTTCCTGCTTTATCAAAGATTAGTTGCCCAAAGAGCCGAGGGTCCATTTCTGGGTTCTCTATTCTGTTCCATTGGTCGATGTGTCTGTTTTTGTGCCAGTACCATGCTGTCTTTGTGATCACAGCTTTGTAGTACAGCTCGAAATCCGGCATTGTGATGCCCCCAGCTTTGTTTTTCCTTTTCAACAGTTCCTTGGAGATTCGGGGCCTTTTCTGGTTCCATACAAATTTAAGGACTATTTGTTCCAGTTCTTTGAAAAATGTCCTCGGTATTTTGATCGGGATAGCATTGAAAGTGTAGATTGCTCTGGGTAGTATGGACATTTTAACTATGTTAATTCTTCCAATCCATGAGCATGGAATATTTTTCCATCTTTTTATGTCTTCCTCAATATCTTTCAAAAGTGATCTATAGTTTCTAGCATATAGGTCCTTTACGTCTCTGGTTAAGTTAATTCCAAGGTAACGCATGGTTTTTGGTGTTATTGTAAATGGGATGGATTCCCTAATTTCTCTTTCTTCAGTCTCGTTATTCGTGTATAGAAATGCAACTGATTTCTGGGCATTGATTTTGTATCCTGCCACCTTACTGAATTGTTCTATAACTTCTAATAGTTTGGGAGTGGATTCCTTTGGGTTTTCCATATAGAGTATCATGTCATCTGCAAAGAGAGACAGTTTGACTTCTTCTTTGCCGATTTGGATACCTTTGATCCCTTTTTGTCTTCTGATTGCTGTTGCAAGGACTTCTAGTACTATGTTGAATAATAGTGGCGAGAGTGGGCATCCTTGTCGTGTTCCTGATCTTAAGGGAAAGGCTTCCAGCTTTTCCCCATTGAGAATAATGCTTGCAGTAGGCTTTTCATAGATGGCTTTTATGAGATTGAGAAATGTACCCTCTATTCCTACACTCTGAAGGGTTTTAATCAGGAAAGGATGCTGTATTTTGTCAAATGCTTTTTCTGCATCAATTGAGAGGATCATATGGTTCTTGAGTCTTTTCTTGTTGATATGATGTATCACATTGATTGATTTGCGAGTGTTGAACCATGCTTGCATCCCAGGTATGAATCCCACTTGGTCATGATGGATAATCCTTTTAATGTACTGTTGGATTCTATTAGCAAGGATCTTGTTGAGGATTTTGGCATCCATATTCATTAGAGAAATCGGTCTGTAATTCTCCTTTTTGAGGGGGTCTTTGCCTGGTTTGGGGATCAAGGTAATATTAGCCTCATAGAATGAGTTTGGTAGCTTTCCTTCTGTTTCTATTTTTTGAAATAGCTTTAGGAGAATAGGTATTATTTCTTCTTTGAATGTTTGGTAGAATTCCCCAGGAAAACCGTCTGGGCCTGGAGTTTTATTATTTGGAAGGTTGTTTATCACTGACTCAATTTCTTCATAGTTAATTGGCCTATTTAAGAAATCTATTTCTTCCTGTTTCAGTCTTGGTAGTTTATAGGTTTCCAGGAAGGCCTCCATCTCTTCCAGATTGTTTAGTTTTTTGGCATATAGCTGTTGATAAAAGTTTCTAATAATCCTTGCAATTTCAATGGTGCTGGTCGTGACCTCTCCCTTTTCAGTCATAATTTTAATAATCTCAGTCCTTTCTCTTTGTTTTTGGACAAGTTTTGCCAGTGGTCTATCAATTTTATGGATTCTCTCAAAGAACCAGCTTCTAGTCCTGTTGATCTGCTCTACTGTGGTTCTGGTCTCTAATTCATTGATTTCTGCTCTAATCTTGGTCAACTCCTTCCTTGTCAGTGGGTTAGGCCTGTCCCTCTGTTGCTGTTCCAGTTTCTTGAGGTGAGAATATAGAAACTGCATTTTAGATTTTTCTATTCTTTTGAGTGAGGCTTGGATGGCTATGTATTTCCCCCTTAGGACTGCCTTTGCAGTATCCCATAGGTTTTGGACCGTTGTGTATTCATTCTCGTTGGTCTCCATAAATTGTTTAATTTGTTTTTTGATTTCCTGGTTTATCGAGTCATTCTTGAGCAGGATGGTTCTTAGCCTCCAAGTGTTTGAGTTTCTTCCAGGTTTTTCCTTGTGGTTGAGTTCCAATTTCAGAGCGTTGTGGTCTGAGAATATGCAGGGGATAATTTCAATCTTTTGGTATTGGCTGAGACCTGTTTTGTGTCCCAGAGCATGATCTATTCTTGAGAATGTTCCATGGGCATTTGAATAGAATGAGTATTCTTTGGTTCTGGGGTGTAGTGTTCTATATATATCTATGAGGTCCAACTCGTCGAGTATGGCATTCAAAGCCTTTGATTCTTTGCTTAGTTTTTGCCAGGGTGTTCTGTCTATTTCTGATAGTGGGGTGTTGAGGTCCCCTACTATTACTGTGTTCTTATCTATATGTCTCTTTATTTTGGTTAAGAGTTGGCTTGTGTATCTTGCTGCTCCCCTGTTGGGGGCATATATATTAATAATTGTCATATCCACTTGTTGAATACTTCCTTTAAGAATAATATAGTGCCCTTCTGTATCTCTCTCTATGGCCTCTAGTTTAAAATCCAGTCTATCTGATATGAGAATTGCTACTCCAGCTTTCTTTTGAGGTCCATTTGCGTGGAAGATGGTACTCCATCCCCTTACTCTAAGTCTGAATGCATCTTTGGGTTCAAAATGAGTCTCTTGTAGACAGCAAATGGATGGGTCATGTCTTTTTATCCAATCTGCAACCCTGTGGCGTTTTATGGGAGAGTTTAAGCCATTTAGATTGATAGAGATTATTGACAGATATGATTTTAATGATGCCATTTCTCTTTAAAGTCTTTGTATCGGTTGTGACTTGCTGCTCTGTATCACTCTTGGGGCCTTTTTACCTTTATAGAGCCCCCCTTAATATCTCCTGTAGGGCTGGTTTCGTGGTTACGAAATTGGTTAATGATTGGCGATTTTGGAACGTCTTTATTTCTCCATCAATTCTGAATGACAGCTTTGCTGGATAAAGGATCCTTGGCTGCATGTTTTTCTCTGAAAGAGCTTTAAAAATGCCCCCCCAAGCCTTTCTCTCATTCCAGGTCTCTGTAGACAGGTCTGACGTAATCCTGATACCTTTGCCTTGGTACGTGAGAAATTTCTTTGCCCTGGCCGCTTTCAATACTGTATCCTTGGATCTAATATTTGCGAATTGCACTATGACATGCCGTGGCGTAGGTTTGTCCTGGTTGAGCTTGGATGGGGTCCTCTCTGCCTCTTGGACACGAATGCTTGTTTCCCTTGCTAGATTAGGGAAGTTTTCAGCTACAATTTGTTCAAATATCTCTTCTAGACCTCTGTTTTTCTCCACCCCTTCAGGGATGCCGATGATTCTGACATTGGATCGTTTCATAGAGTCAGTAATCTCCCGTAATCTACATTCGTGGGCGTGGATTTTTTTAAGACCAGCTTCTATTTTCGTTTTTTCTTCTACTAACCCATCCTCCAATTCGCTAACGCGTTCCTCTGCCTCGGTGACCCTGGCCGTCAGAGCCTCTAGTTTTGACTGCATTTGGCTCATAGAATTTTTAATTTCTGCCAGATTTGCTCTCATTTCCGTCCTTAGAGATTCTATATTCTCATTAACATTTTCATTAATACTTTTTTCAAGTCTACACATCATCTTGATCATTGTTACTCTGAGTTCCATTTCTGATAATTTGGTTATATCCATATCCATTAGTTCTGTGGCAGAGGCCACAGACTCATTGTCTTTTCTTTGCTGGGGGGGATTTCTCCTTCTCTTCATTCTGATGAGGAGAGGTTGCGGGGTTGTCCAGAGCCCAAATTACTGACCGGGACCCAGGCTGTGTGCCCTTGTTTTATAAGGATATTAGGGATGTGGGTTTCTTGATTTTTCAGCCTGCCTCCTGGGGGAGGGGCCTGCCGCGCCAATACTCAGGCAACCCTGTTTGGGTAGAGTCTCCGTGTCCCCTGCGAGGAGGGATGGGGATGGGCACGCTGTGAGCCAGTATTTCCAGGCTTTTGTTCTCTGGCAGCTTTCCCTGGTGGTTTGCTGTGCCTCTTCTGAGAGTCAGAGCAGCAGTGGCCGAATCTCAGCCTCTGTCTCAGAACAGAGTGATCGCGGACCATTCTCCAGGGATATTTGCTCCAGTACCTATGACTTCCAGCTTTAATTATGTTATTACAAAAACTGTCTCCTGGGAGACTACTGAGATTTTTGTTCTACAATTGCATCTGATACAATTATTTGCAAACTTTGAGAAGTAAATTAGCTTACTTTTCAATTTTTCTACCTGGCTGATTTAGAGTTATAACTAATTGCAATGAAATGCAAGAAACTTTTTGCCAAGTCCAGCTCCACTGACAATAAAAAAATTCCTTTATTGTAGCCAAGGAGTGCGTTTTGCACTAATAACTGGCATGAAGTGGATTTTCATTAAGTGTGTATGGTGTGCATGTGCACACATGCCTTCATTCAGTCTACTTTTTGCCCATCTCCTTCTTGACTGCTGCCTTCGGAAACTGATTTGCATGAGCTACATCAACAGCTTTTGGTAGTTTCTGGCTTCCATGTGGATTTACCCAAAGGGTATCCCCCAGCAGTTGCCAAAGGCTAGTAAAATCATGGCACTGATTCCATTAGCTATCTCCTTTCAAGTAAGTTGTGCCCCTTAATAAAAGAGCTTTTCTCCTACCACAATGAATAGCTTATTTGACTCTGTCCATGGTCCTGCAACAATTTCTTCCTACAATTTCTTCCAATTCTCCCTTTAGGCCCAGGTCAGGGAGATGGGAGATGGCCATACACTTTGTGCTCTTTATGATGCAGGAAGTCTGAAAGTTTCTTTCCTGCCACCTCAAATGCCTTCCCCAACAAGTTTCCAGGTATCAGTAGGAAAAAGAATACAAGATGGCAACACCTAAGAATAAGGGAGTCCCTTCTTGCTGAAGGATTCATTACAGAAAGGAGATAAATGACTACCAAGGGAACTACCATGAAAACATTTACTCTGAGTAGGAGGTTGCCCATCACCAGATATCACAAAGGTTCTGCCTTTCAGACAAGCAGAAATTTCCCCACACAAAAGTTTCAAGTAGCTTCCTGTGATGCTAAACACTGACTCCCCCCCCAAAAAAATAGGCTTCAATAAAATTTTACTCCTCTAAACTGAGCATTTTATTGCTTCTTTGTTAATTAGATATCTTTTATAATCATGCATAGTGTTTGTTTCACTTCCATGCCTAATAGTTATACTCATCCCAGTGGATTCAGCTTCTTTGAATTCATATCTCACATAATTTAATACTGTAGAGATTTCCAAACTCACATTAAAAAAAATAAGTGTTCTTCAAATTGATTCCTGGGTAAAATCCAGGAAACCAACCAATATTTCATCATTGCAAGATGCAAGAAGGACCTGATTCATCTATAGCAGTGGTTTTAAAACCAGGCACCTGAAGTACCAGGATAGGCAATGCAATGAGATGGTTAAGAACATTTGATTCAGGGCCATCAGGCAACTCCAGTCTTGACTTTGACAGTTACTGGATGTGTGACTCTTGGCAGGTTACTGACATTCAAGAAGCCCCAGTTTCATCACCCATATACAAGCAAATCTGTATATGGAGACAATACCTACCCCACAGCGTCATTGAAAAAATGCAAGCAAACTGAGCACAGAACCTTGTACAGAGTAAAAGTTTGACAAATCCAAACTATTATCATCTGTAGGACATGCCTTAAAGGAGACCTGAGACTGAGTGAAATGAGGACTCCCTCCCATCTTACCTCCCAAAGCAGCTCTGCTCTTACTCGTTTTCCATTTTGGGCTTTCAATGAAGATTCTATTTGAAGAGAGATTTTCACTACGAAAAAAAAAGATGAAAATAAGGACTTTAAGAAAATAATAATAATAAAGATTCTCTGAGTATTTATCACATCCTAGGCACTATTCTGAGTATTTCCTATGCATTAATTAATTTAATTTTCACAGCAGACTCTGTGAGAGGAATAATTACCTACACTTTATAGATGAGCAAAAGGAAACAGAAATAAGATAGATAATTTGATCAAGTCTACCCAGTTAATGACCTGAAAAGTCAGGATTTGAAATCAGGAATATAGACCAGTGCCAGAGACTGGATAATTAGCAGGCTCTACCCTGGCTTAGACTCAGAAGTACAGAAGTGCACTTATGCTTTCTGAGTATCAGTCATTCTCCAAGTGCTTCTTTCTTCCTATGTTTTAAGGAGAACAACTACCTAGTTCACTTCATTGCATAAAACAGGATATGGACTGGCAATGAAAGATTTGAGAAGTTAGCAATCCAGGAACTATGGTAGCCAAAAAGATTTCCAGCAGCCTATGTACATGTAAAATACTATAAACTATTCCAGTGAAAAGTCATAAACTTTACAGTCAGGTAGACTTGGTTCAAATCCAAGTTGTGGCCACAGTAGGGGCATATTCTCTATTAGAACTCTCAAAGTGACAAACACTCAGTTCTTTACTGGTGTAAGGATTTAGATTTTGACTGGAAAAAATGCCAGATGCCTTACAAGCCAAAGTATAAACCATAAAAAAAAAATGTCTACAGGCATGACTAAATGCCTCCCTAAATCACTGGTTTAGGAGATCCTTACCTAATGAGACAAATCCCATTTTCTTTTATAACAAGAGAAAATTTCAAATGCTTGTTTTCCCGGGCTTTCTTGCAATTGAGGCTCAGGGACATAACCCATTCTCCTCCAATCACATATAGGCATCCTAGATTTTGAATCATGTATTAGTAGTGCAAAACCCAGTAACTCCATAGAGTCTATTCTGCAGAGGGTGCCATTGGCAGAAAGGTTCCTTCATTGGTAAGCTGCACTGCAGATCTAAAGACAGTGCCACGGAACAGTGTTGATGGTGTCTGCAGAGTGGGTGTGTGTGTTTTATTGTTGAAAGTAAAATAGATGTATAAATTAATATGATAAATACTATTTTTTTAAAGAATTTATTTATTCGACAGAGATAGAGACAGCCAGCGAGAGAGGGAGCACAAGCAGGGGGAGTGGGTGAGGAAGAAGTAGGCTCATAGCGGAAGAGCCTGATGTGGGGCTCGATCCCATAACGCCGGGATCACGCCCTGAGCCAAAGGCAGACGCTCAACCTCTGTGCCACCCAGGCGCCCCATGATAAATACTATTTTAACAAACTGGAGAATCTATCTGAACTCATTACTGCACAAGTATTTGAACATCTATTAAGTACTGTTTTGATAAATACAGCACTGTGTGAAGCTTGGGTCTCATTATATCAAGATTTTTGTGGAGATGGGATTTTACTTAAAGTGGAAATAGAGAAAATATAATCTTCAGGAAGACGCCAAGGACAGACAAGAAGAATGATATCTGTACAATACTTTGCAGTTATATTTTAATAAACACCTTCTTATAATCATCTTTTTAACTATGACCAAGTCAGTGCTATGGTATCTAGACCAGTTCTTCCAGTGTCATTTGGGGAATTGTTATTGGCTACATAGTTTCTACCCTTGGTTTTGTACCATTTTCATAGATTCTGACAGTTGCCAATAAGCTCTCAATAAATCTGCTTAGAGTAGTTAGTTACTACTGTTGCTTGTACTTAATAGTCCTGACTGATACAGTAGCTAATGCATAAATCCAGATGCTTCAGGAAGCCTTGACAAATGACTAGGAAATATATATAATTTGTTTCCAGGTGAGTGTTTTTGCTCTGTCCTCTAGAGAGACTGGCCAACCCCTTACTGACATCTACTTGTTGGAAGAGAAACAGCATAGATAGGTATTTCGTATTGTATTAGAGAAACACACACTACTGATTCTGATAGATAAAGATTGCCTTTAAAGGGAAAAGCTAGCTTGACAGAAAAAGAAAGTGTGCCCTTTGCTATATTTTGGTGTGAATTTTATAAGGTTCCTGTACAATATGGCGCTGTTATCCTGGAAAGATGGTAACTGGTCCAGTGCCAAACTCATAAAAGGCTCTTGGGAAAGGCTTCTTAATTTGACTATATGAAGCGCAGAATATGAACATTCCTTAATCATATTTTTACCAGTTTCTGAACAGAATGTTGCTTTGGTTGGTGATTTTAGAATAAGAGCTATTCTGTAGAAAATCACGTAGCAGAACTTTTCATTCAGAAACCTACAAATCTGCTTCTTAACACAAGATGCCTTCTGTAGTTCAGAGCTTAGGGAAAGGGGAATTGAAAAGATGCTGGGATGTTAGAAAGAAGACACATTTATCTCTCTGAAGTTGTGCTTTTAAGCCAGGATCACACACTCGTTAGGGGGCAAGAAAGCATCCAATAACTACTAGCCTTGGGCATCCTAACTTTTTCATGGAAATACACTTAATTATCTCACTTGACCCATACTCTTACTTCTGCTGTCCCATCCAGGGACTTCTGATCTTTTGTGTTTTATGTTTTATTTTCAGTTTTGGGTGTACGTGGATGTTAGGATTTTCCTTGGCTTTGAATCTCTAAGCTTCTTGGAAATTCACTTGCACTCATGTGAATACTTTTTCCTCATCTGGGTGCTTCAGATGCCCATCCCTCCTGACTCAGTTTTATTCTACTACACCCAGGCACAAATTCAGGGAAATGATGACCAAGCCTGCTCCAAAAATCAAAAAGGGTATCAAATACCATGTTCATCAGTGAGAAGGCCTGCCCCTGAAAGAACAAAATCTCCAACTAAAACCAGTTAAAACAACACTGGCACTTTCTATCATACCAAATCAGAAGTCTAGAGGTAGGGGGTGCTAGTGTTGGAGCAGACATTCAGCATTGCCATCAAAGATCCAAACTCTTTCCAAATTTTCTCTCTGCCATCCCTGTGTTGGCAATGAATCCCAATAGGACAGGAAGGTTGCCACCACAGCTTGGGGCACGATAGCCTTTCAAGCAGAAAAAAGAAGCATGGGTGAATTGGTGGCTGGGAAGATGACAGAGTAGGAGGACCCTAAGCCCATATCATCCCAAGGATACAACTAGATAACATTCACATCAGTGTAAATAACCCAGAAAATAAGCCAAACACTAGCAGAACAAACTCCACAACTAAATATAGAGAAGAAGCCTCATCAAAGAGGGTAGGAAGGGCAGAGATGCAGTGGGGAGCTAAACAGACTGTGGGACTGTCCACTAGAGGGAGGGACCCACAGGCATGGAGAAGGGAGAGAAAAAGACGATCACACTGGGGAGCCCACACAGGGAAGATGAATCTCCATAACACTTGGCTTTGAAAACTAGAGGGGCTGAATTTCTTAAGTTCTTACAACCAGAGTGACTTAAAATCTGGAATGTTAAAAATGATCAGGCTTGCTTCTGGAAGAGCGGGAAGGGCATATAGGAACCTGAGTCCCTGCTCTTAAAGAGACAGCACAACAAATAGTCTATGGCGATACAGCATAGAAGCAGCAGTTTGAAATATGTCTGAGACATACAGGAAGGAGAGTTATTTACTAATCTCAGAGCATGTCCCAGAGGGACAGAGATCCCTGGGGGACTCTTCAGGAACAAAGGAGCCGGCAGGTACCGTTTCCCTCCCCCACCCCACGGCATAAACACACTGCAACCTGTGAAAACCAGCATGGTACTGATGCTCACTACCTAACTTGCTACCACCCCCCCACCCCCCCATGGATCCACCCTTTCCACTCACACTTGCCTCAGTCCCAGCTCTATGAGACCCCTCTCTCAGAAGATGCTCATAAATCTTGCAAACATCATAACTTCTGACCCGCACACTTTTCAAAACCTCATTCTAGCTGCTGCAGCTGAGGACAGGCACGTATCTTGTTAAAAACTAAAAGCACAACAACAACCACAAGCCAGTAGAACAGACCAAAGAAACCAGGAGCCTGTTCTTTGAAAAGATCAACAAAATTGATAAACCTATAGACAAAATCATCAAAAAAAAAGAAAAAGAAAAAGAAAAAAAAAGAGAGAGGACTCAAACAAACAAATCAGAAATGACAACCAACACCAGAGAAATACAAGTGATTGTAAGAGAATATTATGAAAAATTACATGCCAAAAAATTGGACAACCTAGAAGAAATGGATAAATACTTAGAAATATATAACATACCAAAACTGAAGCAGGAAGAAATAGAAAATTTGAACAGACTGAATATCAGCAATGAAATTGAATCAGCAATCAAAAAACTCCCAACAAACAAAAGTCTAAGGCCAGATGACTTCACAGGTGAATTCCACCAAACATTTAAAGAGTTATTACCAATTCTTTTCAAACTTTTCCAAAAAATAGAAGAGGAAAGAAAACTCAAATTCTATGAGGCCAGCACTACCTTGAAGCCAAAACCAGATAAAGACACCACAAAAAAGAGAACTACAGGACATCTCTGATTATTATAGATACAAACATCCTCAACAAAATCTTAGCAAACTGAATCCAACAATACATTTAAAAAATCATTCATAGTGATCAAGTGGGATTTATTCCTGGGATGCAAGAGTAGTTCAATATTTGCAAATCAATCAACATGAGACATCACATCAATAAAAGAAAAGATAAAAACCATATGGTTGTTTCAATAGACTAGACGCAGAAAAAGCATTTGACAAAGTACAACATCTATTCATGATAAAAACCCTCAACAAAGTAGGTTTAGAAGAAACAACTCTACATAATAAAGGATTCATGAAAATCCCACAGCTAACATCATATTCAATGGGGAGAAAATGAGAGCTTTTCCTCCAAAGTCAGGAACAAGACATGGATGTCCACTCTCACCACTTTTATTCAACATGGTACTGGAAGTCCTAGCCACAGTAATCAGACAAGAAAAAGCAATAAAAGGCATCCAAATTGGTAACGAAGAAGTAAAACTTTCCCCATTTGCAGATGATATGATTCTGTATATATACAACCCAAAAGATTCCACCACAAAACTACTAGAATTGATCTAGAACAGAATAAATCTGTTCCATTTCTATACACTAATAATCAAGCAGCAGAAATGAAGTTAAGAAAACAATCCCATTTACAATTGCACTAAAAAGAGTAAAATTACCAAGAATAAACTTAACCAAGTTAAGACCTATCCTCTGAAAACATTGATGAAAGAAATTGAAGACAACACAAAGAAATGAAAAGACATTCTATACTCATGGATTGGAAGAGCAAATATTAAAATGTCTATACTGCCAATGCAATCTACACATTTAATACAATCAAATCAAAATACCAACAACATTTTTCACGGAACGAGAATAAAAAATCCTAAAATTTGTTTGGAACCACAAAAGACCCCGAATAGCCAACACAATCTTGAAAAAGAAAAACAAAAATGGAGGTATCAGAATTTTAGATTTCAAGTTATGTTAAAAGGCTACAGTAACCAAAACAGTATGGTATTAGCACAAAAACAGACACATAGATCAATGGAACAGAATAGAAAGCCCAGAAATAAACCCACCAAATATGGTCAATTAATTTTCAACAAAAGAGAAAAGAATATCCAATGTGAAAAAGACAATCCCTTCCACAACTGGTGTTGGAAAAAATGGATAGCTTCATGCAAAAGAATGAAACTAGACCACTTTCTAACACGACTCACAAAAATAAACTGAAAATGGAGTAAGGACCTAATTGTGAGATCTGAAACCATAAAAATCCTAGAAGAGAGCACAGGGAGTAATTTCTCTGACATTGCCATTACAACATCTTTCTAGATAATGTCTCCTGAGGCAAAGGAAATAAAAGCAAAAATAAACTATTGAGACTACATCAAAATAAAAAGCTTCTGCACGGTGAAGGATACAACCAACAAAACTAAAATACAACCTACAGAATGGTAGAAGATATTTACAAATAACATATCAGATAAAGGGTTAGTATCCAAAATATATGAAGAGCTTATACAACACAACATCCAAAACCCTCAAATAGTACAATTAAAAAATTGGCAGAAGACATGAACAGACATATCTCCAAAGACATACAGATGGCCAATGGATACATGAAAAGATTCTCAACATCACCCATCATCAAGGAAATGCAAATCAAAAGTACAATGAGATATCACCTCACACCTGTTAGAATGGCTAAAATCAAAAACTCAAGAAACAACAAGTGTTGGTGAGGATGTAGAGAAAAAGGAACCCTGATGCACTGTCTGGGAATTCAAACTGGTTCAGCCACTGTGGAAAACAGTATGGAGGTTCCTCAAAAAGTTAAAAATAGAACTACCCAAAGATCCAGTAATTGCACTACTGGGTATTTACCCAAAGAATACAAAAACACTAACCTGAAGGGATAAATGCACCCCTAGGTTTATAGCAGCATTATTTACCATAGCCAAGTTTGTAAGCAGCCTATGTCCATTGATAGATGAATGGATAAAGAAGAGGTGTACACACACACACACACACACACACACACACACACACACAGTGGAATATTACTCAGCCATAAAAAGAAATAAAATCTTGCCATTTGCAACTACATGGATTGATCTAGACTGTATAATTCTAAGAAAATAAGTCAGTCAAAGAAAGACAAATACCATATGATTTCACTCTTTCATAGAATTTAAGAAGCAAAACAAATGAATTATGGAAAAGCAGGGAGACAAACCAAAAAACAGACCCTATAGCAAACAAACAGAGGGTTATCAGAGGGGTGGTGGGTGGGGGAAATGGCTGAAATAGGTGAAGGGGATTAAGAGTGCACTTAACTTGATGAGCAATAAGTAATATATGGAATTGTTGAATAACTGTATGTCATTGCTTGTTAACTATGCTGTAATTAAAATTAATTTTAAAAAAGTTTTGACTCTGACAAACAAGAAAGAAAGAAGAGAAAGAAAGAAAAGAAAGAAGAAAGAAAGAAAGAAAGAAAGAAAGAAAGAAAGAAAGAAAGAAAGAAAAGAAAAGAAAATAGAAAAGAAAAGAAAAAAGAAAGAAAAGGAAGGGGAAAAAGCAGCATGGACAAAATTGGTTTCTGCTTACATAGCTTTACCCAGGAAGGCAAATTATTCCCAGGACATCCCCTCAGACTTACCCTACATTTTATTGGCCTCCAACTCCCAGACCCAAAAAATATCACGATGCTGGGCACCCTACCACCCAAGCCCATTTGGAATCCTGTTAGCAAGAAAGGAAGAGACCCATTTGGATGTGCAGCCAAACAAGTCTGCCTCCCTCAGCACTGAGCAGGAGTAGAGAAAGGCATGGCAGTGTACATGCTAGTCTTGTTCTTTCCACCTTTTTCTCAAAAAATAAACAGAAAAAGTCAGAAGTTTGGAAACAATTTGAGTTTAATCCAAAGGGGATAGTTAGTATTCGTACCTTTGCAAACTGCAGTATGCAGTCTAAAATTGCAATCCTGCTTATAGAAGGAGCCCTTCGGTTACTCTCCCATGAGAAATCATCTCCAGCTACTCTACTCAACATGTCTGCTCTAATTTCCTCTCACCACGTTTGGGCTGCAATATAAGGCAGGGGAGACAAAGCAGTCGCAGAGTTGAGACACCCACAGGAAGGAGGTGAATCCCACCAGTGCTTTTTCTGCAGGATCCTGGAACACAGCACAGCCCGTTTTTGGTTGAAGGCTGCATGTGGAGAGAAATGAGGCACGGACAATGTAAACCTTGTTTTGTATGGGCCGTGCAACCCTGAGGAACCCATGGTGAGAAATGTTAAAGAAGAAAGAGGGACTCAGCTGAAAACTATTCCGACTGCACCACAAAAAATGCTGCTGACTTGATGGGATATCTGCTAAAATAGAAGGCTTTAGGACAGACATCTAAAACAGCATTTATCACAGCACAGACAGTCCTCAGTTGATATCCGTGCCCACACAACACACTTTGCCATTGTCTGTGTGAAGGAATAGGCTGGGCTGAAATCACCACCACACAATAGAAACTTCTCTGTGAAGCTTGACTTTTCTTGGAATCATCTACTCCAGAAAACAATCCTGAACCTGAATCGCCAGCTTTATTTCATCTCAAATAAGCACATTCTTTAAATCCTTATGTAAAAAAACAGCTCAGCACTGCGAATAGCAACGGTCCTTTTAAGACAGAACACGATGGCAGTAGGAATGCTATAACAATGTACAGGGAAAGCCTTCACTAATGTCTTATGCATCAGACAGTAGAAAATGGATACGATCATACTGATAATCTGTCTTTTGAATGTTAACCTCTTGTGTGCTACACACCTTGCTTTTGTATATTATCTCTGGTTGTAAAAATCCTTACGAATAACTCATGAGATTCAGAGAGATCTTCCCAGGATTATTCAACTAATAAGAGATGGGGCTGGTCTTCAAACCCAAGTTTGTCTGATGCTAAACCCTTTACATTTGCTGTCTCCTTATACACTATTTCATATGTGCTAGTATTTCCCATAAAACCAATGATCCTTCAGGACATCAGAAGTGCCAAGCGTGAGGACGAGGGAAAGAGGACAGAGCCACAAAGAAGAGGAGTTGAATCTTGTCCCGTGAGGGGCACAGAAAGGCACAGGGGTAAAAGACTGATAAAAAGTCCCCACAACATGCGGACTAACTATTGAGAAAAGACGCTTTAAATAGTGGGAAAAAGTAAATCAGGAAAATGAAAACAACACATAATATTTTTTGCTGCTGAATCTTAACATTGGCAATATTCATATAGCAATTCATATCATTACATTGAAGTGCTAGATTTTCCTCAGTACAATTAACGAATAGAAATATCTCAAGGATATCTCTGGATGTGTCTGCGAAGGTGTTTTCAGGTGAGAGTAGCATTTGAATCAGTGGACTCAGTAAAGTCGATTGGCCTCTCCAGGGAGGATGGGCATCATCCAATCTGTTGAGGGGCCTGGATGGAATAAAAGATGGAGGAAGGAGGAATTCACCTCTTTCTGCTTCCTGCCTGCCTGCTTGAGTTTGGGGCATCTCATTTTATCTTCTCTGGACCTCAGACTGGGATTTAAACCATTGGTCCCTAGTTCTTAGGCCTTCAGACTGGGACTGAATTATACCACAAACTCTACAAAGGTCTATAGTTAACAAATCACAGATCTAGGAAATTCTCAACTTCCATCATCATGGCAGCCAATTCTTCATAATAAATCCTTCTCTCTCTCCCTCCACCCTCTTTCTTCTCTCTCTCTCTTCCCATATTTATACGTGAAAAGCACAGGTTGCAAAGTCTGTCCTAGTCCATTGAGCATATACATGACCACATACACACATCACACATCAGTTGTCAGATATCACTTCCAAAAACTGAGGTGAATAATGAGGAGGAAAAAAATGAACTTTCTGGTTCCTATAACCTATAAATGGGACTTAGGGGTGCTAGGGTTGGAGGCAGTAAGATTTATTGGCCAGAAAAACATAGATGGATTGAGGCAGAGTTTCCTAAAAGGAAAAGGGATACTGTTTTTATCTGAAGAAGGGTAGGAAGGTCTGCTGAACAAGCCAGAAAAATAGTAACTACTTCCAATGGAACAGATGAAATAGATAGATGGTTCGATAGATAAATAGATAGATGAGCACACACAGAAAAAATAATACATACGTGACAGCATATTAACAGCTATTTTATCTGGATGGTCATAGTATTGGCAATTTTATTCTTTCTTGGAAGTTCTCTATGTGTAATGGAGACTTTGACTCTCAATCAACTTTTCTTCATTTTGGAGGGTCTGGAAAGTGATCATCTTGATCCCCCAATCTTCTCGATCCCCCACTATCTTGCAGCTCACATTCTGGATCGCAAATTATGTGCCTCTGGTACTTGGGAGAGACTTGGACGGCAGAATGAAGAAACAACCGTTTCCCCAGCACTCTTGGCTGTTGTTGCTGGCAATGTAGGAACCGGAGACTTTCCCGCAGCTGCACTCGTGTCCTTGTCCCTCTATTCTGGGTATGAAAACACCCAGTCTCACTTGCTAATATCTGGATCATAGCTTCAGCTTCTCCTTCTCTAGTGTGAGAGGCAGTTGTCCCAGCATGTAGTAGTGGCTGCTCCCGAGCAGGAGCTCCCCTTGTGGCTCAGCTCCGTAGTATTCTGGAAACCAATCTGGGAAGTCTGGCCCAGAAACTGTTCTTTCAGTCCTTCCAAAACTGTGTAAGTCCATAATATCGTGTATTAAATTCCTTTCTGCTTAAAATACTTAATTCCTGTTTCCTGCATGCGACCCTACTGATTGGCCTATGTTTCACTGTACTATGACTGTAAGTATACCTGTCTTGTATAACAAAAACGTTTTTTCTAAATCTCATTCCATGCCTCTCCAAGACAAACATCCCATTTAAGTTAAGTTGGTCTCTTTACCAGAGACCATACCAGAAGTGCCCTTGGTTCATTCTTCCATGTGCATTTGCATGGTCTGTGTCTTCCTTTGGTCTGTCCAAGCTGAAAGAAACCAGGCATGTAGCACAGAGGCAGAGGGTTCTAACATTCCTGCCACATCCCCCAACACCCAGCAAAGCAACAGCAGTCCGAGCAGGGAAACGTAGTGTTCAATCCAACGGGAAAATAACATAGTGAGATGGTGTGGTAGGAAATCCCCCGAGCCCATAAAAAAGTTGAAATGGAGACTTTTCAGAAGTCTCGAGTTTCTCCTTGAGCACATAAAAACAAGAGCAAGGATGATTCAGAAGCATGTGCTTGTATACTGTGATCTATATGTATGATTTCTCTACTATTCTCCCAACAGAACTCTGAATTTTGACAGTGCACATTGGAAATGAAAATCATCAATGTCTGTTTGGCTATGATTCATTTCCTCCTCTTCCTTCTGATAGAAGAAAGTTAACATGAGATTGTTTTATTTTGTGTCCTCAAGTTAAATTTTTTAAAGGTAAATGCATGTGGGGAAAATCTGGTCCACCAGGAAGTATATCAAATGGATAAGAAGGGAGTTCCTGACCCCTCAGCTTTTTAGCCATCCCAGGCAATCTCTCTGCTAAGGGATAACCACTGCTACCAGTTTGAATAAAACCTTTGTGACCTCTTTTGATGCAATTACATACAACACTATTTTTTTTATGTGAACACACCGTACATACCGTTTGCTACTTTGTATTTTCTCTTAATAATAAATCATGGACATATTTCCACATCACTATTAATTATAAGACCTTGTTCTTTTAAAAGGCTGCATGTGGCCCACTTTAGATGGTTTATTTAACTCGTAAATAAACGCGTTATTAATTGACCTTGAGAATGCTTCCTCATTTGATAAATGAAAACAATGAGGCAATGTATATCTTAGTGTGGTTGAAGTTCACTTGATTGAAAAAAAACTCTTCAAATGCAGGTTTCATGTGTCATCTACCAAAAAAAAAATGTTAAGAACTACTTAATTTATATATTATGAAGCCTGAGAATAAATTAAGATTTTTGTCTACAGTTTGATATAAAATCTGGGTAGGCAAAAAAGTGATGAGTTAGTATATTAAATGTAAAGATCTTGGAACCTTTTTCCTCCAGTAGACTGAAAATAAATTCACGGAACAAAAGATCTCATTAACCACTTATGTTCATAGACGAAATTAAGAACATTCATATATTTGAAATACAGAGCTTATCCTACCCCCTAAAAGGAAACTGAACAAAGTCAAAATCCAAAAGTATTCTAAAAAATTTATCTGTAAATATTATCAGTGATTCAGTAAAAGTCAGATTAAATGTAATTTGAAATAGACTATTTCAGTTATCAGAGAAAGTAATATATCTGAAATAAATACTAGTTATTTTTTATTTGAAGTGTATCCCAAGAAGTTGAAAATAAGAGTTTAAGGTGAAATTAATGGTACAGATCATGCTAGGAAATCACTTATTCTTTAAAGTCCTAAACACAATGAAACTTAATCCCAAGAACTCTATGGAGAACTCTCATCCCCACCCCAGCCAACACTGGCCTCAGAATGCAATCATCAAGGGGAAAGACAAATCCTCTTTATAACAAATCAGACTTCCATAGAATCTCAAAGCTCGAAGGGGCTTCAAAGGCCACCTAACTGTTGGCCTTGGAATTCCCTTTTCTGCTTCTCACCAAAGGGAGCTTATGTTGCAGGCAGTTCCTTACCTACCTACTGCAGAAATTTGTTCTATTATACCCTGTTTTTAAAATCTTGGATTTAGTTCCTCCTGTAAGCTTTTGGTTTTAGATCAACTTTGGAGACCCTCCTTCACACAACAGCCTTGTAGATACCTGAAAGATAGTGACCACCTGCATCCTGACATTCTCTTAAGGGTAAACATCTGCCAGTGGAAACTATTCTGAACTCATCAAATCAATTATACCTTCCAGAAGCCTCTAATTTTTATCGCCGGTCATTCATTTTATTGATCTACTAATATTGATTGAGAGCTCCCCACATATCAAGTATGACACTCTTACTCTCTGGAAATAAAATAGTGAGAAAAGCGGTAACTTCTCTGTCTTCATGAAGCTTACGTGAGAGTTAGGGCAAAAAAAGACATTGATCGATGTATCTGCCATAGATTGTGTCTAGTTACAGAGGGGAGTGCCACAAAGGAGAGGTATTCAGTGCTGTGGGAGCACAAAGTAGAGAGCCTTGACCTAGACCTCGGTGATCCGGTGGGCTTCCTGGAGAAAGTGATGTTTGAGCTCTGATCCGAAGAACATTTATGAGACACACAGGTGAAGATGCAGGAGAGTAGCCTTCCTGACTGAAAGAAGACTTGTACAAGATTTTTACGAGGAGGGAGTATAGTCTGAGGAAGGTGATATAGCAAGCACATGGAAAATGACTGGAAAGAACGGTATGAGATACCCCCAGAGAAGTGCCTTTGGGTGTGGTTAAGGTTTGTTTGGGTGCTTAGGAGCCATGGAAAATTATTGAAAGCTTTTAAGAACAGGAAAGAAATAATTGCATTTACAAAATATGGCTCTGATCCCAAGACAGAAAACAGATCTGAGGATGGCAGGAAGGAAGGAAAGTCAACTTTTGGCAGGCTATTTTTTTTTTACACAAGATCTAAAATCCATATTTTATTTTATTTTATTTTTTAAATTTAAAAAAGATTATTATGTTCAATTAGCCAGTATATAGTACATCATTAGTTTTTGATGTAGTGTTCAACGATTCATTAATTGTGTATAACACCCAGTGCTCATCACCACATGTGCCCCCCTTAACACCCATCACCTAGTTACCCCATCCCCATACCCTCCCCCTTTCGTAACCCTCAGTTTGGTTTCCGGAGTCCAGTCTCTCGCGGTTTGTCTCCCCCTCTGATTTCTTCCCATTCAGTTTTCCCTCCCTTCCCCTGTGTCCTCTGCGCTATTCCTTCTGTTCCACATATGAGTGAAACCATATAATTGTCTTTCTCTGCTTGACTTACTTCACTTAGCATAATCCCCTCCAGTTCCATCCATGTCGACGCAAATGGTGGCTATTCATCCTTTCTGATGGCTGAGTAATATTCCATTGTATCTATGAACCACATCTTGACACACTCATCTGTTGAAGGATATCTAGGCTCCTTCCACAGTTTGGTTAGTGTGGACATTGCTGCTGTGAACATTGGGGTGCATGTGCCCCTTCTTTTCACTATGTCTGTATCTTTGGGGTAAATACCTAGTAGTGCTATTGCTGGGCCGTAGAGTAGCTCTATTTTTAATGTCTTAAGGAAACTCCATACTGTTTGCCAGAGTGGCTGTACCAACTTGCATTCCTATTTTAATGGTCCAATAGCAAAGGCTAGAGGATAAAGGAGATAAATGGCTGGTGAAAAATAGATGCATTTAAGAGATATTTAACAGAGAACTGTTTAGAATGCCAAATGAACCAGTAACAATTTTTAGAAGGTTTTGCCAATGCGGAAGTTTAAAACAAAGTTATGAAGCAGTTTAATTTTAATTTTCTATTATTTTGAAGGATGAAAGACTTGAATACTGAATATACAAAGATATGAAAATTAAACCGCAGTTTTTAAGACTCCACAAAGTACAACAAAAGAAACATTTCAATGAATTTCTTTTTTTCTAATTTGGACACGTCAGAAAGTGTATCTGCAGATTTTAATTTAGTGCTTCATCTTTTTGAAAGAATCTTAGAAGAAGAATAAAAGGAAAACAACAAGGAATTTAGAGGTGGGTAGGTGCTTGTATTTTTAAAAAAAGGTATAATCATGAAACATATGAAAATAGAAGGACAGTAAAAAAGCAAAACATTTTAAATATAGTCTTCTTTCTTTGTAAAGACTGTGAGTGATAAAAAGTAGAGCCAGAAAGAATTTCTTCCTTTCATGAGCTGGTCAGGGTTCTTTTATCATAGAAGTAATGCACTGGAAGTTTAAATTTGAAGCCACTGAAGAAGATACTGAAAAATTCCAAACAATAGTGTCAACAATACCCTCATTATAAATCCCGGAAATCAGTACCATTGAAGTTGCCTATTTCAAACGCAGACATTGTTTTTTAAAAGACTGGTCACCTAGCACCATCTTCTGGCTACATGATCATTTTTGTTTTCTGGCTCCCTTCAAATAGTTAACTGTGTAAATATTATGATTGTGGCGCCGCCTGCTGGATTTTTTTGGTCTAAAAATGAATGAAACCCTGAAGAGTTGCTGAGACATTAAATAATTACCTGCAAGGATATGACTTCTACTCATCCTAGAAAAGGATGATATTTGCCAATAACTAGACCTCCTGGTTCTAAGAATTATTATCAATTATCCACAAATAATATTCTAATATTCTAAAAAACTATTATGTATCCTACTTATTCTTACGGACAAAGAGGGTATATATTCCTTTGGTAACTCATTCTCCAGGTCCTCTTTTGCTGTCCCCCATACAACCTTTAGACCCATGCAAAATTACCCACCCGTTAGTTAAGAAGAAAATAAACTAATACATGAGCACACCTGAATACATTACTCCTTAAATTTTAGAACTCCAAGAAATAGCATTAGGTCTATTAGGCCCACCGGAAAACAGAGATGTAGTTTAGCCTCATCTAAAATATCTTATATCAAAATGAAACACAGAGAGTTTTGAAACAAGGCATGTTTACACTGAAGCCTCTGCTTTTTCTGCCCCACCTGTTTTCATTGCCACTTAATGAGGTTCAAGTAAATGTAGACTGTCTATAAATATGATTTTATTTAAAGCCTATTAAAAGGTTTTCTAATCTCCCTTAACATGTTTCCTTGTCAGAACGTCACGGTTTTCAGTCAAGATAACTTTACTTCCTTTTATTAACTTTTCCACAGGCGGAGTGACACACTTCCTCTTTGTCACCGCACGCTTCTTTCTGCGTGGGTATCTCTAAAATCAACCACGAATTCAAATCTTCCATACTGGTATCTGGACAGAAAAGTCCAAAGAAAGAAATAATAATTTGTCACTTTTTCTAAAGTGTTGATTAGATTCAACCTAAAAATAAGAATGCTAAAATTTCTGAGTTAAAAAAACAGAAGCTCTGTTCCTTTGCTAACACTAGCCATATTTAATGTGATTTAATGAGCTTTTTACTTATGCATTTCAAATGTTCTCTTAACTGGTAATATATGCCAATCGGAGTCCTCCCCAAAAGCTGAGAATAAGGACTTTCTCCCAGGTGGTGGGTCAAATTGTAAAGGATGGTAGAGGTCCCCATTATCTGCAGAAAAACCCATTTGCAGCAAGACAAAGGCCAATCTACAGAGGGAAGCAATGCTAATAGAAACGAATCACTATTGTTTGACTGAAGGAAATCTCCTCCTGTATTTCCCAGTCATGTAAACTGAAAAAGAATCCCTTCCAGTTTGTTTCTGTTCTTGCAACTAAAGGAATACTAAATAATACAATACTCCAGAAATACTTACTGACTTAATACATGTTGAATGGAATGACCTTCACTAGTTCTCCTAAGCCCTCTGAGCCCCCTCTTTTTTAAATTCAATTATAGGGCACCTGGGTGGCTAAGTCATTCGGGCATCCAACTCGATCTGGGCTCAGGCCATGGTCTCAGGGTTGTGAGATGGAGCCCAGCTGAACATGGAGCCTGCTTAAGATTCTCTCCCTCTCCCTCTGCTCCCACCCTTGCACTCACATGCTCTCTAAAAAAATTAATAATAATAATAATAAATAAATAAATTCAATTCTAAAATAAAGGGATCCTTACATACTTTACTTTTTCCCCAAGGTTTATGGAGCTCAAATGAAATGAACACCATACGAAATGAATGAGTAATTGAAGAACTTAGAAACTTATTACAAATGTGCTATATAAGTGTAAACCTGCCATATTGTTGAAGAAATCAATCCATGTGCCCAGAATAGTGCTTCTTAAACACGGTACATGTTCACTAAAGTTTATTCCGCTCACTATGTCAGTTCTAACACATGAAGATGGGAATGGAGAGCTTTCCGAAGGGCTTACTATTTAATATAGCACTGTCGCTCAATGTTATGACAAAGTAAGTTGATTAAGTTAGCATATCAGTGCGATGATCCCTGACATCTGTATTTGTCATACGAAAGGCACTTGAAAGAAAGTGCTTTATAAGAAACGACATCGCATTCACATTTTTTTCTCTTTTGTAGAAAAGTAAAGTCATTGTGTCTGTCAATCCAAAGTGAGGATTATTTCCCACACTGATTTTTCAGTTCCTGCTACCTGGACAACATCTTCTATGAAACACTGATTCGACTCCTAATGTTCCTGTGATTGCAAAAAGAATTACAAGAGAAATTCATATTTATTCCTATGATGGTAAGTACCCAAGGCAGTTTGGGTAGGCTAATTAAAGACCTAAGATAAGATGGAATCAGACGTCTTTAAAGAACTGTGTCTTCAGTAAAGACGAGCATAACTTAAATAAGGTTACATGTTTCTTGCTTAGCAAATAGGTCTGTGTTCTATCTGAATCTCCAATTCTATACCATGTATTTTCTTGTGTTCTCAAAAGAGCAACTTAGTCTAGAAAATTGTATGATAGCCAAAACTAGAGAATACGTAAAGAAGAGATTTGTCATCCCTGTGAATTTGAACATAGTTATCTCCTCTTACACGGGATGACGAACTGGGCATACTCATCTCCCCCATCCAGCTCTCCCCATCATTTGAAATTTTAAGACTTTTTAAATACCGTAAAAGGAGCTCTCTTTATCACTACAACTTAACTCTTAATCTTCGCTCTAAAAATAAATTGCTTGTGCTTTTGCCCAATAAGTGTAACCTAAATAAAGACTGCAAAAAGAAAAAAGAATTGAATAAGAAGAATCTTCAAATATGTCTTTTATTTTTTGTCCCTGTAAATTCAAATAAAACAGTGTGTACATAGAGGAAATGGAGAGTAATAAGGAGCTATGACTTACGAAAACATATTATGAGTCTTGAGCATTACTGACCCTCACATCAAGTTACCTTCAACAGACAATTCTTAGAAATACAGTCTATCTATAAAGAGGCATGCGGTAGGGCCATTTAAGGCCTGCCCTATCAAGTACTCAACAGTTAAGAAGTCTAACTATAAATCATTCATTTCATCTTTGCTTTGATACTTGCCTAAAAATTAGTGTTAGATTCTTAAATTCAGGGTTGCTTTGACCAATAGAGAGTAACTGCCAATCTAGCCAAATAATCCACTAATAGGTCATCTTTAAACATTTGCAGGAGGAAACATGAAAATATCAGCACTTCTGGAAGATTTCTCTAGATAGAAATTAGGTCACAAGGGGTTTTTCTGCCTCTCTCTGAAGATCCCCCTTAGTAGGGAAAAGATTGTTTAAACTTTGCTGTGAAAGTTGGACCGCCCAGAGCAGGACAAGTCTTTTTTGTGCTGTTGATGCAGCATTCAGAAAAAGCTAAAGATCAGCCTATTTATGTGTGTGAAGATCTGCCTTTCAGGGTGACAGAAGCAAGGACCAAGGATCCTATAACCTAGACTTCCACAGATCAGAGCACAGGTAAGAAACCAAGAAGAACAGGGCTGACATTTTTCTGTAGGCTGGTTGTATGCAATGAAAGGTAGGTCTGCTCATAGACTTGAGGGATGAGAAAATGTTTTACACTGTTAAATTAATTAAACAAGGAGGCCACTAGACTGAGGTGGCTCTAATGCCATGCGGCCTACCTAAGCAACCCAAAATCTAAACCTGTAAATGCCTCAAATTTGCAAACTCAAGACTCTAAGGACAACCAATCACAAACCGCCAACTAAGCTTTAAGCTATAACCAATCAAATAATTTCCTTTCTTTGCTTCTGCATTTTCTCTATAAAAGTCTTTCCCCTTACTCCTGCTCCTGTCAGCTGGGACTCCTACTAACCACTTTCTAACCACTGTCTCATTCGAATTGATTCTTGCTCAAATAAAGTTTTAAAAATTTCAATATGCCTCAGTTTATCTTTTAACAGCACCATTCTTTGGAGAGAGAGACAGAGGGTGTGTCTGATGATCTAATAGTAAGACTGGGTTCTTTCTGATAAGAAATTGTGTTTACAGTCTTTCTCAAATATTTTGAATTATAATATACACTTGATAAAAAGTTAAAGTATTTCAAATAAGAGAAAGAGACATTTTAGGAGGGCAAATAAACCCGTTTTTTTGTTTTTGTTTTAATTTTGGTCAGCTTAACTATGTAAATTTTTAGAGATGTAGCTATAATAGCCAAATGTCTACTTCTAATATTTAATTTGTCAATTTTCTTACATACCCATATTTGAAACCACATTATATAAACAATATATTCGTTTAAAAATATTGTTTATTTCCATACCCACATTTCATTAAATAATTTTACTCAACCTATTTACATGCATTTTGAATGGCATTGGCTTAATTTTTGCCAGAGCCACTTTTTGAGCAGTTTTCCGACATTAATTTTCATTCCCATCTCAATGCCTCAAAAATACAGCCCTTTCTAAATTCTAGTTTGATCCTGTTACATTGTTACTGGAAATTTACCCAAAGTCTAAGGTCACCTTGATAATTATCCAAAGCTGGCGTTTGTTAAGGCCATTCCCAACTAATACATTTTTCTGAAAAACTTTACTTTTTCAAACTCAAGTAACTGAAAAAGATCTCTAAAATACAGAGACTTCATAAAGGTTCTGATATAAAGTGACTTACTCTTTTCTGAGTAATAATTTTGAGGAAAGACCTAGCTTTCTATGGGGGCAGTCATGGCAGGAGCAGAGTCAGCAAAGGTAAGGAGGCTGAAATGCAGATCAAATGCAAAACAACTTAGGAGAAAGTTTAATTGAGGGCTCATGGCAGGGTTCGTGGCATATGACGTGGAGGTGTTGTGCTATAAAGAAGAACAAAAGTGCTCTTGACAGGATGGAATAAGTTGAATCTAAAAACACGTAACTTATTCTATAGACAAATTTAAAGTCTATAACCTAGATTTCACAGTATAATTGCCTAAGCACAGAAAAAAGAAAATCTGTTTAAAAACTCATACACGGCAACGACAGACAGACAGACAAGTTCTCACAAATTTTGGAGGGTAGATTCAAGACCACTTATGCAACTTGCAGATCATAGTTCCAAATAAAAATGCAGAGCTACTTAAAAATCAAGAGGTTTAAGACCGCAAGAACAGAGCATTAACCTTTTTTTTTTTTTTAAGATTTTATTTATTTATTTGACAGAGAGACAGCCAGTGAGAGAGGGAACACAAGCAGGAGGAGTGGGAGAGGAAGAAGCAGGCTCCCAGCGGAGGAGCCTGATGTGGGGCTCGATCCCAGATCGCAGGGATCACACCCTGAGCCGAAGGCAGACGCTTAACAACTGCGCTACCCAGGCGCCCCAGAGCATTAACCTTTCTAAGCATGACTCCCTATGTATCTGCACAGATCCTACAACCATAAAGTTGGACCTGCACTGGTATTCTTTTAAAGGGGCCCCATTCACGAAAGACTCATATCTGCCTGCTCAGTACAGAAACTTCACCACAAGGCACGGATCCTTGGAACAAAAGAGGGACGTGGTGGATACAGATATCAGTTGAATGAAAGACTGGTCCAAAAGAAGGAGTGGTGAATCTGTCCGCATCCTACTTACTAAACAAATAGCATTTTATCATGGAAAGGGAACAGACTTTAACCATTAGAAATATTTTCAGTGTTTAAGGAACTCTTAGAACTTGAAAAGGATTTGCTCCCTTAAACTCCATTTAAAAAAATAAAGTCACAGGGAAACCCGAAATACACAAATTAGTCACACATGTCCCATTTACTTTGTAAAATAGTTTCAGATCAAAAGATAAACGGTTGCATTGAAATCAAACTAATAATTAAAGTTTCTCAATGACCCAAAATAGATTCCATGACCCTTTGGAAACCCAGAAAATGAAGAAAACAAAAGATCTGTAAATTATGGTACAAAATAAACCAATGTTGATATTCCATTTGTATTTCTGCATAAGTTGTTTCATTTATGGGGAAAAGCATACACGTTAATTCTTTAAGAACCTGCACTGTTTTTGTACAAATTTACAAAAATAAAATCTAATTATGGAAACATCAAACAAACAGGATGAGCTATTTTTTCTTAAGATGTAAATGAAATATTTAAATATTTCTATAAATTCTGTTGCTAAATAACCAAGTTTTAAAATACTAGGGACGGCAAAAGGAAAGCTGAAGAGACATAAACCTCAAATGATTTCATTTGCAAAAAATGAAAGAAAATACTTAATATTTAAACTAAGGAAAAATGTGTGACTATTCAATTTCACAAATTCTATCTTATTTATCTACCCAGGGTAGATATAGCTTCTATTATCGTCATGCTGCTTTAACTGATCCTATCAGTGTATACCTATTTATCAAATACCCAGAGAAATAGAATAGAAACACCAGCTACATTAGGGAAACACTCTAACAGCTAATCTGACTTGCATTATGAAACAGATATTTAAGATCTAAAAAATCAGCAAATATTCCTTAGAAAATGAGAAAAATAATTGGATGTGAATAAAACTGTGATTTAAATAATGATATCCAGAGTTGTCAATGTAGTTTATGACATAACAAGGCCATGCTTAAAGTAATATAAAATAATACTTAGTTATTCAGAAGTAACTACTATCTTTAATCTAGAAGCCTCTCCATATGAGAGAGGTTATAGATGGCACACTGAAAAGGTCCCTCTTCAAGCATATTGGAGAAACACTGTGTAATATATACCCTTCTAGAAGTTCATAATCACTTTTGCATATGATAGGCTCTGAGTTAGCTGGTAGTAAAGATAGGTGTTCAACTTTGTTTAACCTAGAATGTCCCAAACTTATTTGAACTTGGTACCCATTTTTTTACATAAAGGGAAAGGGTGGTTTGTTTGTTTTATTTTTCACATAAAATTATAAACAGTGTGGAATGCTGGTAGTTTCTGGACTTTGAGAAATGTAGCTCTATACCAATCAAACATTACACATAAGAATATTAGACTATGCTTGCATTTAGTATTCCGGAGTTTTCATTATTTATTTTATAGTTAAATTTTATCCATTTTTGCAAAAACAATGTTTATGCAAATGTACTGTCCAGACTTGGGAAGTTAATGCCCTTGCCCCTTCACTCTTGGTCATATCACACTCTGAGTTTTGTGCCCAGTGCAGGACATTAGACAACGTAGAGTAATACAGGTTATCAACCTGGATAGTGGGGAGATTTGAAACCATCTTCGAAGACCTCTAAATGAAGGACTGCAGGTGATTTGGGGCAGGATGGTTGCTGGGACACATGAACCTGTTGTCTTTCAGCTCTAAGCTTGCTCTTCCGTATTCTACCTTGTAAAGCCAGGGCTGGGACTTTGTACATTTTATTTCTCTTTACAAAATAAAAAGTTGGAAATTTAGCCAGCTCAAGTCCTGGTAGGTTTAGCCAATGGGGGGATGTGGGGTGAGGATTCTGGAGGAAGACTGGAAGGTGAGTGGAGTGGAAAAGGATCTTTCTCATGCCTGTTTCCCTGCTCTCAGTGTCACCCCAGCAGTGACACATCACCTGGAGGTAGCATTTGTCTCCAGCAGCAGTTCTTCCCAGTTTCTATTTTTTCTACACACCCAGAGAGTTGGTTTTATTGCTCGTCTTTAATCACACAGCACCTACCATAGAGTAGCCCCTCCTACAAGATCTCTGATCCCCAACTCTGAAGGACTGCCCCCATCCAATGTCCTGTGGTACCAGTCCAACCTGGTAATATTCCCCTCCTCAGAGATCTGGTTCCCAACTTGTAGGGTTCCTCCTCCAAGTCTGTAGATTCTAACTATCTCAGCCTCTTCCCCAACCTGCTCATCATGTAGAGGAGAATTAGTTTCTTTTGTGAGGCCAGTGAAGAGAATAGAATGCCCGGGTTGAAGTAACAGGTTCCAATAATTAGAGGTGCCAAAAAACTGAATGGAATGCACTGAATTTCCTATCCATTAATTTAATCAAAAGAAGGATCCACCACAAAATTAACATATTGACAGGACTTAAAGAATCAGATGGGAGACTGGACTGGATGAAATAAAAGTTTTTTTATTTGGGTGATTCAATAGAAAACTGTAACTACAATTATGATTATTGAGTAATTCCCCAATTAGTAAGGAATTAACTCCCCAATCACTTCTATTATTCTTAATGCTCATAAACAACCCTATTGTTGGAGGAGGTCATGGAAAGGATATGACTGCAGCTGACCTGAGAGCTGGACCCTGAAAATGTCAAAGGCTTCTCACCCTCTTCCTTGTCCTTGGAATGTCTGTTCTTCCTACTGGTTCCACAGTGGGAGCCATTTTCAAGGACACAGCCTTGATAGAGTAAGGTGTTCTTGAGACCATATATATGGACTTAGTAGTTAACTAAACCCAGTTAAGGCCTCTATATAAACTTCTAATATTCAAGTGGCCAGGTGCAGAGATCTATTCATCTTTTCAATGACCAAGACAAGCCTCATATATAAGTTTCTTGCATATTAAACCTGCCATCTACCTACATGGAGTGGCCTGCCTCTTTCTTCTGTCTCTCCGCGCCCCCATGACAGGGGTCAGTTTCAGATTTCACCTGGAAATTCCCAAGTTTCTGAACCAATACCTATGTTATTAGATATTATCATTCCCATTTTATAAATGTAGAAAGGAGAATGGTAGCTGATGCAAGATCATCAATAGGCCAGGATCGCAAAGTTTTCAAGTGAAGGAAGTGTAGGCAGAATGTGGATGCTTGTGAGTCCCACCACCTGCTTGCTAACACTCTGAAACATTCTGTTATAAGCAGTCTCACAGTGCCCGAATCCAGCTAATCATTGTTTTATTTCAACCTCAGCCCTGGTGGGTTGCTTTGTTTGTTTTGCAGAATAAAGGAGGAGGAAAGGCAATGAGAAGTGATGAATGAAAAATGATAACAACTTGACAATAATTCCTTATTCATCAAACCCACAAGCCCTACCTCCACCATTTGGACATGCTTGCTATCTCCATCAGGAAGGCTCCGTCTTCAGCTACCTGATAAACTCCTATACATCCTATAGAGTACAGCCCAAACACTTCCAGATTCACTTTAGGTTCTGTCCGTAAGCTAATGCACCTGCCTTAGAGGTATTACACATACTAGGGGTGGTAACAGGTGACTCCACCTGTGGAAGCATCATTCCAGGAAGGCAAAGGTAGATAAGGAAATCAGAAGAATGGAGCCAATCAGCAACCAGTCTGGCTACTCCACTGGTAAGGAGTCTGGCATTATCGCGAAGGCGTTGTCTTTAGACAGAATTAGAGGCTCCTGCGTTTCTGCACAACATGTGTCCTATTACTACTCCAAACACACAGTTTTGCTATTGTTGCTATTTTATCTGACTTTCCTTGAGGGCAGTTGCTCAGTTTATTCATCTTTGTATTCCCAGGACCTAGCAAGATATATAATAGTAAGTATCCAAAACACATGTTCTTGAGGCAACATGGGATAGTGGAGAAAGCACAGGATTTCAAGTCAGTTCCTGGGTTGTGATCATGAGCAAGATTACATAATTTTTCTAAGTTGTGCTCTTCCCAAGAGGAGAGTTTCAGGAAGGAAGTCGTCAACGGTTTCGAGCAATAGTGGTGGGCAAGATTATTTAATTTTCCTAAGCCTAACTCTTCCAAGAGAACTCACTGCAGTTCCTAACACCATGCAAAAGTCACATGGTAAAAAGTGTCCATTGAATTTAGGAGGAAGATCACCAGTGACCACTTTGAAACAAGTACCAATGGAGTAGTAAGCGCTGAAGCAGGTTGCAGTGACCCAAATATTGCACTGGATGTAAAGAAGAGGACATGGGAATCACGGACAACTCTTGGGATTGTTCACTGTAAATACAGGGGATGGGCAAGAGTTACAATTAACTGCTGTTCAAAGGGCTTTGGTTTATTAGTTTAATTAGGGGATGATTTGAGCATATTGTATTTAATTGTTGAAAGAAAACAGAGACTATAGAGAGGTTAACAAGGGGAGGGAATAATCTAGAGCAAGAACTCTGAGGCTTCTAGGAGGAAAACAGCATGGGAACAAAACTGAACGGATGTATTTGAGACAAAAAGAGGGGTAACAACTTTTTCAATTTAACAGGATTACAGGGAAAAGGTAACGCGGATACAAACAAGGCGACAGACTTAGAGGTGGTAAGGAAGTGAGGCAGCTCCAGTCTGGGCTTTTCCAAGCAACTGGTGATCAAAGAGCCCGGAGATCAAAGAGCACAGGCCCCGGATACAGACTTTGTGGAATAAGTCCCAGAATACGTTCTAACTGTGTAACCTCGGGCAAGGTGTAACATGCTAATGTCTCATTTCCCCCATGATAACCACCGTGCTCTTATTCTCCTGGGTTCTTGTAAAGAGTTCGTGACTTCATGTACACACATGCAGCACACAGCGCGGGGCATAGGCTCTCCTGCAGGGCGAGCCACCCTCAGTGTGTGAGTGAGAGTGGTGGGCTCAGAGGGTTCAACAGAGGAGAGACAGTTTGAAGGGAGCGCTGCAGAGTCCAAAAAAGAGAGCTGGGCAACATACAAGAGGTGGGAAGCAGTGGCGAAGACCCGGTTTAAACTGGAGATCATGTGCAACATGTCATTAGGGCAGTTCCCAAACCCCCTTCCCCACCTGCAGCCCAGGTGTTGACAGGGAGAAGGCAGAGAGAGCTGGATGGATCCAACCGACAGCGGTGATGTTAGGACAATGAGGGGATGGAATTGAGAACCCTGATGGCAGGCTGAAGTGAAGGGCCACGGAACCAAGCGGGATGTCTTAAGAAGTGAAGGGGGGCTCCTTCGAAAGAGGGCAGAGAGTTGAGAACTAAAAACGATGGAAATACTGTATTCTGTGCTTGTTGGAGCCAGAATGCTGGAAGATTTGTGGTGACCTCCCAGCCTGAATTCTACAGTCGCGCTCAGGACCGCAAGAATTTGACCCTGCCCACAAGGGATTGAAAGACAGCTAAGGGCAAGGGCGGGGCCCATGGGGGAGGATAAAGAGAATTGTGATGGGACCGGGCGGGGCTCCGGGGAGGTGGGGGTGTGCCCCTCCATTACTTGGTCTGGGTCTGGCAGTGAGGGCGGAGGAGCGATCGGGGCTCTGCGGCATAACCAGCATGTGCCTGTGCTGTACAGAGGACGAAGCCATCCAAGTCAGCCCCGTGAGTTCTCCGAGGCCCTAACCCCGCCTCGGCGGGCCTGCCCAGGACCTTGCACTGGGGACACTTGCGATTACGGTCGCTCACGATCGTGGCCAATGCGGGCGGTTTTGGTGCTGAGGGTTAGGAATCCCAAGTGAAGTTAGACCCACCCAGGAGGAGGAAAAGGCCCACCCCACGCCTTCTAGAAGCTGGGCACAATCCTCTGTCTGTAGACTGACCCATTAATGTGCCCCAGAGGTAGGGGGCGGAATAAGTTTCTCAACATTGGGGAGGATGGGGGAGGAGATTACTTCCGGGTCTTTGGGTTAAACAACTGGATCAAAATGGCGGGGGGTATTTAAGGTACAATTTAGAAATTGGGGGAAACTGTGGGAACCCCCCAAACTAAACAGCCAAGCTCCCGTGTCTCAGAAAACCATACCACTTCCTGAGTTCCTCAATCACCCCAAGTACCAGCAGAAACATAATTTTTTCATTTTTTGTACACCCTTTCCTTTCATGAAAATCTCAGTACTCTACATGCTCCCTGTGATGTGGTTTAAGCCTGGTTCTTTTTTCTCATACTATTGCCATCCTACCCCCTGACTTTTACCTTAATGTTCTCATTCTGATCCTGCCTCCTGCAATTGAGATAATATGCATATATTACATAAATAAAAAACAGTAGCATAGGCTTCCTATTATAATAACTAGTGTTTCTGTTTGTTCATGGTTTTTTATGGTTTGTTTTGTTTTAATTTAATTTTACATATTATGTAGGAAGGGCCAAGATGGCAACATCCTTCAGATGTCGCTGAAAGGCAGGTAATGTTTAAATAATTCTGGGTATTTCAAAATTGTAACTTTGTCTTGTTCCTTTATGTGTGGTGGTCTCTAATATGATAGAACTTTTATTAGCTAGACACTTCTGTGTTATCTTTCATGGGACTCTGGGATCTTGTGACTACTATTAGAATAATGTGACCACTATTAAATGCTTTATATTCTCGTTTTTCAATGTAATAGGAATAGAATAGAGAAAGCAATGTTTTCATTGTTATAAAGTAATACCACATAGTTTTCAAAGCAGTTATACCAACTGCACTCCCACTGGAAGTGGATAAAAGTTTCTATTATTCATATACTCTGCACCCTAATACTCCATTATCTTCAGAGCATTCTAGTTTGAACCCTTAGACCGCTGCTACTTATAGATGCCATACAATAGGGACATAAAAATCTCTGCTTGACATATGCAGCATTTAAGGGAAGTAAAGAATGTGCATGAATTTTGTTTTCTTATTTCTACAAAGAAAATTCCCTTGGGTTTTTTAATGGACATTACTTTTAATATAAAAGTAAACATGTATATCCATGAGCTTTAGATCCCGCAGTTGGTAAAGTGGGAATCAAGAGTAAATAGTCGCATTCAAAAACTAAAGATGCTATGAACCACGTATTTGAAAAAAGATTTTTCCTACTTTTTTGTAGCTGTGTAAACCATATCCACTGATTGTGTTTATCTTTTTTAATTGACACTAACCAAAAATATAATCAGCATGTTAACTTTTTATGTTTTATGTTTGTTTTATATGTATGATTTGTTTTCCTTCCTTTTAATTTTCCAAAAGTCCAGGGATAAACGTATTGAGAATATGAAAAACCTAAGGAAAGAGAAGAGGAAATTTAATAAACGGTTTGCAAGACCTGCTCCTCTTCCAGAACCAGGACTCCTAGTAAGTACAATATAAAGACTTCACTAAAATTAACAGGTCCTTAAATACAAAAGACATCTTCATTTTTAACTTATGTAATACTCTAAATTTTGTTTTTCCTCTTTCCTTTGAAAAAATGTGTAATTGTAGTCTGGGAAATTACCTTAAAACTCCTCCATTCAAATTCTCATCTATTATTTAAATATCTCTCGCTCTATTTTTTTTTTTTTTTTGGTCTGGGTAAAGTGTACTTTATTGATGGTACATGACAAAGTAGGGCTCTCTAAGCCCCTCTTCTTCAGGGAGTCTGAGATAGATTCCAGACCAGGAGATTCTCAGTGGGTGGGTGAATGAGTTGGGGCAAGGACTCCCTAGCATCTGAGGGCTCCTCTCTTCCTCTTGTGCTCTCCCTAGGTTTGGGGACTCTTACTCTTTGGAGGGCATGTGGACCGTAAGGTGCATCACCCACATGCTGTAGCCAATTCATTGTCATACCAGGAAATGAGCTTGACAAAGTGGTCATTGAGAGCAATGCCAGCCCCAGCATCAAAGATGGAAGAGTTAGTGTCACTGTTAAAGTTGTAGGAGACAACCTGGTCAGTGTAGCCCAGAGTGCCGCTGAGGGGGCCCTCTGATGCCTGCTTTACCAACTTCTCCAGGGAGCTTTCTCCAGGCAGCAGATCAGATCCATAACTAACACAGTGGGGTGGAGACATGGAAGACCATGCCAGTGAGCTTCCCATTCAGCTCAGGAATGGCCTTGCCCATAGCCATGGCGATGGGCAATACAAACAGGAATGATGTTCTGGGAAGCCCCTTGGCCATCATGCTATAGCTTCCCAGAGAGCTCATCCACGGTCTTCTGGATGGCAGTGATGGCATGGACTGTGGTCGTAAGTCTCTCTACAATGTCAAAATTGTCATGGATGACCTTGGCCAAAGGGGCCAAGCAGTTGGTGATGCAGAAGGCATTGCTGATAATCTTCAGGGAGTTGTCATACTTCTCATGTTTCACACCCATCACAAACATGGGACCATTAGCAAAAGGGATAGGGATAATGACCTTCTTCGCTCCACCCTTCAAGTGAGCCCCAGCCTTCTCCATGTAGTGAAGACACCAGTGCACTCCACAACATATTCAGCAAGAACATCACTCCATTTGATGTCAGTGAGCTTTTGCTCCTGCAAGATGGAGATGGGCTTTCCATTGATCACACGTTTCCAGTTCTCAGCCTTGACTGTGCCATTGAATTTGTCAGGGTGGAATCATACTGGAACGTGCAGACCATGTAGCTGAGATCAATGAAAGGGTCATGGATGGTGACAATACCCAGTTTTTCAGAGTTAAAAGCAGCCCTGATGACCAGGAACCCATTATGGCCAAATCCATTTACTTGAACCTTTGCCATTGTGTCTCAGGAACCTGGGTGGCACTGCACAAAAAGATGCATCTGGGTGTTGAATGGGAAGGAGGAGAGAGCCTATTTAAATCTCCTTTGAAATTGTCTCCTGGAGATGATGTGGTTTAATGAAAAGAGTAAGATCTTAAGAAACCACATTATTCTCGTTTCTAGTTTTTGCTTTACCATATATGATCTTGACTGCCCAAAATCATTATTTAAATCTTTTGGATTATATTATTTGGAAAATAAATGATAAAATCTCCTGGTAAATAGTGATTCAGCCTAGGCTTGATCACTTGCAACATTATAAAAGTCTAGACCAATCACAGCTTATTCCCACTTTGCACATTTTTTTTAATTTAAATTTTAGTTAACATACAGCACAATATTGCTTTCAGGAAAAGAATTCATTGATTCACCACTTACATACAACACCCAGTGCCCATCACAACAAGTGCCCTCTTTAATACCCATCACCCATCTAGCCCCTCCCATACATTCATCTGTTTTGTTCCACATATGAGAGAAATCACATGGTATTTGTCTTTCTCTGACTGATTCATTTCGCTTAGCATAATATACTCTAGCTCCATCCACGTTGTTGCAAATGGCAAGATTTTCTTCTTTTTGATGCATTGGTGTATATATATATGTGTGTGTGTGTGTATATATCACATCTTCTTTATCCATTCATCTCTTGATGCACATTTGGGCTCTCTCCATATTTTGGCTATTGTTTATAATGCTGCTATGAACATCAGGGTGCATGTACCCCTTTGAATCTGTATTTTTGTATCCTTTGGGTAAATACCTAATAGTGCAATTGCTGGTCTGTAGGGTAGCTCTATTTTAATTTTTTTTTGAGGAACCTCCATACTGTTCGCCAGAGTGGTTGCACTAGTTCGCATTTCCACCAATAGTCATCTTTGCATATCTTTGACATGGACTTAAAAGTGCTTCCACATAACCTGTCATTATTGCTTCCATGAGCCTTTTACATGTAGTGTTAATTATATTTCTTGTAGCCAAACATAAATCCAATGGCCCTCCATTTTAAAGGCCTTCAGATACTTGAGGAAAACTGTTACCTTCCTTCATATTCAGGTTTTTCTTCAGGGTGAAAATCCCCATTTTCCTCATCCATTCCTCTTTCAACCTAGTAGTGAGCCCTGGCCTTATTCAGGCAATCTTAAGGATCAGAATTATATTTTATTATAAAAAAAGATTTGGGGAAAATTATATTTCCAGTAATTAAGTTTTTTTCTGTTGGTTTTTGTTTTGAAAGAAAATATTTTATAAGCACAACTAATAAATATCTATGGCAGGTAGGAATTGCTAACTTTAGCTCCTTATAAGAGAAACTCAACCTCAGTGGCTTAACCAAATGGGAGTATATTTTTTCTCCAAAGAACTCCTTACCTAGACAGTCTAGAGCTGACATGTGGTTCCAAAAATCACTAAAGAAGTTGTAGGTTCCCTCTGTCTTTATGATCTTTCAGACTTTTCACATAACTTTCATTCTCATGACTTTGCAATCACTTAACTTTTTACTGTCTATAGTTTTGCCTTTTCCAGAATGTCATATAGTTGGAATCGTACAGTATGTAGCCTTTCAGATTGGCTTCTTTCACTCAGCAAAATCCATTTAAGGTTCCCTCATATCTTTTCATGGCTTGATAACCCATTTCTTTTTATCATTGAATAATATTCCATGGTATGTATATACCACAGTTTATTCATGCACCTATTGAAGACACCACGGTTGCTTCCAATTTTTAGTAATCATGAATAAAGCTGCTGTAAACATTCATGTGCAGGTTTTTGCATGAACATGAATTTTCAGCTCATTTGGGTAAATATTTAGGAGTACACTTGCTGGATAATATGGTAAAACTATGCTGAGTTTTATAAGAAACTGGAAAATTGTCTTCCAAGGTAGCTGTATAATTTTGCATCCCAGCAATGAATGAGAGTTCCTGTTGTTCCACCTCCTTGCTAACCTTTGATGTTACCAGTGTTTTGGATTTTAGCCATTCTGACAGGTGTATAGTGATATCTCATTGTTCCAATTTGCCATTCCCTGTTGACATATACTATTGATAATATTTTCATACGTTTATCTGCTCTCTGTATAACTTCTTTGGCATAGTGTCTATTTCAATATTTTGCCCACTTTTTAATTGAGGTCACTTTCTTGTTGAGTTTTAACAGTCATTTGTATATTTTGGATACCAGTTCTTTATAAGATATGCATTTTTGCAAAATTTTTCCCCTAGTCCTTGCTGTTTTCATTCTTCTAATAGTGTCTTTCCCAGAGTAGAAGTTTTTAATTTTAAAGAAGTCTAATTGATTAATTATTTCTTTCATGGATCGTGCCTTTGGTGTTATATCTAAAAACTCCCAAGGTCACATAGATTTTTCTCTTGTGTTATCTAAGAATTTTACAACTTTGCATTTTACATTTAGGTTTATGATACATTCTGAGTTAATTTTTGAAAAGTACAAGGTGTCTAGGTTTGGTTTTGTTTTTGTTTTTGCATGTGGATGTTTTTCCAGTTGTTTTGCAACATTTGTTGAAAAGACCGTCCTTTCTCTATTGTATTGCCTTTGGTCTCTTGTCAAAGATCTGTTGACTAACTGTTCAGGTCGATTTGTGGGCTGTCTATTCTATTCCGTTGAATAAAATATTTATCTGTTCTTTCACCATTACTCTACTGTATTGATTACTGTAACTTTATTCTAAGTCTTGAAGTCAGGTAGTGTTAGTCTTCCAACTTGGTTCTTTCCTTTCAATGCCGTGTTAGCAATGCTGGATCTTTTTGGTTTCCATATAAAATTTAGACTCAAATTTGTCAAAATCCACAAAGTAACTTGCTGAAATGATTGAAATTGTGTTGAATCTATAGATCAATTTGGAAGGAACTGACCTCTTAACAATATTGAGTCTTCCTGTAAGTGAACATTGGGCTTCTCCCATTTATTTAGATCATCATTGACTTCTTTCATCAGAATTTTACAGTTTTCCCCATTCAGACTCTACGTATTTTGTTAGACCTATACCTAAGTATTTCCTTTTTTTGGGTATTAATGTAAATGGTATTCTGTTTTTAACTTCAAATTCAAATTGTTCATTACTAGTACATAGGAAGTCAAATGACTCTTCCATATTAAACTTATATCCTGCAACCTTGCCTAGTCATTCCAGGAATTTTTTGTTCTTCTTATTGTTGATTCATTGGAATTTTCTACATAAACAAATAGATCATCTGTGAATGACAGTCTTATTTATTCCTTTCCAATCTGTATACTTTTTATTTCTTCCTCTTTTATATTGCATCAGCTAGGACTTCCAGTGTGATGTTGAATAGAAATGGTGACAGAGGACATCCTTGCCTTGTTCCTGATCTTAGCTGGAAAGCATCTAGTTACTCACCATTAAATATTATGTAGATGGCCTGTAGATGTCTTTTTACCAAGTTGAGACAGTTCCCCTATATTTCTACTGTGCTAGGAGTTTTTATTTTATTGTTTTGTATCATAAATGGCTGTTGGATTTTGTTAAATGCTTTTTCTAAATCTATTGGTATGATCACATGATTTTTCTTCTTTAGCCTGTTGTGATGGATTACATTAATTGATTTTCAGATTTGAGCCAGCCTTGCATATCTGGAATAAATCCCACTTGATCAGGTGTATGCTTCTTTATATGTATTGTTAGATTCCATTTGTTAATATTTTGTTGAGGATTTTTGTATCTATGCTTGAGAGATAATAGTCTGTCATTTTCTTTCTTGTAAAGTCTTTGGTTTGGGTATTAAAGTAATGCTGGCCTTACAGAATAAGGTAGGAAGTTTTCCCTCCACTTCTATTTTCTGCAAGAGATTGTAGAGAACTGGTATAATTTCCATTTTAAATGTTTCGTAGAATTCACCAGTGAATTGATCTGGGCCTGGTGCTTTCTTTTTTCTTTTTTTTTTTTTTAAAGATTTTTTTAATTTATTTATTCGACAGAGATAGAGACAGCCAGCGAGAGAGGGNGGTAGAATTCACCAGTGAACTGATCTGGGCCTGGTGCTTTCTTTTTTCTTTTTTTTTTTTTAAAGATTTTTTTAATTTATTTATTCGACAGAGATAGAGACAGCCAGCGAGAGAGGGAACACAAGCAGGGGGAATGGGAGAGGAAGAAGCAGGCTCATAGCAGAAGAGCCTGATGTGGGGCTCGATCCCATAATGCTGGGATCACGCCCTGAGCCGAACGCAGACACTTAACCGCTGTGCCACCCAGGCGCCCCTGGGCCGTGCTTTCTATTTTGGAACTTAATTATTGATAAAATTTCTTATACTTTTTAATTGTCCCACAGTTCTTAGTTATTCTATTCCATTTTTTTTCTCATCCTTTTTTCTTTTTGCTTTTTAGTTTGGACAGTTTCTTTTGACATGTTGTCAAGTTTTGATTTTTTTTTTTCTCTACTATGTCAGTCTACTTATAAGCCCGTGTATGTCACGCTTAATTTATGCTACAATGTTTTAGATTTCTAGTATTTGTTTTTGATTCTTAGAGTTTCCTTTTCTTCTTACATTATCAATCTGTTCTTGCATCTTGCCCACTTTTCCATTAGAACCCTTAGCATATTGATAATAATTATTTTAAATTCCCAGTCTGACCATTCCTAAATCTCTGCCATAACTAAGTTTGGATATGATGCTTGCTTTGTCTCTTCAGACTGTTTTGTTTTTGTTTTTACTTTAAGCATGTCTTATATTTTGGTTGTTGTTAAGAGCCAGAGATGATATATTGAGTAAGTTAGAAGCTGAGATAGATAAGCCTTTAGTGTGAGGTTTTGTGTTTATCTGGCTAGGATTTAGGCTGTGTTTTCTATTTGCTGTAGCTGTGGCATAAGAGGTGAAAATTTACTCCTTATTTTTGTGTCTCCTCTTGTATTCGAGTTCCCCTAGAGCCTCTTTCTTTTTTTTTTTCTTTTAAGGTTTTATTTATTTATTTGACAGAGAGAGAGACAACCAGCAAGAGAGGGAACACAAGCAGGGGAAGTGAGAGAGGAGGAGCCTGATGCAGGGCTCCATCCCAGGACCCTGGGATCACGCCCTGAGCCTAAGGCAGATGCTTAACGACGGAGCCACCCAGGCGCCCCCTAGAGCCTCTTTCTTAAATAAGATCTGAGGCTTGTAGTTCTTTAAGCTAACTTCCCTGATGTTATGTAGGAGCCTTATTAATGTGGTGGTAAGTTGTTGGAGGCAGAGAGGCGTATTGTAGGCCTATGAATAGATCTCAGTCTTTTAGTGAGCCTCTGTCCCTAAGACACGACTTTCTCAACAATTACTTAGCGACCCTTACTCTTAAGTGAAACAGGAAGGCTACAGGGGACTGGATGAAAAAACAGCTTTTGTTTTCAGAAAATATTTATGAATTAATTTACTATAGAATTATCTCCCTAATTATTGTAATTGGGTTACCAGTTAAGCTTATCTTTCTTGTGAAATGTTATATTATTAGTCTGTAAAAGGAAATTGCTTGCTCTATTTACACCTTCTCTTGTAGAAAAGCTTTCATCCTTAAATTGTTGTATTCCTACACTCTGAAGACATTTAAAACAAGTTTTTGTGCCTGCAGTAGACACTGCAGAAGCTAATACAAGGAACACTGGTCTTTTGACAAAATACTTGTGTAAATTTTGATACTGTATTAAAACTATTTTTTTAAAGTTCTGCATAAAATTGAGTATCAAGTATATGTGTTCATCTCAGCAATGGTAATAAATTATTTAATCTCAAAAAAAAAGTTGGTTGTCTCCCTCTGCTATGTAAAAGAGTCTGGATTTGGCTATTTCCCTTCCCTAGGTCAGCGAGGGTTTAACAAAACCCAAATTGGTTAGGTTGTAATAAAATAGTTTCCCTTAAGGCCGTGCCCTATTTAAGGAGAAGACAGAGCTTAGGAGAATTTCAAAATAGTTGCTTTTCCCCTCCCATTGCTGGAAGCAAAAGGAGATTTTTTTCCCTCTGATTACCACAATAAGACCTGGTGGGGCTCCTCGAGGTAAAATTCAAGGAAATATGGTGGCCTCCCAAAGACTGCCCCCCCACCCTGTTTGTAACTTTGAAGGTAATCCATAGTGAGCTTCAACAATTTGTCCATTAAAGTTTGAGTGTTCCTGTTGGAACAGTATCCAGCAGCATCGTTTGTGTCTCGTTTGTCCTATGACCTCAATTCTCCGACAGATCTAAGAAGAGTTGTTGATTTTTAGTTTGTTCAACTTCTTTTCTTGTGAGGATGGGACTGATGACTTCCGAGTTCTTTTACATGTCAGACTGGAAACCCCCACTTATATTTCTTTGCTCAAAACTAGTCACTAGCCACCCCAAGCTGCAAGTATGTTTAGAGCGGTGAAAGGGTGAACTGGCTTCTTGCTGCTCTGAAGAGAACTGAGGTTCCATTAGTGTGGATGAAAGTACTTTATTTTCTCAGGCTGTCATGGTCCTCATATAATTCACCCTCCTCCTCTAGTCTTGGAGTAAATAACAGATTATGAGTAACAGTTCAGCCCTTCAGCTTTTTCTTTTTCCTATTTGTCTTTGCCTAGTCAAGGGAGCTTACGCATTGCCACCTAGAAACTCAGGATCCTCAAGCTTATAGAGTTACTACCTGTCTTAAATATCTACAAAGTTCTTCCCTTGCAGATATACTAGTGTTTGAAATACTGCCCACATCATCATGGCCTCTCAGATATGCATTAAAATATGTCTGCACAACATATTTTACATCTGTTCAGTTATCCCTTAGTAAAGTATAATTATATGGGATATAGAGGAGAAGGAAGCAGTGATTCCTGAGACCACCTTTCTATCACGTGTGGCAATTACCACCACTTCGGAGCCCTTTAACTTTTGATTCATTTCCACACATTAGTTTGGCTAATTTTTCTGTCTCATTGCAAGTTCAGATATCTTGTGCCATCAGTCTTCTCCCCTCATGACTTGCCCTTCAATACCAAACCATTTAGGATTTTCCATTAAAAAGCTCCCCCGCATTTTTTTCTTGATCTACCAGATGTTTTTTATGGAATTGCCTATAGACTTATTGTATATCAATTATCCAACCAACACACTTGAGTTTCAGAGACAAATAAAATGTCTCCAAATAAGTAAAAATATAAAAAACAAAACACATGATATATGAGAAGACTGAGTTCAATCTGGTACTTAGTACTTATTCTCCTTACTACAAGGATTCTTGGAGTTGTGTTCAAAACATCACGATATTTTTCCTCTGGCAGTATTAGGCAGTCATGAAAGTTCTGATATTCTGTAGAAGAGAAAATGCACCCTTCACCCAAGAAAGAACATCAGGGGGTTGAAAGCCCCAAAGTACACACTATGCTGATGCTAAAGGGCTTCTCAGGACTTACCAAAGAGTAACAATAGCAAGGAGGTACTGTGGAAACCCTATTCTAGTGTTTCCTATATACTGGCCAAGATGTACAGTGTATCATATTTAAGCTTGAATTCTCAGTGCTTCTAAATGTGATCAGGACCAATTTTATTTTATTTTTATTTGGTTTGGTTTAATTTCCAAATTGTTGTGGGTTGTCATTTTGTAACATATGATCAAAATGTCATAGCAATATCAGATTATTATAAATGAACATAAATATTTATTCTCAATTTGTCTAACTAATCTTGTTGTAAAGTTGTAATGACTGTTAGGCTAGCACTAAAAGCAGACCACACAGAATAACACATCTCTAAAGTGTACTGATCCTTTCACTTTTTTTCCCCTTACATCTTCTGCAAATTGTTGGGTTATAAGCAGCATCCCTACTAATACCCTCTTCTCTTTTTCTTTCATCTTAAATTGATTTTTGGCTTCAGGAAAAAATTTAACAACAGTATTTGTACAACTTAAATGGTTTGGGATGAAAATAAAAACATGGGTTCATACATATTTTTAACATAGGGGTTGTGCCCAGCAGAATAGAAGATGTACAATAAGGCTAGAGCACCTAGTTGTAAAAACTTTGAAAAAGTATTTTTATTTTGATTTTTGTCTGTTTAAAGTCTCTATAACAAAACTGTCTCATAATTATTTTATTAATAATCATAATCATCGATATTAAAATAATCATAAAATATTACTTTATGGTTAAATTCCTGTCAATACTGATATACATACTCTTTCTATTTTTACTTATTTGTCCCTGTTGCTCCCTTCCATTTCAAGACTTAAAAAACTCTCCACAGATACATATAACATGCTTCCTCAGCCAACCACAGACCATAAAACTGGGAACGAAAACCCCTATGTTTAACATCTCTGTTACATCCATAATGTTTAGAAATGACCTTAACCCTTTCTCCAACCTGTTATTTTTGGTTTCTACAAATTCTTCTTGCTTGTAGTGTTTATCTGACTCATAGAAGGAAAAAACCCACTTTATATCATATTCATTTCCAGATATGAATTATTTCATAGAAGTGCTTTTCACATCTGGCTACTATCTGAATGTGATGTTGCGATAATTTAGAATAGCATTTCAAGCTCTTTATGAAATTCTTTTTGTGTAAGAAAATCTACTCCCTTTGAGATCTTTCCCAGATAATTTAGAACTTTGCATAAATTTTTCCTCATATACATTTTAATTGAAATTATTTTTCTTTATGTACTTTAATTTCTTCTAGTGGACATAAAGGTGGAGTCTGTATGGAAGCAATCACGCCAGACCAAAATGTGCGGGTTTATATCATCAAGTGGCATTTCGTAATTTGACTTCATTTGAAAAATAATGGCCAAACTCTGCCATTTCAACAAAATAAACACAGTGCAACCATCTAACATCCAAGCCAGAGAGTCTAGAATTTTATTAAATACTGTAACTCATTACCACTTTCTTTTCTGTGGTAAATCTGAGATTTGCTGCTTTTCAACAAAAAATAATATGTACAGGCTTTTAAAAATGATATACTGCTCTTTTAAATTTTTGCAATTAAATTTATGACATCTAAAAATTTAGAGTTAATAATAGGGGAAATGCCCCTAACTTGGCAGCAGCCAAATATATAAATCAGTTAATAACAAACTTAAAGAAATTAATTGATAATAATAATAGTATGGGATTTTAACACCCTATTCACAGCAACGGACAAATCATGTAAGGAGAAGAACAACAAGGAAACAAGGGCTTTGAATGACACATTGGACCAGATAGACTTAACAGATATATTCAAACATTCTATCCTAAAGCAGCAGAATACACATTCTTTTCCAGTGCACATAGAACATTCTCAAGAAGAGATCACATACTGGGTCACAAGTCAGGCCTAAACCTATACAAAAAGACTGAGATCATACCATGCATATTTTCAGGCCATAATGCCATGAAACTTGAAGTCGACCACAAGAAAAAAATTGGAAAGACTGTAAATACATGGAGGTTAAAAAACAGCCTACTAAAATCAGGATATTAAAGAAGAATTTAAAAAATGCATGGAAGCAAATGAAAATATGACAGTCCAAAACCTTTGGGATGTAGCAAAGGTGGTCCTAAAAATTAAGTATATAGCCATACAGGCCTTCTTCAAGAAGCAAGAAAAGTCTCAAATATACAACCTAGCCTTACACCTAAAGGAACTAGAAAAAGAACAGCAAATAGAGCCTAAATCCAGCAGGAGAAGGGAAATAATATAGATTAGGGCAGAAATAAATGACATAGAAATTTTTAAAAACCCCAGTAGAACAGATCAACGAAACTAGGAGCTGTTTCTTTGAAAGAATTAACAAAATTGATAAAACCCTAACCAGACTAATCAAAAAGAAAAGATAAAGGATCCAAATAAATAAAATCGTGAATGAAAGAAGAGAGATCGCAACCAACAGAAACACAATTATAAAAGAATATTATGAGCAATTATATGCCAACAAATTAGGCAATCTGGAAGAAATGGATGAATTCCTAGAAACCATAAACTACCAAAACTGAAACAGGAAAAAATAGAAAACCTGAACAGACCCATAACCAGCAAAAAAATTGAATCAGTAACCAAAACTTTCCCAACAAAGAGTCCAGGGCCTGATGGCTTCCTAGGGGAATTCTATCAAACATTTAAGAAAGAAATAATACCTGTGCTTCTGGAATTGTTCCAAAAAATATAAATGGAAGGAAAACTTCCAAACTCATCATATGAGGCCAGCATTACCTTGATTCCAAAACCAAACAAAGACCCCACTATAAAAGAAGACTTACCTGATAAACACGGATGCAAAAATTCTCAACAGGACACTAGCTAATCAAATCCAACAGTATATTAAAAGGATTATTCACCATGAACAAGTGGGATTCATTCCTAGGCTGCAGGGGTGGTTCAATATCCATAATCAACCTGATATATCACATTAATTCAAGAAAGGATAAGAACCATGTGATCCTCTCAACAGATGCAAGAAAAAAAAAGCATTTGACAAAATACAGCATGAAGGCCATATATGAAAGACCCACAGCTTATATCATCCTCAATGGGGAAAAACTGAGAGCTTTTCCCATAAGGTCAGGAACATGACAGCAATGTCTACTCTCACCACTGTCATTCAACGTAGTACTGGAAATCCTAGCCTCAGCAGTCAGACAACAAAAAGAAATAGAAGGCAATCCGAATTGGCAAGGAAGAAGTCAAACTTTCACTCTTTGCAGACAACATGATACTCCATGTAGAAAACCTAAAAGACTCTACAAAAAAATTGCTAGAACTATACAGGAATTCAGCAAAGTCACAGGATATAAAATCAATGCACAGAAGTCTGTTGCATTTTATACACCAATAATGAAGCAGCAGAAAGGGAAATCAAGGAATTGATTCCATTTACAATTGCAGCAAAACCCATAAAATACCTAGAAACAAACCTAACCAAAGAGGTAAAAGATCTGTACTCTGAAAACTATAGAACACTCATAAAAGTAAATGAAGAAGACACAAAGAAATGGAAAAATATTCCATGCTCATGGATTAGAAGGAAGAACAAATACTGTTAAAATGTCTACACCTCCCAAAGCAATCTACACATTCAAGGTAATCCCTATGAATATACCACCAGCATTTTTTTCACAGGGCTGGAACAAAAAATTCTAAAACTTGTATGGAACCAGAAAAGACCCTGAATAGCCAAAGTAATGTTGAAAAAGAAAACTAAAGCTGGAGGCATCACAATTCTGGACTTTAAGCTGTATTACAAAGCTGTAATCATCAAGACAGTATGGTACTGGCATAAAAATACACACATAGATCAACAGAACAGAACAGAGAATTCAGAAATGGACCCTCAACGATATGGTCAACTAATCTTTGACAAAGCAGAAAAGAATATCCAATGAAGAAAAGATAGTCTCTTCAATAAATGGTGTTGGTAAAACTGGACAGCCCCATGCAGAAGAATGAAACTGGACCACTTTCTTACACCATACACAAAAATAAACTCAAAATGGATGAAAGACCTAAATGTGAGACAGGAATCCATCAAAATCCTAGAGGAGAACACAGGCAGCAAACTCTTTGAACTCAACCACAGCAATTTCTTACGAGACACATCTCTGGAGGCAAGGGAAACAAAAGCAAAAATAAACTATTGGGACTTCTCAAAGATAAAAAGGTTCTGTACATGGGGCGTCAGGGTGGCTCAGTCGTTAAGAGTCTGCCTTCGGCTCAGGGCATGATCCCGCAGTCCTGGGATCAAGCCCCATATTGGGCTCCTCTGCTGGGAGCCTGCTTCTTCCTCTCCCACTCCCCCTGCTTGTGTTCCATCTCTCACAGGCTGTCTCTCTGTCAAATAAATAAATAAAATCTTTAAAAAAAAAAAAAAGTTCTGCACAGCAAAGGAAACAATCAACAAAACTAAAAAGCAACTATAGAATGGGAGAAGATATTTGCAAATGACATATTGGATAAAGGGCTAGTATCCAAAATCTGTAAACAACTTATCAAACTTAACACCCCCCAAAATAAAAAATCCAGTTAAGAAATGGACAGAAGACATGAACAGATATTTCTCCAAAGAAGACATACAAATGGCCAACAGACACATGAAAAGATGCTCCACTTCACTTGGCATCAGGTAAATACAAATCAAAACCACAATGAGATACCACCTCACATCAGTCAGAATGGCTAAGATTAACAAGTCAGGGAACAACACATGTTGGCAAGGATGTGGAGGAAGGGGAATCCCCTTACACTGTTGGTGGGAATGCAAGCTGGTACAGCCACTTTGGAAAACAGTATGGAGGCTCCTCAGAAAGTTAAAACTAGAATTACCCTATGACCCAGCAATTGTACTAGTAGGTATTTATCCAAAAGATACAAACATAGTGATTTGAAGGGGCACATGCACCCCAATATTTAGAGCAGCATTATCAAAATAGCCAAAATATGGAAAGAACCCAGATGTCCATCAACTGATGAATTGGTAAGATGTGGTGTGTGTTGTGTGTGTATAACCTGTGAGATATATATATATATATATATATATATTATTATATATATGTATATAATGTGTGGTGTGTGTGTGTGTGTGTGTATATATATATATATATATTACTCAGCCATCAAAAAGATTGAAATCTTAACATTTGCAATGACATGGATGGAGCTAGAATGTATTATGCTAAGCGAAATAAGACAATCAGACAAATACCATATAATTTCACTCATATATGGAATTTAAGAAACAAAACTGATGAACATAGAGGAAGGGAAGGAAAAATAAAACAAGATAAAAACAGAGAGGGCGGCAAACCTTAAGAGACTCTTAACTATAAAAAACAAACTGAGGGTTGCTGGAGGGGAGGTGGGTGGGGGGATGAGGTACGGATGATGGCATTATGGAGGGCACTTGTAATTAGCACTGGGTGTTATATGCAAGTGATAAATCACTAAATTCTACCCATGAAACTAATAATACACTATGTTAACTAACTTAAATAAAATCTGAAAAAAAAACATGGGAAAACAGACTTCCTTTGCTATATACTTACAATGACTTGTGTTTAAACAAAATGTTTAAAATCTTTACACAGTCCTGGGAAAGAGTTATAATATGACTAAAGGCTATGCTTTTCCCTGATATTACAAATAAGCTATCATGTAATTAAAATTTTCATATAAGGTAAAATTTGAATATTGAATTAAATTTTACTTTTACATATAAAATGATAATCACATCTGTCTTTGTAAAATGCTCTCAATTACATAAGTAATTTCTAATATATAAATGCAATTATCACAATTATTTTATAAATTATTGACTAGTGAATTAACAAAAATATTCAGTGACTGATTCGCAATTTCCAAAATAAAAGAGAGGAGAAACAAAATGAACCCCATTTATTGCCTGGAGGAGTATTCCAGATCTGGACAGATCTGTTTACTCTTTGTCTATTATCAATATCCAATATCTATTACCAAATCAAAAGCATGCCAAGAAAAAGAAAATTGTAACACATCATCAAAAGGAAATCAAGTCAATATGAAGAGATACAAAATGAAAAGAGATGAAAGACTTGGAAGAATTAAACATCTATTATCAGTATGTTGGCTATGCTCAGCAATTTAAAGAAAAATGTAAATGCAACAGGGACAGAAATGAAAGATATTAAAAAGAACCAAATGCAACTTTTAGAACTGAAAAATACCTGAAATTCACTGAAATTTAAGATACAGCAGATATAGCAATAGAAATAGTTCAAACTGAGGCAGAGAAAAAAAACTAGGAAAATGATTAGCTCCTTGTTGAATTGTGAGATAATATCAAATGTTCTAACATATGAATAATTAGGAATGTCTGAATGCAGGAGGATGGGAGTTAAAAAAATTCCCAGAATGCTTCAAAGTTTGATGAAAATGAATCCCACAAATCCAGAAATTTTAATGAACACCAAACAGGATAAAGACCAACCCTTACCAACTTACCTGGTAATCAAACTACTGAAAAACATCAAAAAGAGAAAGGAAACATCATGGGGAATTGGGGTACATCCGCATTAGAAACCAAGTAAACCAGAATGACATCTTTAAAGGAAGAAAAAGTCAACTTAAGTTTTATATGGAGCAAAAATATCCTTCAAAACCAAAGCAGAAATGCAGAATATTTTCTCCAGAAAAGAAGAGCCAAAAAAATTTATCACTAGCAGACTTGCAGGAGAAAGTTCTTTAGGTGGAAGAAAAATTATACGAGATAAATTTTTGGATCTTCATGAAACAATGAAGCGCTCTGGAAATGATACATATATGTGTAAATATAAGAGAACTGTATTCTAATTTTTAATTTAAAAAATAATTGACTGTTTTAAGCAAAACTAACATTTCGGTATTAACATGCAGGGATAAAATATATGACAACAATAACAAGTGGTAGGAGAGGGTTGATGGAAGTACAATTCATTGAAAGCTTATATTTTACACAAGAAATATAGTGTTTGAAGGGAGACTCAGATGTTACAGATGCATATTGTAAATACTAGAGAAACTAACACACACAAAGAGATATAGCTATTTGTGGAGATAAAAATGGAATGCTGAAAATCCATCCAAAGAAGATAGACAAAGAAGAAAAAAAGAACAGATTTGAAAATAAAGCAAACGGCAAGATGATCAATCCCAAACCGATTAATAGCTACATTAGATGCAAATGGTCTAAACACTCCAACTAAAAGGAAGTAGCAAGAACTGTGAAGGATTTTAGATTTTATTTTTACAAGATAACAGGTTAGACTACCATAGTTTCATAGAGGCTGGCAGAAAACAAAGGACTTTGTTACTCAAGTGCATGCTTACATTGGTTTCCCTTGACTCCCAAGTCCCATGGGGGATAGGTATGCCCTGGTGGATGCTGTGCACACAGTGGGTTTGTATCACAGCTAAGGAAGCCCCAACCCTAGCAATCCTACCCAACATTTGCTCTGGAGTAGATTTATATCTTACAAGTTTGCTTATATCTTCCAAGTTTGCTTACTATACAAACATCCTTGAAAGAGAGTCTAGAACAAAAAACATTAAAACCTTTGCTTAGAAAACAGAAACGTGAAAGACCCATAGAGAATTTTCCCCCAACAGGCAGAGACTGTCAAACTGGATTTTTAAAATGCAAAAACAACTACAAACTATTAGAAACACACTTTGTATATAAATATTAATAGTTTCAAAAATTAAATATATACAATGAAAACAAAAATCTTAAGAAAACTAATAACATAAACTGGTTGTCAGAACAAGTCATATTATTGGCGCTGGATGAACATTTTATAATGACAAAAGTTTCACACAATAAGAATAAGCGTATGCACTCAATAACAGCATCAAAATATGTTAAGCAAAAACTGGAAGAATTCAAAGAATAGACAAACCCACAATTATATCTGAAATATAAATACTCCTCTCTCAGAAATGGATGAGAAAATCAGTAGATAAAAGACTTAAATGACATTACCAGCCAATTATCTTACTGATATTTAAAGAATACCCCAACATAAACAGAACACATATTCTTTAAAGTACACCATGGAACAATAAAATAGTCCATCTGCTGGGCCATAAAGTAACTCTAAGGGGATTTCATAGGATTGAAGTGATAATATGTACTTTGGCCAAGAAGAAACCAAGCCAAAATAAACAAACAAACAAAACCAAACAAACCCCAAGCCCCAAAAAAACCCTTTTAGAACTCATTAAATAATATAAACATTCCATAAAGTGGACAAAAGACTTCCTATTTTTTTTTCAAAGATTTTATTTTTATTTATTTGACAGAGAGAGAGAGCCAGCGAGAGAGGGAACACAAGCAGGGGGAGTGGGAGAGGAAGAAACAGGCTCCAGTGGAGCAGGGAGCCTGATGCAGAACTCGATCCCAGAACCCTGGGATCACGCCCTGGGCTGAAGGCAGACGCTTAACTTAGCCACCCAGGCGCCCCAAAAGATTTCCTATTTCTAAAAAGATATACAAATAGCCAAGATGTACATGAAAATGTGGGAAATGCAAATTAATACCACTACACACCCTTTTGAATTGGTAAAACTTAAAATGCTGACCATACCAACTTTGGCTAGGCCTAAGAAACAACTGGTACTTTCTTAACTTATATGTTTGCTATGGAAATAATATAAGCACCGTAACTTACAAAAAAAATTCCTGACAGTTTTCCATACATGTGAAATATGACCCAGTTATTCTACCCAGGTGTTCACTGAACAGAAACATATTCACACAAAGAATTGTACACAAATATGTATAGAGATTTGCTTATAACACCCTCAAAGTGCTAACAGCCCATTAAGTTCATGGATAGGAAAAACTGATTTTTAAAATGTTGTATATCGGGGTGCCTGGGTGGCTCAGTTGGTTAAGCATTGGCTCTTGGTTTCGGCTTCGGTCATGATTTTAGGGTTGTGAGATCCAGCCCTGCACTGGGCTCCACGCTCAGTGTGGAGTCGGCTTGGGATTCTCTCTCTTCCTCTCCCTCTGCCCCTCCCCCTGTTCGCATTCTCTCTCTCTCAAGTAAATTTCAAAAAAAAAAATCTTTTAAAAAAACTAAAAATAAAATGTGGTATATTTACTTATCTGATGAGCACTGAGTATTATATAGAATTGTTGAATCACTATATTGTACACTATAGAAACTAATATAACACTGTATGTTAACTACACTGGATTTAAAATAAAATAGGGTATATCTACAACAATGGAATATTATTGAAGGAAGTGCCACAAAATAACACTGATGAACTTTAAAAACTTTATCTTAATGTAAAGATAAAGCACATATGATATTCCATTTATCTGGAACTCTAGAAAGTATCATCAACATATAGAGATAGAAAGCAATCAGTGCACCATGGACACAAATAAATGGGAAAATATCCCATGGTCATAGATCAGAATTAATATTGTTAAAATGTCCACACTACCAAAAGCAATCTACAGATACAATGCAATCCCTATCGAAATGCCAATGTCGTTTTTCACAGAAATAGAAAAACATCCTAAAATTTGTATGGAACCACAAAGACCCTGAATTGCCAAAGCAATTTTAAGAACAAGGCTAGAATCATCATATTTCCTGATTTCAAACTATATTACAAAGCTATTGTAATCAAAGCAGTAGAGTTTGGCATAGAAACAGACATAAAGATCAGTGGAGCAGAACAGAAAGCCCAGAAATAAATCCACATACATATGATCAGTTAATTTTTGACAAAGGATCCCAAAACACACAAAGGGAAAAAGGTAGTCTCTTCAATAAATGGCGTTTGGAAAACTGCACAGCCACATGCAAGAGAACAAAAATGGACTTCTTAACACCATACACAAAAATCAAGTCAAATGGATTACAAACTTGAACATAAGATCTGAAACCATAAAGCTCCTAGAAGAAAACATAAGCACTAAGCTCCTAGACATTGGTCTTAGTGATATTTTGGATTTGACACTCACAGCAAAGGCAACAAAAGCAAAAATAAACAAGTGGGACTATACCAAACTCAAAACCTCTCAAACTAAAAAACAGCAAAGAAAACTACAAAATGAAAAGGCAACGTATGTAATGGGAGAAAATATCTGCAAATCATATATCCGATAATGGGTTAATATCTAAAATATACAAGTAAATTCTACAACTCGAGCAAAAAAACAAATGACCCAATTTTAAAAAATGGGCAAAGAACCTAAATGGACATTTTTCCAACAACGTACTAATGGCCAACAGGTCCATGAAATGGTGCTCAACATCATTAACTATCAGGGAAATACAAATCAAAACCACAATGACGTATCAAGTCACACCTGCTATGATATCTATTTCCAAAAAGACGAGATAACTGCTGGCAAGGATGTGGAGAAAAGAGAACCCTGTTGCTGGGATTGTCAACTGGTACAGCCACCATGGAAAATATTATGGAAATTCCTTAAAAATTAAAATTAAAACTACCATATATATGATCCAGGAATCCCATTTTTGGGTATATGGGCAAAAGGTAACCAGAGCATTATCAGGAAGAGGTAGCTGTAATCTCATGTTCGTTGCAATATTACAGTAGCAACGTATGGAAGTAACTCAATCTGTCCATTGACAAACGAATAAAGAAAACGTATTTATTTCTCTCTCCCCTTCTCTCACTCTGCCAAAATGCAGCAGACTTTTCCGCACGAGGCGGCCTTGTCTGCCCGGCGGGCACTGGCCACGCGGTGCTGGGCTGGGCTGGGTTGGGCTGGGCGCGGCGAGGGTCGCCTCTTTAGGGCGGTAGGAAGAGGCAGGACAGGGCGGAGTGACGAGTGGGGGGGCGGGGCGGAGCCGCTGAAGAGGGGTGGAGCGGGGCGGAGCCGGGGACGGGGTGGGGCGTTGCCGCAGAGAGGCGGGGCGGAGCCGAGGCGCCGGTCCCGGGTGGGGGCGGGGCGAGCGCAGCGAACCTGGGAAGCCTATCTGATCGCGCAGTTCGCACTGCCGGGTCTGGGGCGGGCCCAGAAAGGGACCCCCAGCCTTTCTCCCGATGGGGCTGTGTTTTCCCTGTCCTGGGGAGACCGCGCCTCCCTCGCCGGACCTGGTGAGTAAGGCCGCGTCCCCATGTCCCCCGGTTCCCATGTCGGCCGACCCGCGCCGCGCGCACCTGTTCTCCGGTGGGGCGCGCCTGGAGGCCCCGAGCTGTGGGCACCCTGGCGGGCCGTTGGAAGCGGGGGCGCGGGCTGGAGAGCTCGCCGGTGGGTGTATGGTGGCGAAGACGTGTGGACGCGCTTCGAGGGACCTTGGGTCAGGCGGCAGGACCTGAGCCGCCGCCGCCTCCGTGTCTGTCTCTCCACTTCCGTTACAAAAAATTGTCCCAAGGCGCCTGCAAGGTGTTTACCTTTCGCAGACTTGGGCGAAATTGGGAGTTCGTAGGACGCAGGCGTACGCGGACGGTGCGGTGTATGGGCCATTCTTGGCGATGCGGTGGATGGAGTCAGGGTGCGAAAAGAATTCCTCTCTTCGTCAACTGAAGTGTTTAATCTTCTAGATGTGCGTTTTCCTGTGTCTGTACCAACTGTTTCAAGAAGGTGCTCAATAAAGTCCCTTACACTCCTGTGCTTTATTGGATATTGTAGTAATCAATGATTTCCCATTACTATGTAGCTCTCTCTTTTATTTTTTCTTTTAAAACGATACGGATTTTACATAGTAAAGAGCATGCAATTTGTAACCCACGTTTAGCAAATAAAAATACAGGGTGCCCAGTATTTTTTAATTATTTAGTTAGAATTTTTAGATAAATTTTAGATAAAAAAGAATATGGTTTAAAAATAGATGTGCCTCATGCGATATTTAGGACATACCTATACTAGAAGTTATTCATTGTCTAGCTGAAATTCCTACTTAACTAGGTGGTTTGTGGTATAATTCATTTATACTTTTTGTAGCTTTCTATTTACAAAGTATCTTTACATTAATAGTCCTGACAGGTTGTTGATAACAGAAAAGCTAAATTCCTCTGTTCTCCTATCTAAAAATTTGTTGTAGGAACTGAGTTGTTTAGGGAAGTACATTCACTCTTAAGCCGTTTGATTATGGGTACTAAAAATGACCTGGAAGTCGATATGGGGAAGTTTACCTTGTCTTTCTTGCTAGGGTTGCTTTTAAATGTTAATTTTGTTTATATGGCTGTTGATAAAAGACCAATATGGCAGCATTCGTTAAGCCCTCCCCCTCCCTAATCCCCACAGATAAACACATGACTCACTACTTGAATGTCACTTTATCTTTGGAGTTTAATGGGGACCACCCTGACTAAAATAGATCCCCCACTCTACTACCCAATCATCCTTCCATTTCTTATCCACCGTACTCTTCTTTATATTTTCTCAAAGCACTTACTACTATTTAACAGATATGTATTTACTTGATTATATTTACCTGTGTCTCCTCATTGGCACATAAGTTCCATGTGTGTGGAAACATTTGTCTGTGTGTTTTCACTGCTGCATCCTCAGCGCCTAGAAAAGTTCCTGAGGCATGACAGTTGCTCAGTAACTCTTTGTCCAGTGAATGAATAAATGTATGTTGTGGTATGAAAAACAAAGGAACTATTATCACAGCTGCCAAGAGAGTTCTATTTACTGTTTCATATATTTGAAGAACTTATAATTTATAATTAATATTAGCAATACATGATATAAAAAGTAATATCCACTGTTTCCCAACATGGAGCAGTACCTCTTACAAATTTCCTTCAGGGCTTCATGTCCTACACAATGAGAGTAGCCCATTTCCTTCATGAACATTTTCTGAAAATACCAGCCTACTTCAAACCACGTATTTCCTTCCTTGTGTTATTAAATGTCATTTGTTTTATTATTGCCCTGACTAGCTTGTAAGCCCCTTTCAAAAAAAAAAAAAGCAAATGAATTATTTTATAGGCCAACCTGAAATATATATATATATGCATATATAATATGTACTACATATTTAGACACATACATATGTGTCTTATCATGTGCTTATTTGAGGATATATCGATTGGAAGAATGAAATTCAGGAAGTTGAGTGTTTCGTAAACATTGTAAATAGTGGCAGTCTTAGTGGGACATTTTGAACAAGTACTAAATATTTTTGTAAATTGGTTATATTATCTCTAAGATATAAATTATCCATAATGTTTCATTTTATTTTAAAACATTTTTTTTAACATATTTTCTTTAGGAAGAGAAAAGAGCAAAGCTCGCAGAGGCTGCAGAGAGAAGACAGAAGGAGGTAAGAGTAGAAATAAAATTCTGCCCGCATAGATAATTGTGTACCTTATTTATTACTAGAATCTGTAATGAAAATGGTGTCTGGTAACCTGCAAATTTACATGTAATAATTTTTCAAAATGATTTCTGTATTTCTATAGGTTACATTAATGTATATATATCATTTAATGCATGAAAATTACAGATGTCTTCTGTGCAGCCCCTTTAATAACCTTCCTTGGGATAATATGATGATGCCTTATAAAACAGTGACATGTGAAATTTAGGGGAAAAATACCCAATGAAAAAAAATCATAATATGTTATATATAAAGCTGTTGTAGAAATAGTCTAGTTCTTTATAACCAAAGATAAAATTCCTCACCTCCAAAGAAAATCCTAAAAAGCAACAAACACCTTTTGGATACTGAATACTGATTTTTGTTATTTTTCTGTACTACTTAATACGTTTTCTAAAGGCTGCATCTCGGGGCATTCTGGATGTTCGATCTGTGGAAGAAAAGAGAAAGAAAAAGGAAAAAATAGAAAAACAAATGGCTGAATCTGGGCCTCCACCAGCAGGTGGACTTAGGGTAAGTATTAAAATTTACTTAAGGTTTATTTACCTGGAGTTTTTAAAAACTTCAGTAGCAGTCTATTTAATAATTTCTTCTTGCAATGAATTATCAGGAAATTTTGAATTTAAAAGCATGAATAATAGAGATTGGGAGAAGTGCCAATTTATTTGGACATTCCAACATTCATTGTAATAGAGTTACCTTCTTTTTCCCAAAAGGAAAATAGATTGTTTTTCCTGATTATCTTAACACTATGTCTTAGTACTTTATATAAGTCAAACTAATACATAGGAAACTTAATATGAAGAGTATAAAGAAGAACATAAAAATCACCCCAATTCAGTGTCATTTTGATGGACATCATTTCTAATATCCATTTATACGTTAATCTTATTAAATTGAATTACACTATGGATTCTTTTTTTTATATATATATATAACCTACATTTTTTTCAGTCAGTGATTTGCGTTTTTTGAGCTTTCTGTTGCCACTCATTATCATAGTTAAGTAAATTGGACAATAGGATGTATGGGAGGGTGGTGAGCGTGGTACATGTACCTCCCGCCTACCAGTGTTAAAATTGCAGTTCCTGACACTGGAAATATGATAGACGAGTTAAACAGGTCCCTGAACTTGGGGATCTTTACTGTCTGCAGGACTATAGAGGTTTTATTTTACTTGTTTAAGCTCAAGAAAATAATTGTTCAGATATTAAGATTTTATTCTTTGGTCCATTTTTAAAGAAAATAAATTTCTCAAGTATATTTGTGAAAAGACAATGTGCTCAATTTCGTTTGTTTATATTTAACTTTAAATGATTTATTAGCACTTATTTAGCTGATTTACTTTCTTCTCAATTCTGTTTGCTTTTTTAAAATTTTTAATTTTTTTAAGTCTAGTTAATACACAATGTTACCTTAGTTTCAGGTGTACCACATAGTGATGCAACTTCTCAATACATTTTGCTATGCTCACTTCAAGTGTGGCTACCCTGTCACCATACAACACTGTCACAATACCACTGACTTTTTTTTTTTGCTCTTAAAACTATATGTATAAATGCATACATGTATATATCCGCCTAACCTGTGGGCCAGGCAATTTAGGGGCTTCCTGATCAGAGGCGATCCTGGCTCAGGGATATCACATAGAAATAAGATTTATCTGTGTGTATTTCACCATTGTGTATTACTTCATCTGATTTTGTTTAATAAATGAAATTAAAAGAAAACACATTTTTTATCATTAACTTTTAACAATGTATAGAGTAATTGGCTTCAGTGTTAGATAAATAACTGTAACCATTGTGCTTATATTTTTTTATATACCTCCACAATAGAATAGAATAAATCTACTGTAAAGTAAAACGGTTGATACAAAGTTAAATATTTATCAGAAGTGTAGATGTTTAATTATTCCACTGAGATATAGGTCTATGCCAGCAGGTTTACTTCATAGAAGGTTCTCAAAAATAAAAAAAATTATGAAAATTAAATTGTAGGACTGGAAATGATGCTACGTTTCAGTGTTTCATAATAGAAGAAATGGAGGTACTGAGTGACAATTAAAATCACATATAATGTTATAAAAAAAAGATACTTTATATGTAGCCAGAATTAAGAAGATACTTATTTGACATATTCTAACCTAACAAGTGTCACAGCTTTTAAACTCTAGGAAAGAAAGCAGCTTTCTTAATTAAACCTGAAACATAGCCTGAAGCCTATAGATTAGAAATAAATTAGGCCATGTACTGCTTTCTGGTCCCTTCAGAAGTGCTCAGAATTAAAATCATCCCAATTTTAAATTTAGTACCCGTTTTTCTTTGTATACTGTGCTTACAAGAAAGCTCTCTGGTTCCGTTAATAAAAATCACCCTCAAGGCCATCAGGGTCGGACAGTGGCTCATTCTAATAAACCACAACTGTTGCACACTGTGTCATTTTCCTTGGAATATTCCTAATCACTTCTACCATTAATTCACTAGCTTTAAGGGACATGCTCCTTTCTCCATGACTCTGTATAGATCATCAAAAGCATACAGTGATGTTCAAAATCAATTTTTAGAGGCTCAGAGCTAATAGAAGGAGGGACGTAAGGCAGAGTGTGACTTTAATTTTCAAGCCCCTTGGCCTAGGATCAGGCCTGTTTCACAGGCTGGCCTGGAGTGTCCTATTATGTAGCTAGATTCTTCCTAACCAGACTCCATTGTATGAGGAAAACACGTCCTTTCCCTGTCTTCATGAACTCTACATACTCATCTTATATAATTGGCATTGGCAATGCTCACTATCTTCTAGAAAGTCAGTCTTATTTTTTTATCTTTTTAATTTCTATTTATTGATGTGCAAGTTACATTAGTTTCAAGTGTACGACATAGAGATCCACAAGTCTGTACTTTATACTGTGCTCACCACAAGTGTAGCTGCCACCTGTCACCATACAACCCTATTACAGTACCACTGACTATATTCTCCAAGCTCTACCTTTTCCCCCCATGACTTATTCATTCCATAATTGGAAGCCTGTATCTCCCAGTACCCTTCACCCATTTTGCCCATCTTCCCTCCCCCACCCCCGCCATACTGTCTTCCACAGTGTCAGGGCAGCCTTGTTTTAAGAGGTAAGTGTGATGCTGGCATCCGGGTGCACACTAATATCAGTACAGAATATGACAGTACAGGAGTAGTGGCAGACCTCTCGTGCAGTGGCTCTCAACCCTACCCCTGTGGTAGGATCTCAGGAGGAACTTTCTAAAAAGGTTGACCCTTGCGTCCCACCTCATACCAATCAGAACCTCTGAGATTGGAGTTTAGTCATCAGGACTTTTTTAAGCTTCACAATGTAGCCTAATACTAAACCAGATTGAGAATCACTACTCTAGTGTTTTTAACACTGGTCTTCAGAGATATGTTGTGGGAAATACAGTCCCATGCTAAAAAAAAAAATATTTTAAAATCCTGGATCCTACATTGTGTGATGAATCCTTTTCTTATAGATTAAAAAAGGCTTAGTGTTCAAGTCTCCAAGAAGTCCTAAAATAAGCAAAAGCATCTTTACTTGGATTAACCCTGAATTTTCAAAACTTACAGATTTTTTTTTAAAAAACTATGTACCACCCAATAAAATTCCTTTGATGTACATGAAAACCATTCCTCAAGAGACTGGTAAATACCTGGTACCATCCCAGTGGCTATTTTCAGAACTTACTACCGCAGATTAATAGAATTGATTGAACAGAGCAACAAAGTTTCTCAAGTCAAGCAAGAAGACGACTTTGCCAAACCATTACTTAATTTCTGCCATTTCTTGGCTCCCTGCCTCAAACAAGAATGCCTCTATTTTTATTTTATAGGTTTCATTGTTTTTATTTTGTGGTATTTTGTTTTATTTTTCCTAAACTGACTATTGGATATTTGGGGATTTAGTTACCCATGATCACTTTGGAATGTATATAAATGTTCAAGAACAATGTCCACTGTATTAGCAGTTCACTATATTAGCACTGAAATTAATATACTATTGCATGCCAACCTGCCCAGATATTTTGTTTTTCTTCTTTGTGTTTTTAAACAATCATATATCTTATTTCAGACCTTTGACCATAATGTAAAGTTATACTTATCACTGCTCCACATAGAAATCATTTTGCATTTGTATAACCCACATTCCTATTTTTGTACCCTAGGATATTTTTACATCACTTTATATAAAATTTACTTCTCTCCATATATTTTTATCTTTTCTAGTGGACGGTTTCATAAGCATCACATGAGTGGAACAGTCTACTGCCAGTAATTAATATCTGCAATCAAGTGGACGTCCTCAGCTTACTTTCTTCTCTTTGAATAAATGAAGATTCAGACTTTGCAATTTTAGTGCCATTAAATGCAGTCAGTGCTTTTTCAATATCGATATACTGAAAATGCTTTTGATTTTCAAACTTAGAAAATGCCAGACCTTTCATTAAATACTTACTTTCTTATATTTGCTCTTCTGCAGGCAGTAGGCAATTTGCCATTTTTTAGTAGTTAAAACATGGACCTAAATAGTGAATAAATATATATCGCATGTAAAAAGTCTGCATACATCTCAGACATTAAAGTTTGCCATTGTATTTTCTCTCTTTTATAAAATGACCTCGCAGTCTCTAGTTTTCTGCTTAGCCTTTTATCTCTTTATTTCATTATCTATGAAGGCTTTTGCTTAAACTTACGGACTTTGTGCCTTTAAAATGATCATCAGGGAAAATTTTGAAAAATCATTTGAAGGGCTTATGTGAAGGAACACTGTTAATTTTTATAACTTGCTAAGTAATGAAAATTTGTAGAAAATTATTACTTTCTCCTAATTTTCTATTTCTGTGGCTGATAAAATTAACATATGGTGTTTTACATTGCAATAAAGGTGTTTTTTTGCTTGCTGAATTTAAAATTATATATTAGTAGTGCCATCAGAGGGCAGTGATGTACTGTTACACAATGTCAGATTCAGCTCTAAAGATCTTTGTAGTAACTGAATGAGTTAAACTAAGAATCTGGATGGGCTATACTGAGGAGTAATCTATTTGTCCAAATTTCACAGATATTTTTATTCTTTTGTATTTATTAAAGAATGATCATAAGATTTGTACAGATGTGAAATTGCCAATGCAAATGTGAATGTTTGAAATAGAAACATGTAGGTACTGTATTATAAAAGGTCTACTTTAAACATAAAAATACTATGAGGTAATTCTATGGGATAGAGTCATAAAGTTTTCAGATTTGTGTTTATTAGTAAATGAGTTTATAGCATTTTTGTTTTTTGTTTTTCTTTCTAGTATATAATAAGCTAAAATAGAAGAATTACTGTATTTTTTAATTTGGTTGCTCTTTTGGATGACAGGGCCACAATCTGAGCCCTAAATTAGAATTCATAGATAGTAAGTGCCAATAAGGATTATAAATTAAATACACCAGCTCATTTCGATTTACAAAAAGAAAATTGAGCCATTATTGTGCTCATCCCCCCACAAGACTTACATTATGTAGCAGTATATTGTATATGTTAATTTTAAAGAGTTGGAACTGTAAGTCTCTTGACTCTTAATTGGAAAAATTACTTTTTTCTATTATGATATCAAATAGTTTATGAATATTCAGTCAAGACATATATTTAGACAGGCTCAATTTTCTTCATCCTTTAGAAGATTCGTGGTATTTTTGTTCACAAAGGATAGTGAAATCATTAAATTGCATTTTAGAAATAAAATTCTTGACTTTATGAACATAATTAATTTTTACAAGGCAGAAAGGAAGAAAGATCCTCAATAGCTGGACAGATATAGAACCAGAGCATATTATCCTTGAACTGTGCAAATCCATCCTTCTGCTTTCATATAGAAAGAACAATTTTATCTGTACTACATCTCAAGAATTATAACTTGGGTTGGTGTAAACAGAGGTTTATATCCAGGGGATAATGCCCTATTTCCAATAGAGTTTATATCCAGAAACCATGCTTATTTACTCTTGAACCATGAATGTATGTTGGTATATTGCCTTCTGGGAACAATGGGATATGCTGCTCCAGCCGGTCATGCATGGCCTGCCTCCGTGGGTATAATCTGCTTTCCCCAAATGACATCGGACGCATAGTCTAAATGCATGATACTAAAATGTGAAGAATAGTTTTAGGAAGGGGAAGGGAAGAGAGGAGATGAGATGCTTGATAGAAAACCAATAAGTGACTACTAAAAAAAAAAATTGTTCATATACATCCAAGCATCATCCTCATCAAGTTATGAATCAGTTCCTGATGGAAACCTTAGCTTGGAGCCAATTTCCCATAAATCAAATTTAAATAGGAAAATGTGGTATAATGCTTACTATGTCACCCAAACCTTCCAACAAATTACTAAAATATAACTGAAACAGTAAACTGCATATATGTTTGTTAAGATGTAAAATGCTAAAACTACTGCTTCTTAATTCTAATCATCAAACTAATATGACTGGTAAGAAAAAGTTGTATATTATCACACAGCCCCTTTGTTGACATGCTGCATGTTTTTTTTAAACATCTATATGTGCTACTATGGTTCCACTGATTGTATTTGGAATGTAATTAATAGTTTTGACACACATGGTTTGTTATAAATTCTGTATTGCTGTATGCAGACACAAATATACATTTTTCCTATATAAAAATTGACTTTGGCCATCTCTTTAACAAAATTTTATCTTCACTACATATTAAATAGTTAGAACTTGGGTGAATGAATGGTCAGGGAAACCATGACACTTTCAACTCTTTGGGATGAACGAGAACAACAGAGCTAAAGGCTGTTTGGTATGTTCATACAATCCCTGAATTTGTAGCTAGACATGCTTCTTTTTCTATACTCTAAAGGAGAAATGATATTATTAGTGTCCTGTTTTTATAGAGAAATAGCAAAATAATAAAAGGTTCTAGCTATCATCCTTGGTACCCCAGGAGAATTCACATCAGCTTTGAATTTTCCTTTTCTCCTGCAATGGTTCAACTTGTTTATCTTCACTAAGAATTATACTACGCCCTTAGAAGAAAAAGTAACTTGTCAGTTTTAGTTTCGAATAATATCTGCATAATAGGTCAGTAAGAAAGAGGTAGGTAGATAGGCATACCTATCATCTGTGTTGACATTTAAGGTGTACAGTGTTTTTTAACATTTTCTAACAAGCATCTCAAATTCCCGTGACTACCACATGTGTTTAAGTTCATTCAAATGTGGCTCCATAGCCATTTTCTTTGATTTTCTCCAAAGCCGCTAAGAAGGCATTTGTATATTTCATAGACTTCAAACAAGTTTTGGGCTGATTCAGAGAAGTTTGTTTCAACAACTCAGTTCAAATTTCTCATATGACATAACTTTTTTATTATCCTGTTCTCCTTGTTCTAGATAGGTTTCATCTTGCAAATATTGCCCCTAAATATGATTATTATGGTTTGAGAACTGTATATGCTTACATGACTTGACCCGGATGTGGTCCTTTATTATATCCCGGATCACACTGCCTATTTTCATAGCACCATACTTGACTTGACTTTCAAATTAATGTTCTCTAGTCACAGACAGGTTTGAGCCAACTTTTGCCAATACTTCAAACATACCTCAAATGGAAGTAATTAGTTTTGTACACGGACTGACTCTTTCTAGGCTATTTTTCTGAAATCTGTTTTGTCACACAGGTCAGAAGTCAAGGAAGTCAAGTCATTCTAACTCCATACTCCACCTAATTCCCAAAGTGCTCTTTTCTCATTCTACATTTCTCAGATAGCTAGGTTATAAGTAACAGACATACCTAAAGTAGGTTCAAAAATACCAAGCATCTCATGTAGACAATTCTTAAGTATCTACACACAAATTTGTAGAACTCATGAGTTTAGCAAGGTTCCACAATACTAAATCAGTATATGAAAATGTCATTTCTATTTCTATATGCAGGTAATAAATAATCTGAAAATTAAGAAATAATTTCAATCATAGTATCATCACATAGAATAAAATACTTAAGAAAAAAGAAATAAAAGATCTGAACTAAAACCTACAAAACACATTTGAGAAGTTAAAAAAAATTTTTAAATGGTCGGGCCCATTGCATGTTTATGGCAAAAGTTATTTTGCAAATGTGATTCAGTGAATGACCTTAAAATGGGGCGATTATATTGTATTATTTAGGTGGACCCAATCTAAACCCATGGATCCTTAAAAGCAGAACATCTTTCCAACCTGTGGTTCCAAAGAGATGTATAAAGAAGTATCACTGAGATACTGTATTGCTAGCTTTGAAGGTAGAGGAAGGACATGAGCCAAGGAAATCAGGCAGCCCCTAGGAAGTGGAAAAAGCAAAGAAACGGATTCTCTCCTCGGCTTCTCAGAGGGGAGCATAGCCCTGCTGACATCTTGATTTCAGCCCAGTGAAATCATCTCAGATTTCTGACCTATGAATCTATAACAATAAATTTGTCTCGTTTAAGCCACTCAAATTTCTGGTAATTTGGTACATTAGCATAGAAAACAAAATAGATGAAGGGATTAATATTATACATTTTTAAACTAAATTAATGAAATTAATTTTAATTACTAAAGACATAGATAAGTTTATGGAAAAAATTTAAGCACAGGAGAAAGTTTTGATGAAAACATTGTGGATACAGAGAAATTCAATGCTAATGTTAGTAACATAAAAATCAAATCACTCAATGTATTTTAAAGGATATTACAATTCTTCCTGTTCCGAAGTGATTTTATTTCTGACAAAACTTTAATTTTTTCCCCCAGAACGATTACCACCACTTCCAGTACCGCCAAATTATATAATGCCTGTTGTTAAAAAACTTGACAACATTGTTGTGTGTACTTTGACTAAATCAGTCATGTGACAAACTGAGCTACTTCCTCCCTGACTTTCTGGAGCAAGAAAGGTGGAATTTTTTTGTTGTTGAAAAATGAGGAAAGGACAAATTAACTCTGCCTATACTTACGATACTCAGGATAACACTGAAGGGATTGCCTATGATAACAGATTTTCTGCTGAGGGGAACAAAGAATGCCATCACCCAGCTGCCCAAAGCAAAGAACACTAGGTAACCCTAATTTGACTCTTCTAGAACTCTCAGGGAAAGTCACCATTTGAAGATTATCTGTATTTCAGAATGAAACATTCATATAGAGACAGATAATTTTTTTAATTTAGCTTTTTAATTCTTGAATCAGTGAGGAGAACAGCTTGCTGCTCACGGGTACAAAACAGCCCTGTCCTGGGTATACAAGGGTGTACACAAGTCTGTAACATCATCAGCTACAGTGAATTTACTAGACAGCATGGCAAAGTAGGACTAACTAAAGGTATATTTTCATAAGAAAATGCTTTAAAATAACATGAAGTCAATGAACATTTGACTGTACAATTTACTCTGTCAAAATAGAAATGTATGTCCACGTACATGTATGAATTACACTAAGTCAGTCTCAACACAGCCACGTGCTTAAGAATGTGTGAAACACTTCATAAGCGATTCTCTAAGGGGTGTACTGAAAACTTCCAAAAGTACCCCAGATATTTGGTCATAGATAAGGAATAAACTTTAAGGCAATCTTCCAAGCGAATGTAAACTTTTCTGAAGTGGCCTTTCCAGTAACGTATTACTGTCGTGAACACTCTGTACTTATTTATAGTGCTGCTGAATATTTTTTAGTGGCACATTATCACACTAATTGTCACTTTTTAACAATTAGCTTAAAAATTCTGCAATTATAAAAGTGACTGGGGTGCTTTTAGTAGACATAAGGCAGGCACTTCCTGTTGACTGATCTAGAAATCCTAAATATTTTCTTCTAAGAGCAGTTTTTTTTATCTCTAGCTAGAATTGTATTTCTAATATGTACTAAATACTGTGTTCGCATAATGAGAAATAATCTGCCTACACTTTTTTCCTAATTTAAATGTGAGCTTAGAATTTCTTTTAATTGGTCATTTTCTACAGAAGCATCAAAATAAATAGTGCTATTCTCTGAACGTTTTTCAATAATAATGACATTTTTGCATTACATCTTTTTCCAAAGTAATTTTCAGAGCGTGTGGACTAAACTGACTACGCTGGAGACGTGGGTACAGGCCATTATGAGAGTCCCCTTGTAGTGACCACCTAGTTTCATTTAATCTCCTTCTTAGCCTTATAATTGGCAGAGACCACCAGGTAATTATCTGGATTCATGTCCTTAAGGGTTGGAGATTTGCTCTGGATGGGGGATGTTTTGCCATCCACACGGGAGATCTGCAGCATCCGGCAGGGGTCGTGTTTCAACAAATACCCTGCAAAAGTTTCCCATCCTCCTCCCACACGGACCATGACATGTTTGTTATGCAGCATCTGAAATGAAAGAACAAAAGGATTACATTCTGAGGATTCTTACAGTATCTCAAATCAGCCTTCCTTTCTAGCCCTGGGCCTGTTCTTGGTCTGTCTTGTTTCTCATGCCTCATTGTTTTCCCACGTGGTGCACAGTGTCTGAGTTAGCATATAGTTTGTGAAAGAGGCTTTGTCCTTCCCATGTAAGTGGATCACGGGTACACATCCCCAGGATCCAGCTTCACCCTGCCGTGGGAATCCGGATCTATGTATAATCCCTTGTTGGGCTGAATGTGTCCGGAGGCTTCTCTCTGACATCTCATGTTCAGTTACAGCCTCATCACTGCCCCCATTTTCTGCCCACTGCCTCAGATAAGGGCTCCATTCTTTCCACCAAGTTATTCCCCTCTGAACCAGGACTCAAAAGACCATGGAAATGTCTGCTATTGAATATAATGTGAATAATCACACAAATACTCAATGAAAAAGAATGGAAACGCACTCAAAAAAATTGAAGTCTTCCCCAGTCACTGAGCTCTTCAAGGCAAGATGTTGTTGAATGGCCAAACAGTAATGTTTCCCTTTACCCTTGTTTTTTTCTAATTACTTAAAAAAATAACTTACCTTCAGGCCTATGGGCCATCTAGAGTTCCAGATTAATAAGGCTGCCAATTTAAAAAGTGAAGAATATATGGTTCTTTTTATCTAGTAAAACCATGTCGAGCTGCAGAGGTTCGGCATGGAGAACCAAAGACCTTGAGCTTGGCTTCTTTCAAATATCAGAAAATGTAAGGTTAAGGGGAGATACTGCTCCATCATCAAAGACTCTGCCGACTCTCTTCCCTGCCCACAATATTACATACGAATCCATACTGGCAATGTCATCTTAGGACGGACATAGAGTGGTGTGAGCAGATTTGGGGAGTCATTTTCATCGCAGAGGCTATCAAATCTATTTGAATTTCTCTTGCTGTGTCAGTTTAAGATCTGGAGTTTTTTTACTCCCATCAAATGGAAGATGATTTGTGCTTACTGCTTTCATTGACCTGCTGAGAATCTGATGGAAATTCTGGACTCTTTTCGAATGCCTGTGTCTATGAAATTTTGCATGTGTGTTTAGGGGTTTCACAGGCTCCCAGAAATCCATGCATGGACTCAAGTTAAATCCTGATGCATGTGGTTGATGTGAAGCAGGTTCAGATGTTGTGCAAAGTAAAAAAATGTGCTGGATATCAATAAAAACCGAGACTCATGAAAAAAAATTGAAGTTAAATTTGACTCTACTGGTTATTCTCATTTAGAGAATAAAAATTAGAATAGAATTAGATTAGAAAGGACTTCAGAAACATCTAGAAGTTTTTAAACTGATTTTGACATCAGAATCTACTCGTTAAACAAAATCTCAATGGGAACCCCTGTCATAGAAAGCAGGCAAAAGGAATAAGCATTCGGCTGTAACTCTTTTGCCTCCCCTGGTTCTGCCAATGGTACCGTGATCTTGTTCCTCAGATGAAGATCTGGAGGCCCAGATCTTTGGTGTGGTTTGCTAAGACTAGTACCCAGATTTCCTGACTCCAGTCTAACACTTGTCCCACAAGAGTTCTTCTTTGTAAAGCAAAATCCATCAAGGCTTTTGTAATTTGACCTATTTCCATTCCCACAAGCTCCTTTTTGTGTGGGCCTCTACTGCCTGCTTCCAAAACCTGGAGTTCCTGGGACAAACATTGCAAAGGCGAGCATCCAAACAGTACTCTGACCCTTTCTCCCACTGTTCTAGAAAACAGCTTTGCCTATTGGTGACATTCTGGCACCTCCTAGCCCTGCAAATCACATTTACGAGTTGCCTCTAAACATCCTAGCTATGAATGCCTGGCAGAATGCCCAAATTCACTTGGCGATGAGCAGACTATTTCAACCAGAAGAAATCACCAGTCAGTACCGTTTCTAGACAATTAGCTAACTCTGGAAAATAGTGAAAGAAATCTTTCTCCCCCTGGCATATAGGATCATTTAGGTACAAAGACTTCTTGCAGATTCTTTAATGAATCCACTCATGCAAAGTGGATCGAAACAGAATTCTGTTAAATGTGAAGAACATAGGAATTAAATTTCTGCCCACCTCTTCTTCCATGTCCTTTCAATAGTTAAGCACCAACCTATAATTCGCTAAGAAGGTCAGAGGTCAAACTGAACAACAGTTTCAAGCATGGGATTAAGATTTTGTGGCCATAAGCTTTTACATCCTTGATGGTAGAGATTTAAATTTCATGCCTTATCTTAGAATGTGGTAAGTCTCAAGAAAAAGAAAAAAAAAAAAACCCATCCTCATCTCCATAAACTAAACCCCTACTATTTAACCTAAAAGCAAATTAACCTGCTATAAACCACACTACTCTCAACTCTACCCTCCCTTCCCCCAGAGTGCTCGCCCTACAAAACCCCAGCCTTGGATTAAGTGTATAATCTTCTAAATCACAGTAGAGAAGCTGAGCTCCAGCTGGAAGAACTCTTTTCATTTCAGGGATTAGTGACATTAGCCCAATTGCAATTAATTTATCCTTTTGGTTTTGGCCAACTCCATTTTCTATTCCTCCCTATTATTCTCAAACACACTACTCATCTCTGTCCTTCTCATTCTACTGATGGCTTCACCATCAACAGCCATGCCTTCCTCTCTCAGCACCTCCCCTGTCTACTTTACTCCAATCTATATTTATCCTTCTCTCCACTTTCCTCATCACAGAAAGAAGTCCTTCCGTCCAAAGTCAACTCCTCGCCATATGTTCTAATTCCCATTACTACCATGCAGAAGCTCCTGCCAAACATCCCATCTCTCTTTTGTCTCTCCAACTTATTGTATAGTAGTACTTATCCTTCAGGAGATAAACATACCCAAGCCTCTCTCACTCTTGCACAAAGCACCACTCTGCTCCTTCCATCCCAGGCTTCTTTGTTCTTGTACCTTTTCCTTACATCTGAGCTTTCTGGTAAGCTTACACATGATGTCTTCGCTTCCAACTTCCAATTCACTGTCCATCCCACTACACATTGCTTCTGCACCCACCTGTTAACGGACTACACATTGAAGGGAATCAGATGGCTTCTAGAATTGTCAAATCCAATGGATGGTCCTTAATCCTTACCTTTCTTGATCACTCAAGTAAGGTATCTGGTAGCATTGACCACTCCTTCCGTGAGACTCCCTACTCCTTTATTCTCTATGACAAGATTCTCTCTCCTGGACCTCCTCCTACCTCTCTCCTTGTACTTTCTCTGCCTCTTTCATAGGTTCCATTTCTTCTGCCTACTTTTAAGCTTTGCTATTGCAAATGATTCTGAAGGATTCTGTCCTTTCTCCACTGCTTTTCTCACTCTGACCACTCTGTTTTTGGAACCTCACGATTTTCTCTACTATCTACTTTTGTCCCTCAAATTATAGTTCTGGCCCTTGCTTCTTCCCTGAGCTTCCAAATGCAAGGGCATAACCAATCCACCACCTGCCCCCTTCAACTAGAAGGCTCCACAGGCCTTTCCTAAAAGAGTCGGTAGGATGGGCATTCTCTTTGACTAGCCAGACACCAAAAACATTAAATTCTCCCCCAGATGATTCTCAGGGTCTATGTTATTGTTGCTGCCATTCATTTCAGCACCTCATCATTTCTGTGGGCCACTGTAAGGATCTCACTGCCTCTAGCCTTATTGAGTCTGATCCATTTAGCAAATACATTCCCACCAAAGGGAATTCCATAAATGCCTGTTTGATTGTCTCCTGCCTAAATGCCTTCACTAGCTCCCTCTCCCCTATAGGCTAATATCCAATTCCTTTATTTGCATACATTATTCACCAAGACCACTCCTGCTGGCCTCACCTGCCCTTCCCTGAGCTCTGGACCCATGAATTATTCTAGTTCTATGTTCCCAAATAACACAGCCTTTCTTTCATGCTTTTGCATGCTTGCCCCTAAATGTGGAGTGTCCTTTCTGCTTTGCACTCCCTACTTACCGGGACCACAAACATTAATTCAAACAACACGTCTGCCTGAAAAATTCTCCACAATCACCCTCCTTACCAGATAAGTGAATGCTTCCTCACTGCATGCTGTTTGGATTACACGTCATTTCATTGTTTCACTCAGTCTGCTGCAATTGTCAATTTACCTGCGTGCCTCTTTTGATAATGTGTGAGCTCTCTGGAGAGAGTGAGGATGGGTTTCTCTTAAGTCTCCCACATGCGAGCTCAGAACAGTATTAATATTGTAATCATATTAATGCTCTTTTCGTGTTTGCTTCCACGGGCTCTACTTAACTTTGCTTAACTGATGGTGTCGTTTTCAGCATTACTCCATTTTATAGATGGGAAAACTGATGCTTTTAGAAGAAGAACTGGTGCCCTTAAGCAACCTTTGCAAGATCACACCACAAATCCAAGGCAGAATTGAACAAGAGTCATTTTCTTCCCATTAGGCCACACCCACTGATTCTGTAAAACGCTTAGATTTTAATTTTCATATCTGCTTAGTTGCTTACTAGTGACATTTAGCACAGTCAAGGAACTATCAATGTCAGAAGCAGTAATAAGTAGCTTAAGCAAATTAAATGCCCATGTAAAATGATTTATGGTGCTACGTTCTAATAAACCCCATATAAACATCGAACTTCATTTCAGAAGATTCTCTTGTAGTGGCTTTAATTACTTCGGAAATAAACATGTGTCAAGCGCAGGTAATAGGATAGAATATATTTATAGCCAGATAGCTGTCGGTGTAAGTAGGACTGGGCTTTGATTCTCTGTTCAGTTATAGTGCCTTTATTTTTAATGCTTTACAATATCGTAAAATGTTGTGTCCCCCATTTGAAAAGATAACTCGTCTTGACTGGCAGTACCCATGCACAAGACAACTGAGTGTTTAGTACTGGTTTTCTGTGCTATTTGGTGCGTTTCTTCTCAAGCAGAGAAGAATAAGTTAGAATTGCTACAAATCTTCTCCAAGACTGCATCCTGCAAAGCAGCAGTGTCTGCAAGTTAGGCCTCTTCTGACTGTTACTAGTTTTTACAACGGGCCTCATTCCTCACTGTGCCTTTGATCCCACCAAAAAGAAGAAGATTCATTACTGACTTAGCAACGTCTCTCAATGCTGAAGGGAAAAAACAAAACAATAACAAAAATCTGTCTCAGTGTTTCTCCCAATGGCCTTGATGAAGTTTAAGCAGACCTGGGCTGCTGCAGACACTGCAAGTATTTTCTTTTTTGGTGGCTATGAGTGGTATATATTCCTCTCCCAAGAAGAGAACCAGTATGCCTCAAAGTTACATTTTTGTTTTTTGATAGTTTCTTTTGGTAATGGGAAAAAAAAATTCCCATTCTTATCAAGGGCATTTCCTTTATGCCTTGTCCTATTATGATGCAATGTGCGTTGTTTTCCAAGGAGGCCTCTTCATTGCGCCAGCAACAGGGAACCCTTTTTCCTTAGATGACACAGAGTCGTAATACTAGAGAACCTAGTAGGTGCCTGGTAACCCACAGATACGCCTTGTTAAAATAAAGAGAGTAAAAAGCAACACTGAGGCCATTGGCAATGCTCTCATTTCACAGGTGTACAAACGGGCGAAGGGAGGGTCACACAGGGGGCTCCCCAGAGCCACACTAGAAATCACATCTCTTTTATCCCCCATCTAGTATAGGGCCTTACTATTAAAGAGCTGTACTCTTCCAGAAATTATTATTCTAAAAATGAATCCAATATTCGAAGATGGGTGAATTGGTTAATATATTGACCCAGCAAGTGTTTGTAACATGTCTGGTAAGTCCTAACTCTGTTTGACTGGACACAATGCACATTTTGTGAGGCTGCAGTGTGCAACCTAATCTCCTTTCTCAGCACCACTTTTCAATCTTTTTTTCCTAACATTATAAGGTAAAAAATTATCTCATTACCAACCAGTTCTGTAACTCATCCACATACTTAATTCAAAGGGAAAAAATGGTTGAAAGGAAATAAGGTAATTCTCCCAAAACAAGTTAGAACACAATGGAAAATTTTGAAGCTGCAGAAATGATTCATCAACAGCTCCCTAAATTCTGGGGTCTCTGTGGTATCAGGGGTCCAGGGCTCTGGTTCTTATAACAGGATTTCAGGAAGGAGATTTTTTTCCCCTTAATTTTGTAACTTGGAGAGACAGACTGGAATCACATCATGTGTTGGTATTAAGGAGCTTAAAGCAAGAAAAGCATGTATTTTTCTTCTTCTTGGGAACAGTGGTCTTTAGAAACAGAAATACATCAACTCACTTTTTGTTGACAACGCACAGCTGATATCTACGTAAATCACAGAAAACCGTATGTTTTACTAAATGAAAAAAAATGGTCACATAAGAGAGCCAAATTATGGGTTTATTGGTGATCCATTTGTTTTTAAGATGACCAAGATATCTAGAGCTATACTATAAAAGCAATAAACAAAAATAACACCAACAAAAATAAACAATAAGTAAAAGAAATGTCTTTGGGTAAACGTAATTTATAGACTTCAGATTCATATTTGAGAGCATTATTTTATCAGTTCCCCAGTACAGATATGCATGAACGTTTGCATCTGTCCTAAATCATAATTCCTATGAAAAGTTTCAGGTGTCACCACCTACTCAGCAAAACACTGATAAATCTCTTTCATTCTGATTTGAATCTTGTGTCCGTGACCTTGAAAACTGAGAGAAACAGGAGTATCTGTCAAATTCTCTGAAAACCAATATGAGTAGCCCCGGAGGATGTGAAATCTTCCCAGCAGGATGCCCCCATGATCTCACACTTCGCGACTTCCCCCTCTACTCCAGTGCCAGACTAGTCTTTCTAAAAGGAATATCTGTATCAGGCCACTGCCTTGCTTAAAACCTGTATATGGCGAGTGCCTGGGTGGCTCAGTCGGTTGGGCATCTGCCTTCGGCTCAGGTCATAATCCCAGGATCCTGGAACTGAGCCCCGCATTGGGCTCCCTGCTCATCGGTGAGCCAGCTTCTCCCTCTCCTCCCTGCTCATGCTCTCTTTTGCTATCTCTGTCTCTCTCTCAAATAAATAAGTAAAATCTTAAAAAACAACAACAAAAAAGCCATGCATGGGTCTCCTTTGTCTGTAGTGTTTCTTAGGCATTTTTAGCTCCAGTCCACCTGAGGAATATGACCCATTCTCATTAGTTCATGAAGTCTGTAGCAAAGATTCTGGAAGAGCAGTGGTGTGAATGCACACGAGCATGTGTGTATGTGTGTAGGGACAGGGCAGAATCTGCATCTCGAGGGTGGGCAGAAGCACATGTAATTGGAGGAGACAATTTGCCAATGATTCTGATATCCCCTCTCCTACCTCTGTCCCTCCCCTGCCAGCCATGAGAACAACTTGCTTGACACACAAAGCATTTCGTGATTCAGCTACTATTCCTTCCCTACCTTCTTCCTCACTATTCCTTAATGACCACACGCTGTTGTCCAAGTTGTGCATTGCACAATGAGGCAGCTATTGTGCAGCCCTACCTGTCTGTGCTCATGCCTACACTCCAAATTATCTAACCCACAAATACTCCGGACTCCTTGGAATCCCCTAAAAGTTTCATGACTATCTACACAGAAGGCAGAGAACTGTTCTGCATTCACCAGGTGAATTAAAGTGAGTCATTGGCCATTCAACAAATATTTATTTGGACACTCAACAAGTATTTATTGAGTGCCAGGCAAGGTTATTCCCTAGTAAATGTCAGGCCCTGGGGGCCTAGTACAGTTCCAAGTACACAATGGGCACTCAATAATGCTCGTTTAAATGAATGAAGAAACCATGTTAACGCCTACTAATGCTCTACTCGGGCATCATTGCCTTTATGGAATATTTTTGTACTCTCCAACCTTTAGATTATTTTTGGGGGGAACTTGACATTTTCCTGCACAAACCTCAAGCATAGTATCTATTATATTTTGTTGCCTTATTTTCTTGTCCATCTTTCTCTAATTTCCTGTGACCTCTTCAAAGGGTCACATCCTATTCAGCTTTGTACACCTGGCAATAATTACAACGTGTGATATGTAGAAGACATTACTTATTCACAGAAAAGAAAAAGGAAAAGATAAAATGATTTGTCTTTAGAGGGAGAGTCTGAAAAAACAGGATGTGAATGAAAATCCACGTTGACCACTGCTTAGAGAATTTTTTTTTAAAGATTATATTTATTTATTTGAGAGAGAAAGACAGCACAAGTAGGGGGAGCAGCAGAGGGAGAGGGAGAAGCAGGCTCTCTGCTGAGCAAGGAGCCCGAAGCGAAACTCGATTCCAGGACACTGAGATCACGACCCAGGCCAAAGGCAGACACTTAACCAACTGAGCCATCCAGGTGCTGCTTCCCCCTTTTTAAGATTTTATTTATTTGAGAATTCTTTTGAGAGAAAGACACATTTTGGCTCAAAGAATAAAGTAACAGGAATCATACAAGAGAGAGGGAGATTGAATTAAGAATCAGTAGAGCAATGGGCAGGAGAGACAGAAAGGAGAAGGGGGAAGGGAGGAGAGAAGAAGAAAATATCCCAAATGGACCCTGAATCAAATATATTATTCTCTTCATTATCTCCCTTCACAGATTCTCATTACATCTGGAATGGAGTTTTTAGAATATACCATTCACCATAGTAAAAATTACTTAATAAAAATTTCACTCCCTCCAAATACACAACCTAACAGCAGATGAAGGGACATAATTAAGATTAGAGCAGAAATAAATGATATAGAAATAAAAAAACCCAGAAGAACAGATCCACAAAACTAGAAGCTTGTTCTTTGAAAGAATTAACACAATTGATAAATCCTTCTTAGCCAGACTTATCAAAAAGAAAAGAGAAAGGACCCAAATAAATAATATCATCAATGAAAGAAGGGAGATTACAACCAACACTGCAGAAATGCAAACAATTATAAGAGAATATTATGAACAATTATATGCCAACAAATTGGGCAAACTGGAAGAAATGGATAAATTCCAAAAACATATAAACTGCCAAAACTGAAACAGGAAGAAACAGAAAATTTGAACAGACCCACAATTCTTTTTGTCTTTTAATGCTTAAGTGTCTTGGGTCCCTCAGCCTCACTCTGGCTCTCATTATGCCCTTCCCCACGCCACTGACCACAATGGCTTCTATTTCTGCCCAGTCTGTGAACTGCTCTCCACAACAGCCATCCCTTTCAGAGACAACTGTCTCTGACACTGACTGCCTCAAGGAGCAAGCCACCTAAATTTAACTCAGTGCAGCCTCCTGGGATATTATATGCTTCCGAACACCTCCTCGTCAACCCCATTCAGTGTGTGTTTTTACAAGCCATCATAACTTGAGCGAAAATATTGTTTTTAGAACGCAGTCATCTGCTCTCCAGAGAAAGAGTGTTAAATTAATTTATAGGACAACAGACTCTGTCATCAACTGATATTATCCTGAAATGGCATATGCTCAAAATTGGGCGACTGGGAATTCAGCTGGCTGCGTAAGGTACGTGGACACATGGAGGAATAGGGTGGCAGGTGTTCAGTTGCTAGTTTGCCATGTTGAAAGCCTGCTCTCTGCATCTTCAAGGTAAGTGATTAAGGTCACCTGGTAACAGGGAGAGTGAGGCTCTGTTGACCACACAGATGCCATGTGAAGGCTTCTTTGTCAAAGGTTGGAGATTCAGCTCAAACTCCCTAGCTGTTTGAAATTATAAATGGTTAAATACTACTCGAAGAGACAAGCCTGTGGAATTATCACTTTGTCTGCCAAATGTTTTTCACATTTATTCTTTCACTTTTATCTTCCTAATAGTCCTTTCTGCCCTTTTCTTAGATGAAGCTTCAGAGAGACAGGTGACAGTCAGCAGAGCAGAAGCTGCCATTTCCTTTGTCTTTAACCAAACTGTCTAGATACGGTTACCACTATCTGGATAGCCCTAAGATACTATTTAATCTCTCTGTGTCTCATTTTCTCATCGGCAGAATGTTTATAACATAGAGTTTTTTGGACAAAGAACGTGTAAGCATAAAGTAACATTGTCTGGCACATGGCACTGAACAGTCGTGTGCCATTGTTGTTGTTGTTGTTGTTATTATTACAACAACAATATTGTTATTGTGATGATGATGGTAAGTTTCTTACAGATTTTATTTCAGTTAATTCTTTTTTTTTTTAAGATTTTATTTATTTATCTGACAGAGAGCGAGATAGCCAGCGTTAGAGGGAACACAAGCAGGGGGAGTGGGAGAGGAAGAAGCAGGCTCCCAGCGGAGAAGCCCGATGTGGGGCTCAATTCCCAGGACTCTGGGATCACGCCCTGAGCCGAAGGCAGATGCTTAACAGCTGAGCCACCCAGGCGCCCCTTTTTTCAGTTAATTCTTGCAGCAACTCAAAGTGGATTGCATTATTATCCACATTGACTGATGACAAATGGCAGCTCCAGGAAGGGGAAGTAAATTGCTCAAAGTCACATAGCTAGGAAGTGACAAAGTTTAGATTTGACCCAGAGTCTCTCCCACTTCAAAGATAATACTCAGGGCGCCTGGGTGGCACAGCGGTTAAGCGTCTGCCTTCGGCTCAGGGCATGATCCCGGCGTTATGGGATCGAGCCCCACGTCAGGCTCCTCCGCTACGAGACTGCTTCTTCCTCTCTCACTCCCCCTGCTTGTGTTCCCTCTCTCGCTGGCTGTCTCTATCTCTGTCAAATAAATAAATAAAAAATCTTTAAAAAAAATCCCTTTAAAAAAAAAAAAACAAAGATAATACTCATTACCACTTTATTATATACCCGAAGGGGGCTTTGCCGGGGGTTACACTGGTTTGATTTCTTATCGAGACTATTTCCATGGACAACACCTCTTTTTTCTAGGAATACATGTTGTTATTTTATGGTGTCTCCACAGGTCATATTGCTCAGCTCTAAACGTGCCCTGGACCCAGAAAAAAGAAGGCGTTTTAATACCTGCTCAGAACTTACTTGAACTTGAACCTGATGTTTCACCCATACAGAAATGTTGAAATCAGGTACCCCCAGAGTGCTTGGCTGTGGGTCTCACACTCTAAAAGGAAACTGTAGAGAGACCCCTGACAGTCTGCAAAGTACTTTCTCTTAAATTATTTCATTTTGTTATCACACCTGCCCAGTAGTGCAGCAGGCTAGTATTACTGTTCCCGTTGCACAAATGGAGAAATTGAGGCTCAGAGAGGTTAAGTAGGTGGCTCACAGACACACAGCAAGAACACAGCCCTGGTATTTAGGATTCCCAGTTTTGTGATTTGTTGTCTTCAGCAATAAAATCGTACATTAGGGAGAATGTAATCCTCAAGCCCTCATGTGAAAGCTGAACTATAGCAGTGCCCCAAATGGTGACAAACAATCCTCCAACATGAACAGAGCCTTGATTCAGAAATCTGGCTATTGAGGCTGGCCAGAAAAAAAATTCCTAGCCTGCTTTTGTTGGGAGAGGGGTGAGGGAATAATTCACTTTCCAGGCTCATTGTAGACAAACGACTCTCAGTAGCTTCTTTCTGGAAGCAAACATGAGAAGAGCAGCTTGCAGATGAATGTAACGATCAACTGGCAAAAAGTTCCATTTGCATCTGCTTGGAAATATGTGTAGGAACACTTAATGCCAACTGCCTGTCAGTTCTTATCGACTTGTTATGTAAGGTCTCCATTTTCCCAGCTCTGCACCAAATGAAATTAAGAAGCCTTAGCTGCAGTCTAATTACCAGTCTACAGCACCATTTCAGGCAGGAAAGGCAAAGTTATGATAAATATTTCATAGAACGCTCAGCAGAGTGAAAGCAATGAGGTGAAAATACTGGCGGCGGCAAGAGGAGAGCTGAAGAGGAAGGATTTGTAGCTGGTCTAGCTCGATTGAAACTAGGATTCACCCACCCCAAAGATGCAACAACTTCAGCGAAGGGAGCTGGGCTCCAAGGGGCAATGAAAACCCATTCCTTCTGCTCATCAAATGGGGTCATGTTTGTCTGACTCAATCTGAGCCCCCATCCTCTCATCTAAACACTGATACCAAACCCCAACAGCACTGAGAGAGCCAAAGGCTACTTTTCATGACAATGATGCACATCAGTGGGTCCCAACCTGGGGTCCTCCCGGGTTCTGAAAGGCAACAACAGTGTCTTAATGCAGACGCTGGAAAAACTATTACTTTGCTACTGTTTTTAATGTATGTTTAGTATCTGGGTAGATCCATCAAAACGGAAAACAAAGTATGAATAAATACAGTTTGATCTTTTATATCGACAAAATATTTGAAAACATGAGTCTCTCTCTTCTCAAAGCCCCATTCAAGTGAAAGGCCAAGAATAAAAATGTTCTAAAATCACAGGACAAAGGGAAATTGAGAGGATATGACGGTAGATCAGAAAGGTCAACAGAGTTCTAGAGGATGGACAACAGAGGGATGAATTGTAACCGACTAAGGGTGGAGAGAGTTGAAACTCTACGCCTGAAATGACAGCTAGCCAAAAAGAAGCAAGTCAAATCATTCCTTGAAATTAAAGGAAATTCAGGTTTTAGAATCCCCAAGTACTTCCATCAGGCGAGGAGAGATGTGCAGCTGAAGAAAGAATTTGTTGAAAGTCCGTCTAAGGATTAACTAGGCCCTCAGATTTCCTGCTCCCCACTCCTGATTTGCTCTGCCTGTGAGTATCCCACAGGGCAAACGACTCTGTTATCCCAGCAGGATGCTGAAGGTTTATCTTTGCAGGGCTTGAATCAGAGATGCTTCAGATGAGGGGATGACATGGGAGCTGGATGGAGAGACAGGTAAATACATGACGAAGCAAATACAGCCAAGTGTTCATTATAGACCCCAGATGGTAGTTCTGTGGGTATTCTCCGTATGTTGGAAATTTTTCACGAGAAAATGTTAGAGGAAAAATTCATCCTGAATCCCATCTGTTCTCCCCATCTCCACTCCTACCTCTTTAGGCCCAAATTCCCTCCATTTTCCCTGGATTACTGTAATAACCCTCCCACTGCTCCTCCCGCTTCTGCCCTTGGCCCTTAGTAAATTCTCAACGGAGAAACTAGAGGGATCTTGTTAAAACGGAAGTTACCTCGTGCCACAACTCCACTCAGAACCCGTGGGGCTCCTCATTTCACTAAGAGTAAACTACAGAGTCTTTCTAAAGTTCTCTACTTTCTTGTAGGATCTGGACTCCTGTTCCGCCCTACTTCACGTCCTACCCCAGAGCCTCTCCCATCCTCTATTACAGCCATTTTGGCCTCTTTGTTATTTCTCAAACACTCCAAGGCTACTTCAGCCATGCTCTTGCCTTGGTGTTCCTCCCATTTAGAAGACATTTTGCGCCACAACGGCAAAGCTAACCCCTCACGTCCTTCATGCCCTTGACAATCTCTCACTTTCTCAAGGACGCTACCCTAACCACCCTTTTAAAACTAATCTCTGCTTCTGGCACTCCCAACCTGCCTTACTTTGCCCTACTGTTCCTTTCCCACCCTAGCGTGGATTTTATTACTTTCTAGCAAGTGTTTACATATTTATTATGCTCATTGTCTGTACAATGTAAGCCCTCCAAATTAAGGTTGCCAGATTTATCATACAGAAATACAGGAAACCCAGTTAAATTTGAATGTCGGATGAACAACAAACATTCCCTTGGTATAAGTATGTCCCCTGCAGTATTTGGGACATAACACATTAAACAGTATTTGTTGTGTACCTGAAATTAAATACACTATATGTATATAATCTGGTAACTCTACCCTCCCACACCCCCCCACCCCGAACACACAAACACACACAAGAGGAACAAAAAGGTCTTCAAGGAAGTCAGGGTTCATCTGTGTTTTTCTCTGATCTATCTTTAGTTCATTGACCAGTGCTTATTTCATAATATATGTTGAGTAAATATATGTTGAATGAATGAATGGTCACACATTTTCTCAGGATGACCCCTAAGAAAACAAGGGAGTGATTCACAGAAGACACACGATCCAGGAAACAGGGGATCTAACATAAGAGTAAATGAAAGTCTCAGTTGACACTGTGAAGCCAATCTGAGGAAGGGGGAGACACAGAGGGACAGAAATGAAACCCCTCGATTACCTGGTATATGTACCTATGATACTTTTGAGACAGGCTTTACAGTTCTCTAAGGGGATCTGGTAAGGGCTTTGTAGTCCTACTTAGGAAAAGAGAAAGGGCTACGAAGAAGAAAAGTGACCATGGCATACTTTACGTGATTGTTCTAAAGTAAACACTGAATACGGATTTGACCAACACTGGTGTCACCAACGATGCGGGGCAACAAGAGGAGGAAAGTATGCGTGTGTGCGGGGTGAGGGGCGGCGGGGGCCTGACACTGCTCAGCCGTCATCTTCCTACTCTTACTACCCTGGGTTTGTAAGTATTCCATAGAAAAGGGTCTAAATGTAAAAAGTAAAATAAACTAGCATAATTATATGATTTGGAAACCTGGAGATAAATAAAAGAAGAAACAGCTATAAAAGGTGGAACGAGCAGCTTCTGACAGAACTCAAGAGAAAGAATGAGTGGGAAGAGGAGGGAGGAAGCAGGGCAGGCTTGCAGTTGGAATCATAAATCTTACAGCACCATTTTGTTACCTGTATTTTTTTAATGAAAATTAAATTTAAGAAAACAAAAGCAAAAAGAAAGAAATCAAATTTCCGAAACATAGGAAAAATACATATTTAATCATCCGGAAAATTATTTTATTGCTATGAAAACCTTCTTTGCAAACTAGCTAGCAGGCTCTCATATACTTCCTGATACAAGGATGCAACTTTACCTGAAATCCCTGCAAAATTAATGATACTCTTTTTTCCCCTTTGACATACTTCATGGAAGAACTTTCAGACCTTATGCACAACCTGGCTACCTAATCTCAAATATGTTTTCTGACATTTTAATCGTACTTTATGGTTTACAGAATCCTTTCTAACATCATTTCATGTTATCCTCTAAAGTCACTGCTTAAATTATTTTCATATAATGCATATTTGGATTTTCCCAACGTCAAACAAAATCATCACAATATCCTCAGATAAGACCATAACATGAACTTAGGAATGCAAAGCTCTGCGATTTGCATGGTTTTCCTTTGTTTGTTTTATCCTCCCCTTCCCTATATTTCTGCGTCTTGAACAATGATAAATGTCAGCATTTCTCTTTCAGAAACTTTCTTTCCAAGATCATGATGGCTTGTTCTTCCTATTTCATGCTCCACTCTAATAAAATGCCAGACATTTCCCATAGCTCGATCGCTGTATTCCCTATAATCCTAATTGGCCCCCAAAACCTTCTCTGAAGCACAAAAATGCTCCTCGTCCTCTAACTCAGTTTTTCTTAATTAATTTTTTTTTAAGATTTTTATTTATTTATTTGACAGAGAGAGAGAAAGCACAAGCAGGGGGAGCAGCAGACAGAGGGAGAAGCAGACTCCCCACTAAGCAGGGAGCCCGATGAGGGGCTCGATCGCAGCACTCTGGGATCATGACCTGAGCCGAAGGCAGACGCTTAACTGACTGAGCCACCCAGGTGTCCCTCTAACTCAGTTTCTCATGCTATTTAAACAATTCAAGAATATAGAAGAATAATATAAACAAATCTCACTTATCAATATATACATAAAATATTACTTTTGTATATGGCTTTAAAAAAACCTCTGTCTTTATCTGTCACACAGCCATACTCTTGGCAGACGCATCTTTTAAATGGACGTGTTATTCTGATTCAAAAACCTTTCTTTGTCGAATATTCTATTTCCATCTTTCATTCTCCAAAACGAGTAGGTGAAGTTTGGAGCTCACTTCCAATTATCCAGTCTTCTTCAAAGTGAAGTCGAGGAGAGTTAAACAATTCATCACAGACTGTCTATCCATCTTGCTTCCAGGGCAGGTCACATGTTCACTCACCAATGAGACTATTGTTCTATGGGGCCACCCAGAGGTCCCAGTAGGGAGGATGACACAAACTCTCTTGATAAAAGCCACACATAACTCATGCCTTGAAAAATAATCACCAGAATCCGCTTGCTCAGATTCACCGTTTTCAGACATGAACTCCCCAAACTCCCAAACTCCCCAAACTCCCATGTTGACTTTGCTCTTACATTTACTTTTGCCGCCCAGAATGCTGGTACCTTTCATGTCAGAGTTTACACTGAAATTTTCACGAGTTCATCTTTTACTTTTTCCTTTCTATAATTTTATAGCCCTATTCTCTCATTTCTGTAATTTTGCTTTTTAAAGTCTTTCGTCAGTGCTTGTGTTGGGGGGGCATAGGTGTGTTATATACATACATACAGTTAGAGAAATAACTTACACAAATTTACTCCACGTCATATAAAGAGATACACATGCATCCCCAGCCCCGCATATTTTTTCCCCTTAACTCTTACTAGAGGAATATTGTTTGCCTAACGAGGGCCTGGCTGGCACAATGGAATAACTATCTATTTGTGTATTCCTATTCTAGGAATGTGCATTTTCTCATGACAAAGTCCACAGAACACATCCTCAGCCATGTGGGTCCCCCAGCCACTTCCTTTCCTCTCAGCAACCCATGGCATGTGATGGCATGTTCCTGTTTGTACAGACATCTTCATAGATTTCAGGAACCTTCCAGCATCACTGTATCTCTGCATATCCACAAGAAACTACGGTTTTTCTCATAAACACTTTCATGTGTCCCTTTTATTCTAAGTTAAATTACGATGGAGGAACAGCAATACCTACTCCTCACTGACCAGTAGAATCTATTCTTCCTCACGCCCCGATTCAGATTCAGCTAAACCTCCAGTAAAGTGCTCGTTCATGTCAGCGCCTCATACACAGACTCCATCCCTACTTGCTAACAGAAACATCTCCACGGTTGACAGCCTGAAGCCATCCCCTTCTCTGAAGTACGGGGCCAAGGAAGGCAAGCTGACGATGGTATAACTCGCTCTGATTCTGCTCCTTCTTTCTTTTGTTTTCAATGTCCTCTTTTGTTTGTTCTCATATCTTTGAAGGCCACCCAGAGCTCTTTCCTGTCACTTTGTGATTCATGTTCCCTAGCATCTAACAAAGTTCTGTGGCAAGATCAAAACAAACATTCTGTAATTAATGTTAAAGTCACATCAGTGGCCTCCAGATTTTAGATCTCTCCTCTCTCCTTTTGTACATAATAGAATTCACACAAATTATTTAATGGAAGTGGATACTCTGTATCTTGCCCATTAGCTTCTAAAGTACTTATTAAAAGCATGACTGTCTGAGGTCTTGAAGCATCAGCATGGGGCCTTCCGGCTGGGATGTGTTATCCATCAACACGAACCTGGCAGTGGTCTTTGAAGTGTGACATCAGGACCTAACCCCGGCCCCTTCCCACCCTGACTTCCCTCCTTGCGTAGTTCACTTGGAGAATCCTCCTTCCCTCCCTATCTTTTGTAGCCTTTAACACAGCTTCACAAAACTCCATTATCCAGCCTCTCAAACCCTTACCAGCCATTCATTCTTAAATCTCAAACCTACCCTCTTTCTTCTCTGTCTCTCCCAAATCCTAAGAGGTCTTCAGGAAGGGGATTTAATATCACCTGATCTGTCTTTGCTTTTCATTCAGAGACTATTTGATCTTTGTTGGAAGCTATTTCTGCTAGAATGTCTTCACTTTGCAGGAGTCTTGTTGTTATGTCCGCATGTTATTTTTACTCCTCCCCGGAGGTAGATTTTTATAGTCTGTTTTATTTCCATGTTCTTTGACACTCTGGAGCAAAAACAGGTCTTCTCTGTGTGTACCATGTTTTAAATTTCTTTTTATTCTAACTTAATTCGAATCATCTCCCACATAATTTCATCAAGCTTGCTCTGATAAAGGTTTGCAAAGGATGCTATGAAAAGCTTCTGGAAATACCTTCAGTCTTTGAGGGGTAAGGGTTCTTGTGAATATTTCTTGGAAGAAGTCATCTGAGTCTCAAAGAGTGCTCTCTTGAGATTTGTCCGGGTAAAGGAGGAATAGAAGGACATCCCACTCTGTGGGAAAAGCATGTGCAAAGGGACAAGAACATAAAACAGCACAGTCTATGTATAACACTAAGTAGTTCACCACTTTCACAGCTGAGATGCGAGAGGGATGAGGAGAGACTGCTAGAAGATATGGCCAGTGAGATAAAAAGTGACCAAGCATAAGACGACCATGAATCCCTTTCTATGCACATGGGATAATAAAGGTCCCTGACAGGTTTTAGGGAAGGGATTGGCATGATAAGATGTCTACTGCACAAAGATCTCCCACAGACCCACAGAAGAGTCAAGACTTGCTTAGAGCAAGGGATTAGATAAGAAACTTTCACAGTATATAGGAAAGAGGTGAAAATGACTGAGATTTTGATGGAGATGAAAAGAAAGGGGTCCCTTGAGGTGAACTTTCTGTTGTACTTTCACTGCCAAGTAACTTTGTAAGTTATCCACTCCAGCTCCTGACCTTCATTCTGCTTTATGGGAGACAACATACGATTATGAGCGTCATGTTTCAAAGCTTTATCTTGAAATCTCTTCTAGCATGAGACTGGACACCACATGGTTACAGGATCCCAGAATTTGAAAGAGTGTGTTCATAGAGATGAACTAGAAGAAATAACAGGAGGAAAGCATGATTTAGGGAATGTGTCTGGACATGGCTCTGGACAGGGGATGGATAGAACAGACTCAAAATAGGGCCAATAAGCTGAAAAGACAGCCCACACTAAGCAGTTGCCAAGCCCAATAGGCTTGCACTTCTGTTCTTGTTTTTTTTTTTTAAGATTTTATTTATTCATTTGAGAGATAGCAAGACTGAGAGAGATCACAGAGGGAGAGAGAGAAGTGGACTCCCCGCTGAGCAGAGAGCCATATGTGGGGCTCGATCCCAGGACCCTGTGATCATGACCTGAGCCGAAGGCAGGCAATTAACTGACTGAGCCACCCAGGTGCCCCCCTTCTGCTGTTTCTTAAATTGATTCCATACTTTCCTACTCCCATTGGCCATTATCAGGTCTTTGTTCTCTTTCTTGAACAAGCAATGATTGCTTCCGGTTGCTCCGCCTTTCTTCTCAGGGCCCGTGTACACACTGCTCCAAGACTGACTTACTCTTTACTTGAGAATCTTTGACATGTACATTCTAGTTTCTTTCAAATTTGGCCTGAACTCAAGTCTTTAGCTTTCTTCCTCTTAGATACCTACCTTACTCAGTCATCAGCCAAACAACATTACGCACTGTTTCCTGGATGTTATCATTTTCTTTACATACAATACGTTCTCCTTGATAACATATAGAAAGTCATCCTAAATCTGTTCCTTTCCTGGATGTTTTCATGGCTTTCATACTTTCCTATCTCCAAATCAGATGCCATTTGCCCCTCCTCTGAATCACTCTGTTGGAATTTTTTATTACAATTACTTGTTTCTTTTCCTCATCTCTTATAAAATGAAGAAGAGGAAAAAAGAAAAGCTTATCGTGAATATGGAGTCTCACCCAACACTTTGTCCTCCACAATGGCAACACTAGGTCCTTTGTGCTCTTTATTCTTTTTTCCACAAAATGCTAAGAAACTACCATAGGGCAGATAATATGTTAACCCCTGGGAATATATCACATAGAATAAATCCAACATTTCCCTGCCTTCATGGAGCTTAGAGTCTACTGAAGAAATAGACACTAAACCAACAAATGCAAATGTGATGAGTGCCATAGAGGACAATTCCAGGGAGCTAAGGGATCAAAAAACATGTTCCGAAAGTCAATTTAGATGAACTGACTCAGTGGCCATTCCCAACCCCCTCTCTTTTTGCTTTGATGCTGGAGACTAATAAATCAAAATACACATGCTCTCTGCTTTCCTTGCAATGGCGGTGGCTATAATTCTACTGGGCAACAAGTGATAAGGAGATCTCCAAAAAGAGGCCACAACTGGCACCACACCTTCTACCTTCTCCCCGCCTTAAAGTCAGACTCACTGTCTCCAGCTCGCAGCAGCCATCTTAGAACCACGAGGGAAGAAATGCAAACACAGAAGCCGACTCACTAAGGGCAGTGGAACTGAAGATGAGAAAAGCCCTCGTCCCCTAATGGGATCAGTGTGTTGGTTAATGAAAGCAGGAGTTACCAATCTCTGAACATCACTCTATGTGAAGTTCAAGCCATTGTCAACACAGTTTTTTGTTACACCTAATCAAAGGCAATCCAAATGGACCCAAAGGAAAACTAACAGTGTTGGAAAGTCCAAGAAGGCTGCCAGGAAGATGAGCCTTGAAGGATGTGTGTACGTTCATCTGTCAAAGGAAGTTGGGGGCAGCAGCAGGCAGAGAACATTCCAGCCACAGGAATCAAGGTGGGCCCTGGGGCGCCTGGGTGGCTCAGACGTGAAACGTCTGCGTTCGGCTCAGGGCATGATCCCAGGGTCCTGGATCGAGCCCCGCATCGGGCTCCTCCGCTACGAGCCTGCTTCTTCCTCTCCCACTCCCCCTGCTTGTGTTCCCTCTCTCGCTGGCTGTCTCTCTCTCTGTCAAATAAATAAATATAATCTTAAAAAAAAAAAAGGTGGGTCCTGATGTGGAGCACTTGGTTCACTAAAGATGCTGCAGAAGCATATGCGGTGATGATGGTGAAGAGAACAAGGAGGGAGAGCGTCAACATGCAGCCTGAAGAACCAGGCAGGAGTCCTGTCGAGCCATTTAAGGATTCTAGTATCTAAATTCAATGAAAACCTTTTAAGGACTCTGAGGGGGGAAATAATGTGTTTACACTTATACTAGCTCATTCTAGCTGCACTGTGATGACTAGACAGAAGAGGGGATATAGTAGGCCCGTCGGGAGGCCAGAGCAGCGGTCCAGGCTGAAGACAGTTGCCTGAGCAAGGTGGTGGATGCCTGCCAGAATATTCCTCATAGGGTCCCGAGGACCTCATTCTCACCTCATTTTGCCTCAGGGGTGACATTATCTTCTTCCCATAATGCACCACTGATGCACAGGTGGGAATCATGTCATCCTCTCTGACATGACATGAGGAAGGTGGAGGGAGGAAGGTGTACATTCCCCATTCGACAGAGAAAAGTGGGACACAGAAGGCAATATGTCTTACCAAAAACTTCATGACTTTAGAGCAACTTCCAGAACAGGCTTGCAGATCTATGTCCGTATATCATGTTAGAAAAATGTCAAGTGGGGCGTTTGGGTGGCTCAGTCAGTTAAGCGTCTGACTCTTGACTGGGGCTCAGGTCATGACCTCAGGGTCATGAGATCGAGCCCCACATCAGGCTCCACGCTCAGTCTGCTCAAGATTCTCTCCCTCTCCCTCTGTTCTTCCCCCTGCTCTCACTTGCTCTCTCTCTCTAAAATAAATGCATCTTATTTATTTATTTATTTATTTATTTGACACAGAGAGAGAGAGAGCATGGCCGCACAAGCAGGTAAAGTGGCAGGCAGAGGGAGAGGGAGAAGCAGACTCCTCGCTGATCAGGGAGCCCAGTGTGGGACTCGATCCCAGGACTTTGGGATCACGACCTGAGCCAAAAGCAGATGCCTAACCAACTAAGCCACCCAGGCACCCCATAAATAAATCTTTTTTTTAAGTCAAGAAAAACATTTTGTTATAATTAATATATTATAATCAACCTTCACTTTATTTTTAATTTTTTTTAATTTTCATTTTTTAGAGAGAGCCTGACACAAGAAACCCTGAGATCATGACCTGAGCCAAAATCAAGAGCTGAACACTTAACCAGCTGAGCCACCCAGGCGCCCCAATCAACCTTTACTTTAAATTGCTTTATATTTTAAAACTCAGCCTAAAATGGAGCTATAAGCACAGATAAAACATATTTCAGAGATAAAGCATATTTCTTTTCTGCTAATTAATTTCAGGGTATATAAAGTGATACAATTTTTTTAAATCTGGGGGTCATAATACTGCTCCAGGATGTCAGATTTTTCTCTACTTCAACTGATTAATTATTGACTAGCAGGTAATTCTCTAAAAACATCTCTGTCATGTTACTGGCAATCCCAATAAAAATGACACCTAATAGGGCCCTGTACTTCTTTATCTATCACAACAGTAATCAAAATAATTAGGTATACCTTTATTTATTTATTTCAAAATAATTAGGTATCTTTATCTATTTTGGTAAAATAGGTTAGCTAGCATTATCGCCCAGTCATTAGCACAATCCCCAGCATATAACATTAATTAAAAATATCTATTCAACAATAACCAATAATTATCGTGTAATTACTAATTAGTAAACACTGTGCTAAGGACTTTAAATGCAACATCTCATTTAATGTTCACATTAATCTTATGAAGCAGATATAATTATCAGTTTAGAATTGAGGAAAATGAAGCTGAGAGATGCTATTTATTTAATCATAATACTTAGTAAGTCACAAAGCTGGGATTCAAACTCTGAGCACTTATTAATAAATGATACTGCCTCTCTTGAATATATGAATGAGCGAATAAATCAATGAATAGATTGATTGAATTTGCTGATGATTCACCAGGCATTATAAATCTGTCCCCAATTAGTACAAACCCTAGACTAATTAACAAGTATAAAAATCACACATTTATATGTGGTTACCATAGCGTGCTTTTACATTAGTTGTTCTCAACCCAGGGGACATTTGGCAATTTCTGGAGACATTTTTGGTTTTCACACCTGGGAGGGGGAGTTGCGCTGGCATCTAGCGGGTAGAGGTCACAGGGGCTGCTAGTCCCCCTATAATGCAGAGGACAGCCCCCATAACAAGGAATTATCAGGTTTGTAAATTAATAGTGCCCAATTTGAGAAACCTTGTTCTATAATATATAACTGTTCACATGAAGTCAAATCATACCTAAACCCTGCCTGTAAAACACACACACACAAACACACATATTTTAATCATTTATCCAACCTCAGCCATAATTTTTTTCTCCTGCTGTTTTACTCACATGAGTTTAACACGCAAGACTCACAAAATCATATTGACTATAGGAATAATAGAAGAGATAATGGTGGTGGCAACATTCATTTTTTTTTTTTTTGCAGGGAAGCAGAGCCTTGCTAAAACGCAGACTTAAAGAGGCGATGTGCGCCATTTCATATCGCAGGGACACTGGGACACCTTAAGCACAAACCACGTGACCAGCAAGAAGTCAGGAACCCAGTCCACTTGGGCCAGCAGCTATTTCCTATACATAATTGAAAAGGGGAGGGGAACAAATAAACTCCCACAGACACATCTCAACATTATTTATCATCTGTTTCAAAATGACTAGCAAGGAACCAAGCTGTTTTCAACCTCGAATACCCGCCAGGGAAACACGTAGCAGAATTGCAGTTATGAATCTTGGCACTAGGTGGCAGCAGCACACAAGTGCGTGATCATCCCGACATTAAAAATTTAGTGCTGCCATTGTTTAAATCCAATTGGAAAAAGAGAAGTACACATGGTTTTTTCCCAATGTTTCTCACCATTGCCTTTTATTTCATTTACTGGACTGAAAATTATGAAGTCGCTTTTTTTTTTCCCCAAATAAATGTACTTTTCACTCTAGAATATTTGTTTTTGTGAGAGTAACAAACGTTGGGTGTGCATGTGTACACACACTCTTTCTATATATACACTATATGCATATAGTTACATTACATGTACAGAAGTTGCATATATTGTATGTAATTGCATAAATTATATACATTCAATTTATAATAATAGTAATAGTGAACATGAAATGATAATGTCAGTCACTTTCTATTGAGCATTTTATCCCATTTAATACTTTTAATAACCTTATGGGAAGGTATTAGCTTTCTCCCTTCGCAGTTTAATTGTCAGGGATCAGAGAATTTGGAAAACTTGGCCAGACTCACACAGTGTAATAGCTACATTATTACCCACTATTACCCACTATAATCCCACTAAGTGGGATTCAAGTTGTACATTTCAGAGAGCTCGAAGTCTCCAAGTTTTTCGAGATTGAGAATCTTGTCTTAATTTCTTTCCTTTTTTTTTTTTAAAGATTTTATTTATTTATTTGACAGAGAGAGAGAGACAGACAGGGAGAGAGGGAACACAAGCAGGGGGAGTGGGAGAGGAAGAAGCAGGCTCATAGCAGAGGAGCCTGATGTGGGGCTCGATCCCATAACGCCGGGATCACACCCTGAGCCGAAGGCAGACGCTTAACCGCTGTGCCACCCAGGCGCCCGGAGAATCTTGTCTTAATTTCTGTTCTCCCTCACCAAACATGGATAGGTGCTACAGATGTAGTATACCAGTTGTAAGAAGAACTTGTGCCTATTTGATGGTGTTAAGGAAATATACTTCACGTGGGACAATGAAAGCAGTTACTGAGATGCATGTTAAAATGGAGATTACCCAGGCACCCAGGTGGCACAGTAAGTTAAGCACCCAACTTTTGGTTTCGGCTCAGGTCTTGATTTCAGGGTTGTGAGCCCCCATGCCGGGCTCTGTGCTCAGCACAGCATCTGCTTGGGTTTCTCTCTCCCTCTCCTTCTGCCCCTCTCCCTGCCCCCTCTAAAAATAAATAAATAAAATCTTTAGAAAAAAAATATTTTATTTATTGATTCAACAGACAGAGAGGGAGAACAGCAGGGGGAACAGCAGAGGGAGGGGGAGAAGCAGGCTCTCTGCTGAGCAGGGAGCCCGATGCGGGGCTCGATCCCAGGAACCTGAGATCATGACGCAAGCCGAAGGCAGACGCTTAACTGACTAAGCCACTGAGGCGTCCCAATAAATAAAATCTTTTTTTAAAATATGCAGGTTACCAAGGTCTGCCCCAGACTCTTTAACCCAGAATTTCTTATGAGAGTAATTTTCCTGAAGGTGTACAGGTGACTCTGATATGCAGCTATTGTTGGGACTCCATACAGTGGTGACTGTGAGAGTACAGTTCTGAGTCGTTTTAGAAGGCTTTCCACGCTTCTTTTTAATGAGCCCTCAAAGACAGACTGGAAAATGTGAGAGAACATGGAGAAGGTTATGAAAATGATGTCTGGCACTAAAGAAGATGCGAGTTTGTAGCCCACCAACCCTGAGAATATCCCACCCACTTGTCTTCTATCGTGTGATAGATCTTGTGACTTCAGTGACAAAGATGGGAGTCTTTTTTTGTCTGTTCTCATGAACAACATTTCCATGCAAGGCCAACGTTCACGGAAGTTAGTGGTACCTAAAGTTAGAATCCTCTTCGCCCTACACTGCCGATTACCTTCTAGAATTTCAGCAAGCTGTTCAAAATGTATCTTGAGATGCGATGTATTATTAATACCAACTCTAAATTACAATTATTGAACACAGATCCTTGCACATAATGGGCAAGTGATAAGCTACTGCTGTAGGACTATGTGGATAAATGGACAGAGTGATTTGTTAAGTGAGGAGATCCGTGGCCGGTCTTCTTGGTTAATCTTCAAAATTCACTTCAGGGTGTGCTCAGTAATCTTTACCAGTATCTCTAGCTAGCCAAAAAATAATAAAGATTGATGCTGACACCTCCGATAAGATTCTCCTTTTCACGTTATTTAAACCAACTGATTTAAATGCAGGACCGTTTTCGAAAACGACGGTCTGGCAAAGCTTTGTGATTGTTTTAACCTAACTGTGAGATATAATCAGGGCCACTTTATGCTATTCTGAAGTAGCCACGGCAAAAGAGGCTTGCCTTTGGAAAGATAAAATAATAAGTGAGTGGGGGGTTTTGTTGTTGCTGTTTGCTTGGTTGGTTTGCTTTGCTTTGGTTTTTAACCAAAGCTTTCATAGAAAACGAAGTACTTTTGCAGGACTTACACAAGAGGAGGTCTGCCTTCTTATGCATTTACCCCTTTGTGTTCAGAATCAATCCAGATCACTACCTGTAACTCACAGCACAAAAGCAATTCCTGGCCATGCTAGCGTGTTGACATCCTCCAGAATTACAGTGCCAATTTCTCCATCAAAGCAAAGTCATCTATGCTAATAGTTTGTTTGTGTATTTATCTTTCTGTAGACTCCATCCTGAGGAGTGGCACTTGGCACTTGGGAGGCTAAAAACCCTTCCAGTGAAGGTGACATATCATCCAGTACTTTGAATGGCAGAAAGCTCAGGGCAAAAAATCCAAGTGTTGCCTGCAGGTGTGGTAACAAAAGTAGAGGTGGAGACACGCGTAGCCAAGAGTCCCCAAAAAAGCCTGTGATCCATACAAACTGTCAAGGCGCAGCTGTGGAGGTGACTGGGGCATTCCCTGATTCCCAAGACATCAGCAAAGTCCTTTAATCAGCACGTACATTGTTCTGTTCTGTCTATAATATTGTTCTCGAATATTAAGCAGCTGGTGATTCAGTGCCATCTGGCACTTCCTGGGTAAGCACAGCTCTGATACAGTACGAATGTGTCCAGAGTAAGGGAAAATAGTTTCCAATGAGGATAACGTGTCAGGATGAGTCAGGGAAGCTGGGTGAGAGTGTGGGAGAAGCTGGAAGACCACTCAGTCAGGATGAATAGAAAAAGAGGGGGTGGTAGGCTATGAAATGCTTTGTGCCCCTGACCTTCTTTGTCCATGCAGCCTATAAGGATGTACTTTCTGAGTGCTGTGGGTTTTTTGTTGTTTCTCTCAGCAATGACGTTGTGAAGCATGGGCCTGTGATACATATAGAGGAGGCTGGACTGAGAGGACAACACGGCAACAACCCACACAGGTCAAACAAGGTGCCCCTGGCGTTTAGAATCCCTGGAGATGGAGCACAAAGAGGAACTATGTAGTTTTCTTAATTTTTTCCTCTTTTTTGTTCTCCTGAGAGTGAAGATGTCCTTGCAATGGAACCAAAGGCTTTTGCCTATGTCAGGTTTACCGGAGCTTTCTGTGGCCATGCCAGAAGATGCAAAATGGTCTACAAAGGAATCTAACCCATGGCCTCAGACCCTCTAGAGTCAACCACCAGTTGAGAAAACCAGGCAGAGAGAGTATCAAGAGAGATGTCTCAGAGAAGAAGGTTAAATGTCCTTATATAAGAGTAGAGCTAGAAAATGATTTATGAGAACATGTGTGCAGGACTGGGTTTGGTTTCCAGGCCCTGGAGGAAAGACACAGGCCACATGGCCCATACCCAGAGAGCATGGCCAGGATGGTAAAGAACCCAGGAAACCTTGCTTGTGGGAAGGGCTGCATGAGCTCCTTTGAGTTATCAGCTACCACTTAATCTAAACATATTTTATACATGCCAGGCTTTTCCTGTATACTCTGGAAAGTAGATCTATCTCCATTTTATGGACAAGAAAATAGACTCATAGAAGAGCGGTGACATACCAGACAACACTGTTCAAATATGGCGGAGCTGGGGAGGGGAAGTCTAGACTGGGTGGTGAGGAATATACACGATCTAAGCTAGAAAGTATATCTTAGAGATGAGCAATCCAATGCTTTCCCCCTTCTTTCCACAGATGAGAAGGAGCTCTGAAATGATATCATGGCTTGCTCTACCTGGCTTTACCGAGATTGACTGAGTCTTAACTTTGCTGAGCCTTCAAACAGAAGCTACTATGTGCTAGTTACTGGGCCAAGTATGATCTGTAACTCTCTCAACAAATCTGTCACAGATGCCACGGATCCGCTTTGTACAGATGAGAGAATTCCTTCTCACAGTAGATGCATGGCTTCCTCAAAGGGACACAGCAGTGCAGGGCTGCACTGTATACTTTATTCTAAAATCTACATTCTTTATACAGCTCATGCTGAGAATGTCTGCAAAATGTATTCATTAAGAAATAACTTAGTTCTGGGTGTCTGCCTGCAGCTCAGGTCATGATTCCAGGGTCCTGGGATCCAGCTCTGTATCAGGCTCCCTGCTCAGTGGGGTGTCTGCTTCTCCCTCTGCCTCTGTTGCTCGTGCTGTCTCTCACTATCTCAAATACATAAATAAAATCTTTAAAAAAAAAAGAAATAACTTAGTCCCATTCTATTTAATCAAAAACAAAGCTGTGCTCTATAGAATACAAATTGATTAGTATTAAGAAACAATTATTATACTAATTTGACTTAAGGCCTGATATTTTGGTGAGCCCAGGGAGCCCTGCTATTGGTGAAGATACAAGTTCCATTTTGCTTTCTGAGGTGCTGAAATTAGCCTACGGACTCCCATGTGTACAAGCAAAGACCTGGGGATCTAGATACCTCAAGATGGGAACTACTGTGTTACATTAATGTAAAAAATAATTCCCATCGATATTATATTACATTTTATAATATTTTACACTGCGTCAAACAATAAACCTCAGGGAGTTTACACATACATTTTTAATTAAAAGCACAGACCAACAATGATGATTGGCTTTCCATTAAGGTTCCCAGTGAAAATCTAGGAGTTGCTAAAGGGGTTATGAATCTCTTCCTACAGAAACACAGGCACTGTAAACACACGAGAGGCAATGAGCACCAGGCTTTTCTCTCTGAGAGAGAAAAATTACAAAAGAGAAATGATAGATGGTGCTTGCTAGAAATTTTAATTAAACCTGTGAGTGAAAAATTCTGAATCAGGCCAAGTGGCAGCTGCACTCAGACGTGACCTGCTGTAAAAGCAGAGGCGGGACTCACATCAGGAAATGGAGATCCTGTGAGAACAGCCGTAATATCCTTGAATTTCATTTAATCCAGCGCTCCATAAGGTCTAGCTCTGAAGGGCCTTCTGGGAGACCCCCTCCCCCCCTCAGCTGAGTGAATAACTCCGAATACAAAGAAATCTGCTCTTGGTTGCTTAGTGACAGCGGAGTGTAGACCCCAGCATCTTGAGTGTGTGTGTGTGTGTGTGTGTGTGCGCTGTCCCTTGTTTGTTGAAAGGCAGTGTACCCTGGCAGCCAGCACTGATGCCTTTGCTGCAGTAATTAAGTAACAAAAAGCCCTGACCATGGAAGATTCCATAAAGAATCTCTCTAAGAACTATGATTAAAGAATAACCGCTATCCATATAAAGATCATAATGAAGGTCCCCTCTCCTATTGCCTGCTTTACCAAAAGGGCATTTAGGCAGTGGATCTTTTCTCATCCATACTTCCATCTCCTATAGGTTGCCTGACACTGGCGTGGTTTGTTAATTTCTACATTCTTACCCATAAATCTATCTAGCTTTGGGGGCTGTTAGGAGGTCCAGTGTCCTTAATTCAAAGGGCTTTGTCAATCGTCATGCGTTAAATAAACATCAGGTCCGGTGACTATTCTTTTCCTTTGTTTCTAAACTTCACTTGCTCTCCTTTATCCTACTTTTTGAAACTTGGAGACTGATGTGGTTGATTAAATTTAATCTTGAATCCAAGTTACAATTAAACTGTTTGCACGTCAACACATTTCATGAGAAAAGCGTGCTATTTCTTTTTTAAAAACATATCTTGATGTGTACCTCTCCTGTATGGATTACAGCACAACCAAAACCAAAGCCACTGCTCAGAAGAAGAGATTGTTTTAGGATCCGTAACTCTTGTGCCTTTAATTTTTATTACAAATTTACAGAATCAAAGCCTTAAATCCAAGGCTGCAATTAATCCTTGATGATCAGCCGTGTGGTCACTTGGCTCACACCTGATCTCTGTGATGTTTACTCTGACCTCTTGGAAACGACACAGTCCATCTGTAGGACCTCATATCTCCCTTTAAAGTTGTAGACATGTAGCTGGGCACACATCTACCTGGTATAAAGGCCACCTACCTCGCCTCCTCTGCAGGGAGATCAGTCAAGTGAGTCAGGAACTTCCCTTAAGTGGCACAGGCACTGTGTCCCTGCATCATCCTTTCCTCCACGTTTCTGCCTGGGGCACAGAGACATCTTAGACCACGTGTCTGATGGCAGAGTGTTGAGCTGGAGAAGACCTGAGTCCCTGAGGACTTGGAGAAGCACAGTCATGCAAGCAGCCCTGCGCTTTGACAGTAGAGAAATACCCATCGATTTGCTTTAAGTAGCCACTGTTTTGTTTCTATTATAGCCAAAGAATGAAATTACTTTTCCACATCTTCGTTTTCAGAGTCTTTCAATTTTCAAGAATTCTGCATTATGTCTTGACAGTATCTGTCTGTTTCAGGGCAATACAGTTGAAAATATTAGCAACTCCATATGCAAGAGCAAGTACTAGAGGGCCCACCGTACTGAGAAATCGGCGAGCAGCTACAACACGAGTCATATCCCTACGGTCTGTGCTGGTGGAGAAGGAGAAGTATAGGGTGCTTGGGATCAGTGAACCCTAACAGAGAAACCGAATTTAACAAGGGCCCAACACGGGGAGGAAGGAAGTTTCGTTGGACAACAAGACACCACGGAGTAATGACTAAACGGTGAGATGTTAGGCAATGGGCAGAGAGAGGAGATGCATTCCAGGAAAAAGAACAATATTTCCAAAGACCTTGGAGGAAACAACATATGTGTTGAAATAGAAGAAGTCCAGTGGCTGGAACAGAGCAAGAAAGACACCAGAGGTAAGGTTAGAGGAAGTCAGGGTCCAGAACCTTCCACTTTATTCTCCATTGTCTCCCCATCACTTTCTAAACTAGGGGGATGGACCAAAAAAATGAGAAAGGGGACAAGAGTTCATCAGGAAGAAAATTCTAGGGCCCATTTTTCAGAATTTTTCTTGTGGGTGAGGAGTTAGAATTTACACCTACACCAGAATCAAAGTATTCCCTGACGCTCGTCCCCCCACCCCAACAGGAAAAACACTGAAGTGAGAAAAGACAACACTTAATGGGACCATTGTTTTGCCCTAGTTTATATAAGAATGAACAGACCAGATCAAAATATGCAAGTCATCCCTCTCAACAGAATACTTCTTGTTCCCCTCTGTCTCCAAGCCTTCTCATTTGCAAATATAAAGAAAAAAATATAAATCTGCTCTTTGACAGAAACTGGCTTCTCAGAATTTTTTTCTTTGTTTCCTACATATATTAATGCCTTTCACTGAACCAGGGAATGCATAACCACTTTTAACATCCCCCATGGCACTGAGAAGAGGTGGGAAAATCCTATGAAAGGATTAAATAACCCAGGGAGGACACTAGAGGGCAGGTGTCCCCTTTAAATCTGCTACAATTTCCACCCACGGGGGACTGATGACCCACCACTAGGATTATAGACATGCACACCTTAATTGGTCTCATTTTCCAGAACTGTTCAAATACAAAGTAAAAAAAAAAAATCTGCTACATTTCTCCTCAAATAAGCTGAGCTTTGTACTTGCTGTCCCTGTCATGTTTCCCTGTTCTTCTCAAGCCGGGCTCCTTCTCCTGGTTTAGGTCTTACTTCAAAGATCGCCTCCTTTGGAGAGGCCGTCCTTTAGAGCTTTACTTAAGTAACCCCTCCTGAGTTCCATCATTCTCTATTGCATGAAATGTTTCCTTTTGACATGTACCAGAACCCCATATTACCTCGTGTATTTGCTTACTTGAAGATAATCTGTCTCTGCTAGAAAGCATTCTCCTAAAAGGCAGTGTCCTCACTGTATCTTACTCACCACTCTACTCTCAGGAGCCAGAAGATAATTTGTGTAATATCTGCTGAATGAATGAATGAACACTCAGTTCTCTGAAATGAGTACTGCTAGAATTCACATTACAGGCGGCTTACGGAGATTTTAAATAACTTGATCAAAGTTATGTAGCAAGCTGATGGCAGAATCACAGTGACCTCAGAGATTCTTATAAGCATGTTTCTTTTTATGATTTTTTTGGGGAAAAAAGGTAATTTCTCATGAGAAAATCATCATTTTCAAAAATCTAGTGTCTTCTTTGCCTCTTCTCTTTGTTCTATTTATATCCAATCTAGCCTACCCTCAAAATACTGTTCACATTTTTCTCTCCATTCTTTCTCCCACCATTTTAATTAATGCTTATATCCTATGAATAACCTCTTACTTAGTTGCATTTGCCTTTAGTTTCTTCCTGTGGCAATCAATAATTCTATATATAAACTTCTCCCAAATTAATTGCCTTACATTTCAATTTTATCATGCTATTGATCAACACCTTCGGTTGCTGTCTAATGCCTTCAGGTCAAAATGGACAGTTTTTGGCTTTATTTTCAAGGCCCCCCACAGTTGCCCCCAGCGTACTTTTATCACATTATTCCCTACTTAAACTCTCTGCAGGAGCCCCAGCTAACCTGGCCCATTCACTATTTAAACATCTCTTGAGTTCCTCCTATTCTTGGGCCATGCTGACCCTATTGCCCTCCAAAAATGCTCTCTGACATCCAAATCCCATTCATTTCTCAAAACACTGGTGAATTTCCACCTTCTCTTTGAAAGCTTTCCAAATAAATCCAACGCACATGAATCCACCTTTCTCTAAAATCATCAGTGCCCAGAATAGCGTTCAGCTCATTGTTGGCGCTTAGCAAATTTTTGCCAAATGAACTGCTGAATCTGTAGTTGAAGTCATACCCTGTCTTATGGCAACCTTTATTTTGTCGTTTTGATTTTATTTGTGTTATTAATTCTTGGATCCCTTCCCAACTGGATCTTTGAGGTCTAAGTCATAACTTCTATTCAGCTCCTTATATCTTTTGTCTGACAGATTACTCCACATGCTTTAACAGTCAATTATCTTATTGATAAACTTGTACTCTCTGATTTCTGGTATGGCTCAGAATTTAACAATAACTGCACAGAAAACAATAAATCCTACAGACTTTAACAGAGAGACCACTTGAGATTCAAAAGTATGTCCCTTCTTCAATTAATGTTTTACCTTCATTGATACATTGTGAAAGCAAATTAAGTGGGGCCATTTCTTATTGGACTATCTAGCTACATTCCTTTTCAATTTTTCCAATCCTCATGATATGATAACCTAATGGTTATTGTGGGCCAACAAAATAAGGACACCAAACTAGGCACTTAAGATAGAAACTAGTATAAAACAGGGTTCATACACTTCCGTGCAGCAAAAAGCAACATCCACAGAAGACATACTGACCAATGTTGTATTTTCTCAGTGTTCAGTTAGTACCATCATTTAATATATACCATGGAAATTCAGAGGAAATACAAATTAATGAAGACTGGGGCCTTACGGGAAGGTATGTGAAACTCTCTTCAACAAGACTGCAACAATTATTAAATCCCTGTACATGTCAGGCTATACAGTCCCTACCCTTAACTTTGTGATCTGTAACTTCACTTTAATAGCTTTATATATTTTATATATATATATATATATTTTTTTTTTTTTAGGATTTTACTTATTTATTCATGGGAGACAGAGAGAGAGAGGCAGAGGCAGGAGCAGGCTCCCTGTGGAACAGAGAATCCGATGTGGGACTTGATCCAGAACCCTGGGATCGTGATCTGAGCTGATCCCACTGAGCCACCCACGCGCCTGCTTTATATATATTTTAAGAGAAAGATAGATGACATCATCAACTTGCTCTTCGACCTTTTGGATATCGATTCACCCAATCACAAAGCACCACTGACGCCAAACACACACACCCAGTCCCTCTCTTCTGTATCAACCTTTTCGGTCCTTTTTCTTATTAGTACATGAGAACAGCCTACTTATTTATTGGTCTATGTCGGGGTCAGCAAAATTGGGCCCATAGGACAAATTTAGCACTCATGCTACTTTTATAAATAAAGTTTTTTTTGGAATACAGCCACGATCATTCACTTTGCATTGTCTTAAACGGCTTTTGTACTAAAACAATAGAGTTGAGTAATTGTGCCAGAAACCATATGGCCCCCAAAGCCTAAGATATTTATAGCTGGCTTTTTACTATCTGACCCATGCCCTACCTATTTATTGTCTGTCTCCCCACAACAGAATGTGACGGGAGACAGTTTTGTTCGCTGTTCTAACCATGAAACTTGTATGTGGGACTTAGGCACCTCGTATCTGTTGCTGACCACTCACTGAGTTAACCGCAGAGGACAAGTTGCATTAACATGTACCCTTGAAAGCTCTGAACTTGGCCACACATCTGGAATCACTGCTTTCTGGGTAAATACGTAATGAACTCAGGTAAAGAAATTTGTAAATGGCCAAAGAATACTCTGGGGAGGATTCTTGGCCCAAGGAATAGTTTTCATGGAAAAGGCCTTGGTCTCACTGCTGGGCTTATTGGGGGCAGAGCACTGTATTTTTTATAGCCTTGCTATGCTAAATGAAATACGCACTAAATCACCAGGCAGACCTGGAACTGAGAAACTGGGTAACATCTGGAAAATAAGAGCTTAAGGTAACAAATTTCTAACACCTTGTTGATGGGAGCACCAACCTGTGCCTTTTTATTAATTTACTTGGCTCCTGTCGATTGATACTACCCAGAGGTTAAAAAAAAAAAGAAACACCACAGTTGTAAGATCTAAAAACACCATTTCCTGTCATTCTTTCTTAGTTTCTATGAGTAACTTACACTTTTATTCTATGTAAAATTCTCACCAAAGAAACTCTTCATTAGCAAGTGGAAATTCTGACCTACTGAAACCCAGCCATTACCAGGCAGATGCGTCAGAAGAAGCCAAAATCAACATGCTGCTTTTTAGATATTCTGTTTAAGGGACGCACAGTGTTTCAATTCTGAGTAACCTACATACCAAGATAGAGACCCTCACCCGGTAGACCATAATATGCATTATATTTCAGGTTTTTATCAGTTAGGTCTCCAGGCTGAGCTGCCGCAGTCATGACCCGCCACTTCCCAAGCCAACATGGTTGGATGGTATTGGTCCAGTGTTACACCCTTGCTATTCATTCTCTGCACTACAGCCTGAGGGATTGAAATGTAATCTATTTGTATCTCTCCCCATCGAAAAATGCTTCATATCTCTGTATTGCCTTCAGGAGAAAGCCGAAGCTCTCATAACATGAGTTGGCTTTGTGTACCTGCTACCCAGCTCTCCCCTTGCCCACGGCCTCTCTTCACCCTCTCCTCCCCTTGACTTCTGGTCTGAAGGCGGTGCTTCTAGAAATTTTGATAATGTCTCATTCTTTCTCCTTTTTTGTTCCTTTCTCTTTCTCCTTTTCTCTTCCCTCTGGTGCTTCTGAGCCCTTGTGCGTGCTCTTTCCTTTCTGATTCTGCTTGAAACACTTTTACTTCTGCTCTTGTTTGCTAACCTCAGCTTATTCCCTGAGTCTCAGATTTCTCTTTCCCCCAATAGCCTTTCTGGATTCCTGAAGTCCAGATTAACAGAAAAACCCTAGGCTAGGTAATGCTCTATTGGGAACTCCAGCTCCAAAGCTAACCCCAAGAAATGTATCACATGAAAGATTAATGAAAGGTAGATCTCTAACTTATTTTGATGTCACCCCCAACATGGTCTAAATTCTCAAAGTCCAGGTACAAGCTCTGCCTTAAGCACTCTCCCAAAGCAATTCAACTATGAGTCTCTTAGATAAATTTTCAAATGCTTTGCTGTCAAACAAAGAAACAGTCCAGGAATTGTTCTTCTAAAATATGGTGGAAGTGTTCTATTCAAAATGGCACACTAACTATATTTTAATCCAAGACATAACTCTTGTTTTGAAATCCTTCACTTTAAAGAAGTCAGGGAGAAAGCACAGATGAAGATAAACTGCTTGGAGTAGCTCCAACACCTGGTAATAGCAGAAAGCACCGGGTTATTGTGGAGAGATACTTGTTACAGAGTAAACAGGTTTGAAGATCACGGCATACGAAATTGTGCATAAAATGAAAATGGAATTTTGATGTATTAAACTAGCAATGTCCAGGCTGCAAACACTGGATGGACGTCTTTTAAGTACCTGAACACCTTCTGCACTAGCCTCCGGTTATGTGGAAAGTGCTGTAATCTAAATGGTTAACATGATGCATGCCATCTTTTTTATAACCTGCTGTGGCAAGCAACATTTTGGGGGTAAAAAGAATTGATCTAACAGGTGCCAACAACAGCAGGCAGAAAAGACCCTCTTGCTTCAGAGAGTTCATACCAAATAAGTCCCAAGGCAGGTGGCCAATTCTAGGCCTATAAAGACCTGGCCAGATTCGAAGGTGGTCTAAATTGGAAAGACTAGCATTGAGGTGTGGCCTTGATTATGAAGAGGGAAGAGTATTAGAGCATAAGTCCCACCTGTGGAAAGGTGTCTGAAATGAGGCAGGGAAAACTAGAAACTAGGTGCAGAATTGGCTAATGACACTCGCGAAAGAAGATAGCTTGACAGCCTCTCCCGCAGGAGTCAGAAAGGTCACAGCTTGAGTTCCCTCCAGGGAACAGTGTGAAAGCAAAGTGGGACCACAAGAGGCAGAGTACAGCCTCCAGGAGGAGGAACTATTAGGGGTTTGGTCTCTGCTGGCCTCCAGAGATGTCAGCCCTTGGGTCCAAGCTGTAACAAACCTTCCTAAATCCTGTCTGCCACTATCTAGGGAAGCTCCTAGTACTTTTCCAGAACCTCCTGGGCTCAAGAGTCAAAGAAGAAAAAACTCCTGAAAGGACTGTATCTACCAAATGATAAAGCTTAGCTCCAAACTCTTTCTTTGGGCATTACAGGACCTCCAAGAAATGCCTCTAGGAAGCAAGTCTAGATGTTGATGTTAGCTCCTTTCACTCCAATGAGGACAATGCCAGTGTTGTCATTCTACATCCGTACTTACAGAGAAAGAAGAACAAGGAACCAGGATATGGATGACATCTTAAAAAAACTTGGCAAAGTACACCCCCTTCCTCTACACATCTTCTCTGGGGAAAAATAAGAAGGCAGGGAAAAAGCAAGAAGAGAACTCTATACAGGTGTTAGCCTCCCCAAGGGAAGAAGTGGATTTCCCCCAAAGAACTGGTATGCCAGCTTCATTACAAAACTCCCCTATAAAATCCCCAATGCCTTCTGAGATCATACTAACTCCAAAGATTTTCTGTAGAGACTCACCCTTAAATATGAAGAATGGTGGTGTGGACTAGCAGGTAATCACATTCCTGACTCTAGTGCAATCTACATGCCCCTTTAAAAATCTTTGAAGTTAGTGGGATCTCAGAAGGCATCATGGATTTTTAAAACTTTAAGAAAATAATGTTCAGGGAAACAAGGAGAGGTGTAGCAATGCGAGTGGTGAAAAGAACATAGTCACTCATATTCTTTGAACAAAGAAAATCTGTGGAACAACCTCTTCTTCTTTAACCAAGTGACATCTGCATAGCAATGAGGGACACTACACCGAGACAGAAAGAAGAGTGGTTCAATCATCTTTGGTGACAGATGGGAGTCGAGGTTGTCACAGCCAGATTAGCGGACCTGATTTAGATTTCCCCTTCACTTAGTAGTAACTGGCTTCACAAAGTCCTTATGCAGTGCCTTGCAACAGGTCCAGAAAAAGTTACCCATCAGTGTTTCTGCCACCCAACTCAGTCCCACACTCTGGTGTTCTATAACATTCTCAGGTTAATCGAGAAGATTTTAGAAGTGACTTTACAGGAACTCATCTCTCTCTCTCTTACTTGTCAATTATTAATATGGATAACCAATTAAATTCTATTTCAGCATCAGAATTATTAGCAGTATATGACCATGATTTACATTGTTGATCATGATCCTTACAAAGAAACACAGTTATAGAGTGACTGTATCCTCAGGATTTCTGGTAGTTCTTCGCACAGAGTGCGTTCTCATGTATTTGGTAAATGAATCATGGGACAAATTATGGATAAAGAACTACATTTAACAATAGTTTAGGAATATAGACAATTCTCATAATTACCTTCAAGATATAGCCATCTGGTTTAAAGGAGAATTTACAAAATGGGGCTTTTCTAACAACCATTTTATGTCTATGTGGAATAGATAAGAGTTACTGGAGTAAGCTGTTTTTTCTAGATCATAACTGTTGAGAATTTAAAAACCAAAAATAATTGAGGATTTCTATTTACACTGGCAACCTCAAGGCATCAAATTCACGCCCAATTCCATTCCCAACCTCTTTAACTTTTATTGTACTAAAGTGGTAAATCACATGTGTTCGTTAAAGCCCTGCTGATACACCGGGAGGTTAGGTGTGGTGTCAGAAGCAAAAATTTGGCAGGGGTCCATGAGGTTCCATGTGTTAAACCACAAAGGGCAATTTGTCCATTGGGAATAGTACGGAAATAATATGAAATGATATTGTGTTTCATTTTTATTCCACAAGTGTATTCTTTTAAATATTTTAAAACAAAGACTAAGCAGATGCAGGAGACAGAAGCCAAATCCAGGTTTATACTTTCAAATAATTCTAATAACAAGCTCAGTGAAGGAACACCCTGGAGCGTGGAAATTGTACTAAGAAAAGACATAAATCGCTAGGTTACTGCCTGCGACCCATGTGCAATAAGCCCCATGTTGCTATTTTTACAAAGTATTATGGGAAAACCAAAGAAGAAACAGCATTTTAAGACCTCGCTGAAATTTTTAAAGCAGGTACAATATTCACGCTTGGGTGCCCAACTTCTCTGAATCGATTGGAGGCCAAGGCTCCACAGTGAAAGCAAAGTGGAGAGGTTTCCCCCTTAATTATCTAAGTAATTACCTTAAATGTCTGCTTTGCTTTGGCTGTGGAGACATAGTCACAACCATGAAGACCCTACTGAAACAAGAAGATACGAAGTTCATAAAACACTCTTCGTCTCCATTGCAGAAAGGCACACGAACATCACCTGAAAATGCAAACTGGGATCTTTTGTGACAAGATTAGCGAAAACCTTTGTTGTCAAGTTGCAGTAAGAACGATTCCTCTATTGCCCAGTGTCCCCGAGTGAAGGAAAGGTTTCTTGCCTAATAATCCACCGTCAGTGATAACAGAAGCATACATGGACTAGGAATTGTAGACCATGCCGGCCATTGACATTTTAAAACACAGATGATGGAACGATCCATTTTCTGGGGTCCTTCAGTTTTCTGTCCCTGCTCAGAGCTCTTATTATAAACATTAGATACATGCAAGGCAATAATTTTGCCAGGGAAACAGACATCAAGTCTGTGTCTCAATTCCATAAGAAAAGCATACCACACTCTAGAGAAGATCTAATGAAATCCTAGAGGATATTAAGTAGATGAAGTGCTTATTTTATGCATGAAACTTCCTATTTTAGGGGAAAATCATGCCATCTTGTTTTGACTGCGCTGGTGCCCATTCTCCCTATTCATTCGGACATCTTGCTTTTACCCAAGGCCCTACCATTTTGTTCACCCTCAGAAAATTGTGTGACACACGACATACTCTACCACTTCCTTCTGTTGTAATTTAAAATGTATGTAGAATTCTGATCTCACAATTGTCACATACTCACAAGGAGACACCTAGCTTACCTGAAAAGTCATTTATTGAAAATTCTATAATCAGAATTAAAGGATGTATCCAGGTTCTCTAAGCATCATAGTTCCAAAGTAAAGTCATTCTCGGGAAACATTTGTTTCCCTTCCCATGATTGTATACTGTCAAGGCTGTAATTTTTTTATTATTTAAACAGGGAACTTTTACACTTAGACTAGTCCATCCTTACCTTTCCTCTAGTTGACGTATGCCAGTGTGCTACCCATCAGATCTAAGAATGCTGTACATGAAGGAAGGTCTTATTCAAATTTTGGTGCCAAGATGTCAATTACAATTCAAGTTTCTCTGGAATTCTTTCAGTATTCACTGGGAAATTTCTTTTTCGTTTTAAGATATTGAGTAAATACAGGAGATAGATAGGTTTTCAAGGCTGATTATGAGAGACATTCCTCTCTTTGCTTCCAAGAACATTTCTAATTCCTTATCATGTTGACTGCAGATATAGAGGAAAGGCATTTTGTGGACATCATGATGGGAAAGAAATTTGGTGGCATATACTGTGGGGTCCAAAGTGCCTCTCTGTGCAAGGCTGAAGCCCACCTTAGCCTTAGTCCTCTCAGGTGGGCAGGCAATGAGACATTAAAAATATTCCTAAGGTTAAGTTTTCATCGTTTTTCTGTCAACCCAGGACTTCAAAACACCATGATCGTTAAAAAAAAAAAATCCCAGACTGGATAACATTATCATGGCTAACACACTGGTGCATGATGACAAATTAATGGGTAACTATTTGTCTGGGTGTTGCCATTTTAGACTGTGACCCTTGGAGACCTTATGCCTAATGCCAAAGTTGGAAGAGAGATTCGAAAATTATCCCTGCCCTTTACCTGCCTTCAAATGAGCCTTCAGACAGCCTACTTAATTATCTTTGCCTCACATATTCTCTGAGGCTGGATTTCAAGAAAAAATATGACAAATGGCATGTTCAGAATAAAAGAGACTGTTAACCAAGGGAAACAATGGATCTAACATTGGGTGGGTTGGTTTAAAAAGAGAATAAAAAAGCCCTTTAAATGGAGATATCTCAAGTAATTATAATTTTTTTCTATGGAGTTTATAGTCCCCTAAAATTTTTCTATAAGACCAAGTAGCTTATAAGAACTCTGGGGTAAAAAGAAGGCATTACTTTATAATAGGCAAGAGCATTAGAAGAGCAATGTGAGTGTAGCATGGGAGGATTAGAGGTTGGTAAGAGAAGCAAGTGCGTAGAAGAAATGACAATGTAGAAAAAAGCTACAACTAGAAGACTAATGTCATAATGTAATGATTTATTGCTAGCGTTCTTTTAGGGAAATGGAACATATTGCTAAATAACTCACTGGGATTTGAATTTTTTTGGTAACACCAGAATTTTTACTGCAAAGCAAACTGAGTATATATATCCTAAGGCCAACGTTAAAACCAAATTCTTATACCTTGTTCTTCCTAAAATCTACACAAAGATTTCCTCAAGATCTTAGTATGCTTCTAACAAGATGGCAGGAATTGGCAGAATATATTCCAAAACAGCACACAACCCAGCTTCAAATGAAAATGTTAATACTAGTAAAATTGGAACACACCATTCCATTGAACTAAAATCTGATGTGAGTCAGTAAGGTTCTTGCAATGAAAGGCTTGGCAGTTAGGTGATGATGGCACCTTCTGGGTCCAGGACTGAGAGTTCATGTTTTTAGTGAGGAACTGAAATTCAAAATGCCAAGTTCAGAGGAGAAATGCAAGGCAGTCTAAAACTACCGAGTCATGCAGACACTTAACTAACTGATTTTATGAGAAAGATAACACTAAATAAACAAGACCTAATTTGTTATAGTCAGTGTTGCAATAAAAAACGTCCACCATCTTGACTACATTCAGTATGAACTCAGGATGGCCACATTTGCAAAGTGTCTCTTAATGAGTCTTGTTACAAACTGTTTATGCAACTTGAACCTATGAGATAATTATGATTTATTTATTTATTTATTTATTTATTTATTTATTTATTTATTTTTCAGTAGGCTCCATGCCCAACATGGAGCTTGAACTTACTACACTAGGATTAAGAGTTCCATGCTCTACCGACTGACTGAGCCAGCCAGGCACCCCTAATTATGTACAATTTACAATGACAGATATTTCAGTGGTTTCTTCGTTGTCTTCTAAAAGACTCATCAATCATTCAAGAACATGACACCTGGGGTATAATTGTTTCATTTCTTTCCCTTTTGCAAAAAATCATTGATATTAATCATTAAAAATCATTCACATTTATATCAGCATAGAACATATAAACCAAGAAATGTTCTTATTGGGATGATGATAAAAGGAAGGAAGATAAAAATCTTATAAATGTTACAATCTTGGGGCGCCTGGGTGGCACACCGGTTAAGCATCTGCCTTTGGCTCAGGGCATGATCCTGGCGTTGTGGGATCGAGCCCCACATCAGGCTTCTCCGCTATGAGCCTGCTTCTTCCTCTCCCACTCCCCCTGCTTGTGTTCCCTCTCTCGCTGGCTGTCTCTATCTCTGTCGAATAAATAAATAAAATCTTTTTTAAAAAAAAGTTACAATCTCATTACTATGAAATGTCTACTTTGCAAGCAAGGCCAATGATCCTTACATTAAAAACACAGGAAACAACTAAGTGTTTTCACTTATGTGAAGATAAAAAATAAAACCTCAAAGGGAAATTTTATTTTGTGAAACTTTAAATATATGGAATTTATTATATAAAAAAATATAATTTATTAAGCCTGGATAAACCCCTTGCTAGTTGGATTACCTTGGGAAAGTTATTTAATCTCTATTACCTAGAGTTTCCTCACCAGTAAAATATATAAATTAACAATTACACTGATTTTTCCCACAGAGCAGTAATGAAAATAAAGTGAGATGATGTACAGGTGAACATACTTTACAAATCACACAAAAGTAAGATATACTCTACTGCCATGAAGTACCAGAACAAAAAGTTAGGAACGAATGTTATTTAAGAATCACTTGGCATCCATTTTTAGGGAACTTGCTTTCAAAAGCATCAATCGCTATGCCAAAAATGTTCAGGTTGCCCTTCATCATAAGTCTAATTTAGACCCTTTAATAAAAATATAAAAAGGTACAAAAGACAATTTCACCTCCCTACTCTACCATAGCATATGTAGGAAATCCTTTCATACATAATGAGATTAAGGCTCTTAATCTTAACTGCATAAAAGCTAATTGGAAATGGAAATATGGAAATACATAATTACAGTAACTTGAAAATGTTCCTTAGTATCCTCATTCCCAGAATAAACTTTGGTTTCTGGAAGACTTTTCAAATCTGGTCAATATATTGAAAAGAAAATCAATGAATACGTTGAACAACGTTAAAACCATTCTGGCAGGTTTTTCTGATTTTTTTTTAGGGGGGTGTTATTGTTTTATAGCTCTTTGTTTCCCAGGTTCTCTTTCGACACTCCAACAGGGTTTAGCTATTCAATCCATTTGTCAGAGCACACCAACAAAGGCCTAGCAAATTAGGAGCCGCACGTGACGGCACGTGACGTACCCGTCACTTAGTAATGGACGCTGAAAAGTTGAGCAGGAATACTCACATGACTTGCCAAAAGACTAGATGGTCTGAAACAGAATGAATAATGTATAGTTAAAACCATGGGCCCTGAAAACGGATATGTCGAATTCAAAGAAAGTTTGACCGTTAGAGCTTTGTGACTTTTGGCAAGTAATTAACTCACTAATGCTTGGTTTCCTAACTGTTAAAGCAGAGATAATAGTAGTGCCTGTCTCAAACAGTTATGAGGGCTAAATAAAAGAATCCAAAGAAAGTACTTAGAAAAGCAAATGACATGCAGAAAACATTTAGTGAATGGTAAATAGTATACGTAAAGAAATATGACAAAATAAAGGTTTTGTTTTGTTTTTTACAAAATCCTTGACTTGAAAAATCAACTTGAGAACTTTTAACAATCAAAATGCCAAATCATTGAACTAATTCAACTCAATATTGTGCCTTTTCATTACATATACATACACGTATGTGTATATGCACATATACACACACATATTACTATATAAGACACACACACACACACAAATTTATCTTAATGGCAGGAAGGCTGTAGCGATACAGAAACTGAAAATGCAGATCATAGGATCTGTGCTTTTCTTCAACGAAGCCATTTAATTTTCCAATGCTTCTGTAAGTTTAAAGAATTTTGATTTGTGGCCAGTGGAAAAAAAAATTGTTCATTTATTTAGATGGAGTGCAATGGCAAAAGAAAGAGATTCAAGGTGAAATAGAGTCACACATGTATGGTACAACTTAAAGGCATGGTAAATCCATGGCAAATCCCATTGGAGATGAGTTAAGATGCTTATCAGGTCAGCTGAAAAGTGCACACAATTTTTAAAAACCTTCTCACTAAGTGGCCAATAGTGACAATTTCTCAGGGAAAAGGGATCTTTGGTTTTGAGTTCTCATTTATTTATTGTTCTTCACACTTGATATACCTGTTAACATTTCAGTGAAAGGAGAAGTGAGTTCTCCAATAAGAATATACAGAACCAGGGGCGCCTGGGTGGCACAGCGGTTAAGCGTCTGCCTTGGGCTCAGGGCGTGATCCCGGCGTTATGGGATCGAGCCCCACATCAGGCTTCTCCGCTATGAGCCTGCTTCTTCCTCTCCCATTGCCCCTGCTTGTGTTCCCTCTCTCGCTGGCTGTCTCTATCTCTGTCGAATAAATTAATAAAATCTTTTAAAAAAAATAATATAGAGAACTGTCCCAATATATTAGCTAATCTTCCCATTCTTGTAAGAGATATTAAATTGCATTTTTTTCTTGCATTCAAAAGTGGTGTCAAACGTCATTTTGGGTGCAATCTTGGACAAAGTCAAGTTTGAATTTCTCCATGCTTAAAGGTTTTCAAACTCAAGCGATAAATCTCAGAAAGACAGTACTCCATCAGCTAAATGTTTTACAGCAATGGTTAGTCACTATTCATTTTGCAATCATCCAAGATCTATGCCTTTCTCAAGAAAGAGGTGAAGAGGACTTATTAACGTTTGCAATGTCCTTTGAGAGATGTGTTACCAAAGTGTAAATTATATCCATGTTCTTAGCCCAGTCTCACTGAACATGAATAAATCACAAACAAATGAAAGTGTCTTTAATGGAGCAAAATATTACCAAAAAAAAAAAAAAAGAATTTGAAATCTGAAATTAAAGTGTCTGAATACATTTTACACACCGTTGCTTGCTTTTCCTGAATTAGAGTTCAGTTTTGAGGCTGTTGGGCAAAGAAAGGGACCCACTTTGGAAATACTCGTGTTCTAATAATAGCCATGCTTCTCTCACCATAAAATAGACCACTGTAAAGGCTGCCTGAGATTTTACATATATCAGAGGCAAACGTGGCCATATTTTTTTCATAGCAAAGAATATAAGCCATGACATAGTTTGAAATCATAATCACCACTCGCATAAATTGCAAATTAGATAAAAGGTTTATATTCACGTTACTCAAAAAATGAATTTTCAACATCCAGCTGCTGAGTAATGGCTGTTTCTGCAATGTTTCCACTAAGATAAATGAAAGTTTTCTTTTCCCTGCTCCTTGTTTAAAACTCCTTTGCATTTTTACTCAACAGGCCATTTTTCATTACCAGGAAAGGTATGCAATTTGAACCATGCTACTTTTTACTCACAGTAAATCAATATGTGTCATAAGAGCAGAAGAGAAAGTAATATCACTCCCTATCATTGGACCTTCCCTTAGAGCCAGTCCCAGAAGACACTGCCAGGTTGGGTTGCTATGGCAACCGAGCTTGTACGCCTCTCTTGCTTGGTTTGTTACAGTGAATTGATCTTTACCACACAGGTATAAACCTGAAGAATTTATATGGTAAATAAGAAATTACAAAGAATCAATAACAGGGCGTTTGACCTTTCCATTGATCGGAGATGATCTAATTCAAACATAGTATTAAGAAGGTGACTCCATAAGATTTCAAATTCCTTTGCTGACTTCCAACTAAATTCTTCATTGTCTTTTTTTTAGGCTCCTTAAGTAGTCACATTTCTCAAAATTTGGGGGGAAAATACCTTGAACCATTAGAGAGTTACCATGGAACTTCATATGAAGGTTTTACCCAACTACGAAGGTCTGCTATAAAAATCCCTTGACATAATATTAATCCACTTAAAAAATATCTACAATTAGTAAAAAGATTCCACAAGACTCTACTGTAACAGAAGAATTAAATTCTGATTTCTATGAAAAAGATACCAGGACAGATAATATATCTTATAATATAGAGAATTCTGCTTCGTTCTGCCTATTAAACAACATAGGCCATATAAAATGTTTTGAACAGCATCTGGCATACAAGTAAACACCTAATCCTAATAAATATTGTTATAATTTCTATCACTATCATAATACAGTCGGGGAAGCACATTATATCCCTTCTTTACAGCAGGCACCATTGATTATGCAATTTAATGACCTCTGCATTTGGAGTATTTTTAAAGTAAAAATGAAAGGAATACACTACTATGTAGCTGAGCCTTAAATATATTGTAACAGGTGCAGGTCCTTTTTAGAGGACTAGCCTCGTGAATAAAATACTTGCATTTAATGGACATGCCCCAGGGAGGCAGCCTGGAGTGGAGTGTGTTATGTGTTTGGCAGCTGGGATTTCAATTTGTTCATCATACTACTTACTTGAGACCTTAAACCCTCTAAGACTTTGTATTTTTATCTGTAACAAAAAGATAAAAGCAGTTTCAAAACCAGCTGTGAGGTGGAGAGAATCCAGTGAGACAAGCCATAGAAAGTCCCTGCTGAAATGCCTGGTACAAATTATACTTCTTACATTTTAGCTGTTTCTCCTTTAAGGATTTTCCAGTCATTTCCTTGAATCATAGTTTCCAAATGGAACTTGAAGGTAAAAATGACTATAAATTCAATAATTCTTAGCAGTACTTTAAGATAGATGGGTTTTAACCCTGGCAAAAGGTAGAAAACTTTCAATATAATTCTGTTACAAATTATTTTTTTTACTTCCTTCAATTGATAGTTTTTCCCAAAGTATGTTTTCATGGCCTCCTAGTCCAAGATGATGCTTTTGGGGGGGAAAAAAAGGCAGGAGAGGGAACATTTCTATGGTCAGATACATTTAGAAAATGCTACATAATACATCTCACTCAAGGAGTTAGTAGATCACATGAGCATATTAAAACCTCCAAGAAATCCCAGATAATCTCAGATAAATAAATCAGTATTGCTTTGTGGTCAAGAGCATTGAATGGGAGTTAGGCCCGTGAATGCCACTTTTGCTGCTCATTAGTTTATCACATTGGGAAGTTATTCAACTTCCATGTTTCAACTTCCTCACCTGTAAAATGGGACCGGCAACGTATCTACCACACCAGGATGAGAGGTTAAAATGAGATCTATCATGCGCTCAGACAGAGGCTAACAGAGTCAGTTCAATAATGAGAGTTCCGAAAGATGCCTATTTAAACTGTTCTTTACAAATATCTCTGAACACCTTTCCTTGGAACACACTTTGAACCATGCTAAAGTATAATGTTAGGGTAGTGACAAATTGTAATTAAGTCAAAGACTATTCAGCATATTAGTGCCCAAATCAAGTAGCATAGAAAGTCAGCTACCTCAGAATGGATCCCACTGGCTTGCTATTTCTTGCCAGAAAGTCCTACTACCAGGACAGTAGAGCAACTATGTTAAGTGTAAAGATCCCGCCCTGTGGATCTTCTACTCATTAGAGCCATTGACATCTATTTCAAGCATTAACATAGATCAGCCTATCATCCTAAGCCATTTGCATGTCACTAATAATTGAGCCATAAATTAAAGGGATATCAAAGGATTAAAGCTTTAATGATCAGGAGAGAGAAAACTGAGTATATGGCTCACTGATGGGTCTGCAAAGAGAAGGGACATTCTCCAGATGTTTGCATGTTTCCTGGTGCTAACCCAAAATAGTTTGAGTCAGTTTTCAAAATGGAGAGATAAAATAGTATGGGGAGAGATAAAATAGTACAGAAAGATAAGCAAAGGTGAGAGTTTCATCCAAGGAAAACAATATGCTGCAAATTCACAGTGAAATGCAAACTCCTCCCTCATCTAAATAACACCACAATTCCAATGAAGCCTCCTTACCCTTTTCCGGAACCTGGGAAGCTTAGCTGATGACCAGAAAAAGGAGCAATCAGCTAATTAATCTGACACCTTTTAGAAGTCTCTTTATTTCTTTTCAAATTTGCAATTGTATCAGGTTGCTGAATTTTCTGCTCTTAAAGAGTTCATATTTTTAATGTCAACACCAGCAATAAATGTAGAACAAAAAATTAGTTCATTCATAATTCTATGCCCTCGACAATTAAAAACTTAAATAACTATCCTGTTCCCTTCAAGTCTTAATCATAATTATATATAATTTCTACAGAGAGATAATTTATATGTAAATACAATTTAAAAGTCTAGTTTTTTCTACTTAACATCATATCTTCAGTATTTCCTCCCAATGATACATAGAAGTCTTCAAAATGATCCTTGCTAGCATCTGAATGGTTATATTTTTCCATTATCAGACATGCAAATTATTTCTAATTGTGTTGTGGTACAACAAATCTCTTCCTTCATATAGTTCTTCCCATCTTGTAGATTAGTGGTTTCAAATTTCAGCACACAGCAGAATTACCTGGACAGCTTGTTTAAATACAGGTGGCTGGGCCCCACCTCAGTGAGGCCCAGGAATTTGCAATTCCACCAAGTTCCCAGGTGATGCCAATGCTGCTTATCTGGGAGATCACCTTTTTTTTTTTAGTGTATTTTTTCTTTTTTTTAAGTAAACTCTATGCCCAGCGCCCAGCGTGGGATTTGAACTCATGACCCCAAGATCAAGGGTCGCATGCTCTACCAACTGAGCCAGCCAGGCTCAGGAAATAATTCCTATTATTTATATGGAATATTATCAATATTGAGTTGGGATTGACATATCAAATCGTACATTTTTACGGCATCTAAGACATATTTCTGAAAACCTTTCCTACAAGCTTACACAAATTTATATTGCCACCTGACTTCTTGATACTTGAAGCCTGGGTAGAAACCAACTAACCGAAAGAACTAAGACGATGGAAAATTCACATTTTACTCCTCAAAATCACAACGTGAGGCCTCAGATCCACCTATTTATATTTCAACGATACATACCATGGCTAAGTGGTAAGATCCAAACATCTGTTACCACAGAAATCAACAAAGAGCTTTTATCATGATTGTCCAATTTCAAAAGTCACTGAAACCTAACTGAAATATTTATACCCTGGAGCAGAGTATATGTGTATCTTCACTATGTAGATACAAATTAGCTGCACTTAGCTTGCCTGTCCAACAGATAGGTCAAAAACAATGTCACTCATTGGAAGATGTAGGGCAAAAATCTGACTTCAAAAAATTGTTTTTGGTAAGTTAGAAACAAGAGCATTCTGACTTTGGCAGGAGATTATTAGCATGTTTGCCTAAAAGCCACAATTGAAAATCTCAGAGGTTCTCCCTTGTACTAAAGGATTCTTTATATCTGGGTAGAGATTAATTCCTCACCCTTAAATGGAGACATATGCATATAAATAAACATGCCCACATAAGCATATAGATGCGTGTATATAAGTAAACATTAGATAGCCAGATATGCAAAGTAGCTATTCATACAAAGGTTCTAGAAACCTACATATAAGACATATGCTTAGCAAAGATATCTTCTGCAGAAAATGTCTTCCCAGCTCTTTCTCTATAATCTGCGAATATTCTTGTATTTTTCATTCTTATCTGTTGTTATTGTATCCATGAGTGTATAAAGAGAAGTTGTGTTCAGATACCTAATAACCATAAAACTATACATAAGTAAAGTGATTGCGGGTTGTCAACAAACCTTGAAATCTAGTTGGCAATGGACCTGTTAACTCTGGCTTATATTGAGAACCGTAGATCAAGAGTAAAAATATGAGAATCTTTTAAGATTAAGAGAATCTTGTATTTATGATTTTCTAAGGGACTTTTTTTTTTTTTTTCTGAGTTAGTGTTTCAGGAATTGTGTTATCTTTAAGTAAGAGCTAAGTCAACAGTCCTAACAAGCCTTAAATGACTCTAAATTGTTCTTTGCGTGGACAGGTTCATTATGACCATATGAAGACACTGCTACTCTCAGAATGGACAGAAAACTAGGGCATAAACACTAATGTAACATACCATGTATATTTCACTGTATGTATGTTTTATATAATAATATGTATAAATGCATCTGCTTATATTATGTAGTAAATATGACCACACCTTGCAGTCTCAAAAGAGATATGGCAAATTTTAAAATATGTCAATGTTAAAAATGCAAACATAAGAAACACAGGACTGCAATGCAGAGACAGTGAGGCAATCACTCCCCTAGCGTGTTTGAGATTCCGACCATAAGCGCTTCGTATTTAATCCAGGTGTTCAGAGCAACCTAAAGTTAAGATATTAACAGGAGCAACCATATGATCACTTGAAAACCAATACCTCTAAGTATTTTTGATCATAACTGTCAGTTCCTTACAGTGAGTGCAGAATGACAATTAATTGTAGTCCAAGCCACAAATCAAAAAGTACTAACCAAAGTGTATACACATCAATAAGACTTTTTTAGCTTGTCAATTCAGTTTAGAAGAAGAAATAGGGAGATAACATGTAATAAAAGGTGCATATGGTCTACATGTAAAATTTCAGCTCCTAAACTCAATAGAATGGGAGGTGAAGTCCTCTAGGGAAAAAAGAGACAAGGAGAGGGGCCTTTTTAAAACCAGTTTACTCCATCAGGGTGGGAATGGACCCCTAGCAGTCTGAAGGATAAGAATTTCAATGAGTACATAGTAATGGATATTTTCCTTTTCTGACAAACAGTTTTAGTTTCCAATTTATGCAGTGATAGTAAGTTTCCTTTCAAAAGGATTTGAAAAAAAAAATGGACCACTTTTAAAGTAAAACCTGTCATAAAAAAAACAACAACAACAGTGTTAATTACCTGTGTACAGTGTAAAAAGAGAAGGGGATTAGTACAGGTCACTACAACACTGTTCTACAGCACCTGTCATAGTTGAGTGATGCCGTAACTTGCTGGGCCAATCAGGAATGACCATATTCCAGTTAATTCTCTTATTGCAGGTTCACTTGGAACACTAGGAGCATGGAACTGAATGTGTGCAGTATGTGTATGCCATGTTAACCGATATTCAATTCAAATGCTATCACTCAGGACGTCGATGCAATTTTTTTCAGTAAAGCAAATCTCAATTCCTCTATAAACAATACATGAAAAGAATTTCACCAAAAGGAAACCATTTTCTAAATAGAAAAACAGAGCATTGAAAAAATGCCTTAAATGTCCAAGATGATATAAATTTATCTTATTCATAAATATGGATATCAAATTCTCTGACCATTGACTAAATATGGAAGACCTGACACAAATAGACATATGTGATACATATTTTTTGCTTAAAGATATTAGGTTATATTCTAGGGAAAAGTACCTACTCATGGGTTTGTCAACACTTCTAAAATAAAAAGCAATAATTACACAAATAAATGAAGCCCTAGGTTTTGATTCTAGGCTCTAGGGCTTAACATTCTCAAGAAGTCTGAGTCTCGAGAAAGGTTGACCTGAGAAAGGTCAACCTAGTAAAATTTAAACACATCTGTAGAGATGCTAAATTATTATTTTTTAATGCACTAAAGCAAAATAAGGCAGCTCGGCAAAAATAAACACGTGTGTTATTTTTGTAATAAAAAACAAGAGAACAATAAGCGAATACTAAGGCAACTGTCTATCTAGTGAGGCCACTTTCCAGATTTGTTCTCAAACCCCTAATCATCATATATCATTATATTTTTCTCATTGTCATTACGAAGCAAAATAGCAATTACTACTTGGAAATTTTTTTTAAATCAATAAACATGGCCCTAAAGTTAGATTACAAAACAGAAGGATCAACATTATTTTTGAAGGCTAATTACGATCAAACTTTTCTTCAAATAACATGTCGTAGAGCCTTAAAAAATTTTGTCATATGACTGTTTCAGTCAAAAGTTGAAGTTAAGAAAACTTTACACTGACAAAATTTATACTGGGTCATCACTGGTTCTGAGTATTGTTATGAATTTTCATTGATGGTACTTGCTGTGCACATTCCTTCTGCTCCACAAAACAGAATGATAAGCAAGATATTTTAACTATTTAAGTAAGAGATTACAGTTCCTTTGAATCATAACCTCTGTTCTTTAGGAAAGGACTAAAAAATATGGCAGAAAATACTAATTTCTAGAATATATTAATTAGTGTTATATTTTCATCTTATTTTTGAAAAGAAGAATCTTGGTCTTCAGAAATGTCACCAACTTATTTTGAGATGAAATTATCTTGATTATTCACAAAAAAAAAAGATCACAAGTGAAAACCATGAAACGTTACTTTGAGCCACTAATAACAACCTAAAACTGCTCATGATATCTAGTCCGATTTCTCTTTAGTAAAGTGGACATTAATGATCGTAAGTGATTGTAAAATGGACCGAGACCGCCAGAACATTCATTGGCACGCGTTCATGCTTCTTTATTCTAACCCAGAAAACAAAGTAAGAAATGGCAGTCACTAATTAACCATGCCATTATAATGAGTTTGCATTCTCACTCTAGTTCATGACCCAAACTTCTTGAAAAAATCAGGTTCAAATCATTTGAAAAGTTACGAGGACCAATAGGATGATCAATTCCCAAACTTGGGATATGGAAGACCAGGGCGGAATACTGTTTCTGTTTCCCATGGGGTTTGGGGTCTGGGGGGCAGGGGGAGGTGTTTAGTTCCTTTGAAACGAAATGTATAAACAAAAAAAAAAAGAATTTGATTTTTCTTTTTCTCATTGTACTCGATCTCTATGATCTGTTTGGTGTGTGTGTTTGTATATATGTAAAAAGAGAAAGATAGTTCTATTTATTTAGCCCTCAGGAGTAACTATGTCTAATATAGTAACAAATGTTCACACCTCCTACCTTCAAGTCCAACTGTATGCAGCATAGCAGAAGTTCCTGCTTGGTTACGGGTCATGGTTCCCCTATAATCCCCCACTCAAGTTTTGAATAGTCTCAGAAAGGACAAGATATCAAGTGAAAAGTAAAACTTTACCCTAATGAAGAGGATCTTTTCTCCCACTCGGTATCTTCCTTGAGAAAGTCTCTCCACACAGAATTTGTTTGGGCATTTGCAAGGAGGATCTTCAGAAATTCGCTTCACCTAGAAGAGAAGAGCATACTAGTTCAATTTTCCTTAATCAGGTTCCATTAAGATTAATTTGTTCCGTGGGTTCAAAGGCTCCAGGACCGTTAATGCTTTTAAATTTGTTCTATACCAAACTACCGACATGATATGAGCACAGAAGTATCACATTAAATCCTAACTATGTAAAAGTCAGGCCCTGAAAGCATTTTCTGAAGGCCAATAACTGCACTAAAGCCTAAGTTGGATGATGACAATAGTAACGAAGCTAGAGGATAATGACAAGCACATCAGTCGGCAGTGTAGGAGTAATGAGCTAGGTTCTCGTTTGGGGAGAATTAAAAGGATCGTGCACATTGGGTTGCCAAGATAAACATATTGAAGCTAGAATAGAATGTATGTTAACAGGGTAAAATCTCCTCATTATAATTTTAATGATACTAATTTCACTATTTTCAAAATAAATGAGAATTAAATTGTTATTTTTATAAAAAAAAATGAGCCTACCATTTCATATTATTTGGAATTCTAAGATTTCCTTTAGGAAATCATCTCTACTTCGCCCAGAGTCACCCAGAGTCACCAGGGAATTCACTCTGTGTCAGTAATTCTCACCTACCAAAACCTACTTTTGTGAGTATCTGACAATTTACATGTTGTGTAGAATCCATGTCTGAATATCAGATTTCACCTCCATTTATCCATCTCCCCACTCTTTAAAAAATACATAATCTAAGTGATATGAACCACATTCTAGGGTAGGGTGGGGTCAGTGAATGTGGGCAGTTCTCTGAGTTCTACTATGTGTATTGTTTTCTAAATGTATTTGTAAAAATGTTTTTAAAGTAAAACTGTAATATATATATATATATATATATATAAATTATGTTCAATTTATACCATTGCTAATTTACACCGTATCTTTTNATATAAATTATGTTCAATTTATACCATTGCTAATTTACACCGTATCTTTTCACCACAATAAGGGCTTCCATGAAAAGAAAGGAGGGAAAGAAGGGAGAGAGGAAAGGAGGGAGGATCGGAGAAAGGACTTTGGCCACCCAGCAGAAAATCAGAGTCAGCATCATAAAAACACATGGCCCAAACTTTAAGAGAGCCATGCTTGGCATAGCTTCACTGCCACAAAGGAACTGGGCAAGGCAGTAAATTGGTGTTTGAGTAGTTCCTCTGCTAAGAGAAGAGAATCACGATTATGTATGGAAAGTGTTTCCATCCTGAAGTGTTCTTAGATGAAACACAGAAACTATTGGTATCAAATGAAAGAAAATACAAGAAACATATTCTCAAGTGACCTGCCCTTCTCCATTGCTTTCCTAGCTTTGAAAATGGACTTGCTTTTTAAAATCAAGGGCTTTTTTGTCATTGTGTGAGAGGTGGAGGCAGAAATGGAAGAGACAAGGGCCAGACTGTGGGTAGTGGAAATACATTGTGAAGTCAACAGTGACTGATGACATCTGAGCTCCTTATATTACCTTGGGATAAGTCAGTCTGGCAGGTGTTCTGTTTTTGGCCAGGAACTCAGCCAATTTTCTGCTGAAATAGGATTTCGAGAGGAACCTGATTACTCAGAATTATACTATCTCTCATTCCCAGACTGAGGAAGGTGATGGAGAAGAGGAAGAAAGAAAGAATGGTTTCTTAGAACTGTATTCAATTCCTTGTGTGGGAACACACTCACCGTGAGCAAAGGCAAACAGAGAAGTCAAATCAACCCTATTTTTTTTTTTTTTAAATCACAGCTGATTCCCTCTATCAGGACGTCTGGAGAATATATTAATCTGAACGGACTCCATATTCAGTGTGTTTCTCTGATGATATCTTGATTAAAGAAGATGGCATGGATTCTCCGCATAAAGGGTCACCTATTTTTTTTTTCCAATTTTCCACAATTCCCCTCACGAAATGTGAGGATACACTGAAAGTTTCAAACTGGTAGTTATTGTTGAAACTGTTCACAGAATATGATATCTTAGGTCAGCTTTTCTTTTTCTTTATTCTTTTCTCCTTTCTTCCCCTTCTTCTTTTGCTCCCCCTCTTTAGTCTCCTATATTTTTTTTGGTGAAATAATAACTTTGCCAGAGTAAAAATAGCCAATATGATTAATGAAACACAGGGACTTCGCGAGCAATCTCTGTCTTATACCCCCCTTCTATAGCACACACTGCTGTTCAAGAATTTCAACTCCCCAATGGCTGTATATGCCTCACGCACAGGGAAGCAGTTGCCATAGGAACTCTCTCCTTTTTATATTTGACATAGGAAGCTCGGATTTAAACCATGGGTAAGACCCAAATTATTTTTCTCTTTGCTCCACTGCTCCTGAAACAAAACACACCAATGAAAAGTTATCCCTTAACCAGAATGTGAATATTTCAATGCAATTTCCCCAACATCGAGTGAAGGAGACTGTAAGACCCTGCTGTGGCCAAATAAGGCTCTTAGAGAACGCACTATGGCCTTTTATATGCCGCCGTGCATTGCCAAACTCTAGACAGGGACTATAGTAAGCTGTATTTCTCAAACTAACATAACCATGGAATTCTTTTCCCTATGGGGCCTCTGGCAGTGTGTTTTATTAAACATTATTTGAGAAATGCTGGTTTAAAGACTTTCAGAACAGAGTATTCTAGCTGGCAATAGTACAGAAATATCCACTTGACACATTTCCTACATTCGATTAAAACCCCTTAACTAAAGAAATGGTTATGTTCCCAAACTCCATTTGGTAAACCTTACAGGGGGTTTAAGGCTCTTCTGAAATCCCCTTCATGGTTCGCAGTTGAGAGAAAAGAACTTGAAGTAGAGAGAACCACAGAACAACAGCCATGCCATTTTATTTATTTTTTAAAGATTTTATTTATTTATTTGTCAGAGAGAGAGAGAGACAGAGAGAGAGCACAAGCGGGGGAGAGGCAGGCAGAGGGGGAAGCAGACTCCCCATGAGCAGGGAGCCTGATGCGGGACTCAATCCCAGGACCCTGGGATCATGACCTGAGCCGCAGGGAGCCGCTTAACTAACTGAGCCACACAGGAGTCCCAGCTAGTACCAACCTTGTTCTACCTCTTTCCAAAGTCCCTTCCATAATTTTTGCACCACCTTCCCTCTTCCACCCTTTTACTTCCCTACTCAAGAATGAGGGATGGCCACCCATGGGACAAGCTAGTGAAGAAAAGGACCCCAGTTGCTTCTAGCTACTTCTCCCAGGTTCATGTAAATGGCTTCAAGTGGCAACAGTTCCACCATCTGCAAAGCTACAGCAAGGTTGAGTAGTACACGTATTTCCAGAGCACAGGGCTTTGCTTGATTAACAGAAAAAGGTAGAAGCTTTTTTACACTTTTACACTTTTTACACTTTTACACTTTTTTACACTTTTATTACCTACATTGGAAATTTATCCAGTATGCAAGGCATTGGATAGATATGGATGAATAAAATACGATACTGTCATGGAGACCAAGAACCACACCTAGAGAAGAATGGGCATTTATGCCCAGTAAGGCACATACCTCATTAAATATACACAAAACTTTGGGGCGTCAAGAACTAATTTGCCAATTTTGCCTGGGATAAGAGATGCTGACAAAAACTTTATATAGGAGGCCATGCAATCTTGAATTTTACAAGATGTAAAAGCACTTATATGAATATTCAAAGGCTGAATAAACAGAAGTCTGATGAGGAAAGCAAGTGAGGAAAAACACAGGATATAAAATTACCTTAGAAATTTGGGATTAGCAGACATGTTTATAATGGAAACATCCAAATGCAAGAATAAGTCCACAGGGTCAAAAATCCAGGAAAGACAAAATAGGCCAGAACATGGAGCGCTTATGTGGCATGTCAATGAGTTTGGGAATTACCCTGGAATGTGACAGGGAACCCCTATATAAATTTAATCAAATCTGAGTTGCATTTTTTGCTGATCATTCTGGTAGCAATAATGTTCAGGGGGGAGAATTTCAAGAATAGAATGGTAAACAGCATCAAATACAAGAAAGCAGTCTCATAATTTGCAAACTAAAAAAAAAAAAAAAATTCATTTGAGAGGTGCCTGGGTNTTCATTTGAGAGGCGCCTGGGTGGCTCAGGTGGTGAAGCATCTTGACTCTCGATCTCAGATCAGGTCATGATCTCAGTTCTTGAGATCCAGCCTAGTCTCAGGTCTCAGTCTCCAGGCTCAGCAAGGACTCTGCTTGTCCCTCTCCCTCCCTCTCCCTTCCTCTCCACCCGCATGGGCTCACTCGCTCATTCTCCATCTAAAATAAATAAATAAAAATAAAATCTTTTAAACAAATTCATTCAACTCAGAGATTCATTCATTGAAAGGCTAAGGGTGACGTTGGCCAGAACTCTGCCTCTAATGCATTGGAGAAAGTGAACGGAGGTGACAGCTAAGAGGAAAAGAACAAAAATCAAGCGCAGTAGCCCCAGAGAACACATTTATAAGAAAGTCTGAAGGAACATCTTACTCTAAAGTAAGTTGACTCAGAAAAGTGTAACAGGGAGAGAAGGAACATTGTTCTCATCAATATATAAATAATACGTCATTGCCTACTGTTAATGCAACACGTTGTTCAATTTCCTTACACAATAAAAATGAAATACTATGACAAGGAAGGCACGCGACCAATCCTAAAAACAGTCCTGTGATGTAAAAATCCTTTTGGATGGCACTGTATTAAAATGCCCTTCCTAGTCTTTCATTCCCGAGTGGATTGAACAAGAGAAACGAAATTAAACTGGTATTGGCTAAGATGCCTTGAGGAGCTAAGATTTAAGTTGCTGCCCTTAGAAATGGAAATCCTCAATCTGTCAGATTGTCGTACTTCTGCCTCCCTGAGTCGGCAATAGAGGCCGTGGTGTCACACAGGGAAAAGCAAAAGGCGAGGCAATCTCTCTTCTACACCCTGTAGTGTCGGTCAGCCATTTCCCCAGCTCTTTGCAGCTCAGACTCTAGAGAAGGAAATTCTCAGCTATGGGCCAGCACTGCTCTTCAGTCCTGCCTGTTCTATATAACCGCATTATGGTTGGTGCCAGTCTCTAAGGACCTTCCCCATGTATGAGACATACTTCAGTCTAACATCCGAGGTAACTATTTTTTTTTAAAACTGCCCAAGTACTTTTTCGATTTGCACTCAGTGTTTATGTGCTGGGAGGTGAATGCATGACACAACCAAACACGCTTCCTACGACCAAGAACGACTTTTCACAGGCAACAGAGGAGCCAGAGAGTTTTAATTCATCCAGGTTGTTGTTCCTCCCAGAATCTGCTTTCTGGGATGGTGAGGGTCTACAAAAACATTCCCTCATCTGCCAAAGATCTCGACTCAAGGACTCTGCTAAGTAGAGGGGTGGGGACCCCAGACAGTTGGCAAAACTGGGTTGGAATCTAAGCTCCTTTCCCCTCAGCAGGTGATTCAATTCCTGTTTCAGTTGCTTCAACAAGAAAGGAGCCTTATGATAACAAGAGCACTTGAAAAACAACGATAGATCCTGGCCCATAGCAGGCAGGTAGCTAAGGGCAGTTCTGTTCTCTGTGGGACATCGGTGTTCTCTTCTCCTGCCTCAGGCTTCTTATCTGTGAAACAAAGAACCACGAACCAAAACCATCAAGGCTGAACTGTGTGCAAAGATAGTTTTTAGGAAGTGAACTTATTATCCTAAAATTTTAGATACTCTCAGTAGAACTCAGTGACACTTCATTTTAAATGACTGGCTCAGTATCGAATCTCAAAATGACTGCTTCTACTGTTGTAGGACTACAAACTTTTTCATAGTATTTAGAAGTGAATTTCAATGAAATTGAAATAGGTAAAGGTTAGATTGACAAGAGATTGTACAGAATGAGTTGTGTCAAGAAGGACTAAGCGCTGGTAAGAAATCCAACCAATTTTACTTACTGCATCATCCAGTAAGTTCCCAGTACTTCTTTTTCCGGAAGACTTTGACGAGGGAGAAGGTGAAGGAGAAGGAGCAGAAAGTGTTTCTTCTTGTTCAATCTCTTTTTCCAATTTTATCAAACCAGGAGGCTCCACACCATACCTTTTAAAAGACACCAGATCAATACAGATGCATAACTTCTAATGATACATTTACCATATGTTACATTTGATTATGAACCCCGCAGGACCAAATCGCCGATTTTTTTTTTTTTAAGATTTTATTTATTTATTTGACAGAGAGAGACAGCCAGCGAGAGAGGGAACACAAGCAGGGGGAGTGGGAGAGGAAGAAGCAGGCTCCTAGTGGAGAAGCCTGATGTGGGGCTCGATCCCAGAACGCAGGGATCACGCCCTGAGCTGAAGGCAGACACTTAATGACTGTGCCACCCAGGCGCCCCCAAATCGCCGACTTTTTAAAACTAATTTTCTCTGGCACTGAAATGGTAAGTTCTTAAACTGGCCTCCTTTTAAGCAGTAAAAAACACATATCTGATTTTGATATAGATATATACACATACACTTATATTTAGATATGTATATCAACACATGAATAGACACCTGACATATTAATAAAAATACTCCACGTGATACACGGAGGCAATACCGTGAATTACCATGTAAAATTTAGTCTTCAGCTTTTAGATTTACTAGCTTTGAGGTTTGTAATTGAATTCCTATTTTGAACACAAGCTTGTTAAAGATGAAAACAGCAATCCCCAAAATGAACATCCTTAAGTGATTTAACAGAGAAGAAATACACTGCTAATTATACACCTCCTCTACAGTTGTGCTGTGTCATAGGTTATACACTTAAGAACAGCATAATGAAAGCAAGTATAGGGGTACAGAGAAAGAAAAGGAACAAGAGCAAATGGAGAAATAATTTAGAATAACAATGTTAAAAATTATGTGTTTAAAATATCAATGCCATATGAGTTCAAAAAGAGAAATGAAGTTGTTATTGGCTTCTTATCTCACATAATCATATTTTTCTTAGGCTAAATTTAAAATTGGTTTGGTTTCTTAGATGCATATCAGTTTGCCTAGGTGGAGAAGACCGAAGATAATTCCAGAATATGAGAGTGTGAAGGACCTTTGGGATCATCCCGTTATACTCTTTCATTTTTACAGAATAAAGAATGAAGATCCAGAAAGGTACAGAATTAGCAGGAGCAAGACAAAAATGCAAATCCAGATTCTCTAAGTGAGGGCTGGGGCTCTTTTTCTCTGACATTTTAATCAGGTGATTACATGTTAGAAAGGGGAGGAAAAAGTCATTTGGAAAGTTAAATAATAGGTTATGGATAATCTACAAAGAAAATAATCTACATAGAATAAATATGTAGACAGTATGTCTACCACCCTAGAGTGAATAATATATTAAAAAGATCATTAAATGCAAAAGCTTAGATTATTGTCCTGTTCTAATGGCTTGTTATTTTAACTCCCATCATCACACTTGCGTTCAGGACACATTTCCGGAGGAAGCAATTTCCCCACTCTGAATGATTTGTTTTTGTTGAGGGTGCTCAATTAGTTTAATTCCTGGCCTCTCTTTACTCACTCTTCTCCAACGAGATGAAGGGATTTATCAAACTGTAAAATCTAAGACTCAACAGAGTGCGCTTGACTCAGTTCACCTCTCTTCTAGGGAAGAAGCTGCCCACAGGAAGGCCTCCATAGAAACCTCCACCCTATCCACCTTTGTTTGTAATTAGGTAGTTAATTGGCCTACTTCCGGAGGTCAGTTACAGACACTGTCTGTCAACTTGGATCTTATCAGTAGTGAAGGTGATATTTGATGTTCCATCTGCAACTCCTTCATTTCATTTTTTTTTTTCTTCCAGAATTTAGAGGGTAAGGATGGACGCTGTGTCAGCTCTTTGAATGCAAATTTAGTACAAAACAGTTTAGGCTGTCATAACAGAATAATTTTTAGTTAAATAAATCATTAGCTCTAAAAGACCTAGGCACCATTCATCACGTTTCCAATGTTTTATATATATTATCCAGTTAATGGGACATCATGGAAATATGCACTAGACTGCAGATCTGGGTCAGTGGAGACCAGTGTCCAATTCACAGCATCCCCAAGAGCTAGCTTAGATCCTGTCACACAGTATGTACTTAAGAGCTAGCATGAGAATGAAAAAAAAAAAATCCCACAGTATCATATAACAATGATTTTGGGTTCAAAATACGAATTTAGTTTCATTGTTCTGGATCTTTAATTGCATATCACTTTTTTTTAAGGATTTATTTATTTATTTATTTATTTATTTATTTATTTATTTATTTATAGCACATGTGAGCAGGGCGAGGGGCAGAGGGAGAGGAAGGGAGAATCTTAGGCAGACTCCCCGGATGAGTGCGGAGCTGGTGGTGGGGCTTGATCCCACGACCCTGTGATCATGACAAGAGCTGAAACCAGGAGTCCGACACTTAAGTGAGCCATCTAGGCACCCCAATTGCATATCACTTTAATAAAACATGTCAATATTAAGTGCACATAAATGCTTTACCGAAAGTTTCTCCAGGAGATTTTAAACCCATCCAAAGCTAAAACAAATACTTTTTTTTTTTTTTTTTTGCTTTCTAGTACTTCATTAATTACACTGAACTCAACCAGCATCCCATTACTGTTGACAAGTACCAACAACACTGATATGGAGACTTGTGCATCATTCTTGCCTGAGGTAGACTTGAGCTCAC
>NC_048233.1:54462287-54539903 GCF_002007445.2 Ailuropoda melanoleuca | reverse complement strand
AAAGGGGCAAAGATAGATAGAATTTTCATAAATAAAGTACGGGATACATAGGTTAAATACAGCTCAGGTAATAGGATATTAGACTATGGAACTCTATTGTTCAAATAGGAAAATACACATGCCATATTGTTAAACACAAAAGTAGTTTTCAACAGTAGACCAAGTAGGACTTCAAATTTGAAAATGGCAAAACGTTTTCTGTGTATTTTACTTATAAAAGATTCCAGAAATGTTAAATGGTGCTTATTTCTGAATAGTGAGATTATCAATTACCTTCATTTTCATTGTTTTTAATACTGTTCTTTGCCCAATGAAGCTCCCCTCCCTCGTAATACATTTATAATCAGAAGAGTAATAAAGTGATTTATAGAAAAAAATAAATCACTCTCTTGCTGTGGCCAAATAGTCTGTATCTTCTTCTAATCCTGCCTAGGGAATCTTTGGGAAGTTAATTACACTCTCTTACACCCAGTTCCCTTACTTGGAAAATAGAATTACTAATATTGATAAGTGGATTTCAAGTTTACAAGGCAGATGTGTAGATGAAATGGATAATGCCTGAGACAGCATTTTGTAAATTACAAAGTACCGCATACATATAACATTGCAGATGGGGAAGGCATTGGGATGGGGAAGAGAAGGAGGAAAAAGGGGGATTGTGAGGAGAAAGGGAAGGGATGCCTGAGTGGCTTAGTCAGTTAAGCCTCTGACTCTTGTTTTTGGCTCAGACCTTGATCTCAGGGTCCTGAGATCAAACCCTGCGAGTGGCTCTGCACTGAGGGTGGAGCCTGTTTGAGATCTCTCTGACCTTCTGCCCCTGCCCCAGTTTGCACACGCTCTCTCGAAAAAANAAAAAAAAAAAAAAAAAAAAAGATGAGAGGTAGGAGCAAATGAGGGTGGCCAGTAGTAATATCTGGAGATATCATTAGAATGATTCTTTTACTCTCTTGCAGGAACTGTAAACTTTTGCATTATAGAACTGGGGAAATTATAAAGTGTTAGATCCAAGACACTTCCATTCTTGCCAAAGTTATGCAAGAATGGCATGTGAGGCTCCGTAAGAATTAGGCTGGGTCTCTGGCTGTTTCTTTGTGCAGAATCGCAGGAAGAGAAAATACATTTCCCTCACCCCCCACCACCCTCCACAAACACTAGGAGCTTATGTGAGTCGTGGATACAGGGTAGTGGTTGAACTGATAAATATTCTTCAATTAACTTCTTAAATTAAGTCCTGGTTAAAAAAGGAAATAAAAATAAAAACAAAGCACAGCTTCCATAACAATGTTGTTCCAAATCCATAACATCTGCTGTATCCTCTGTATCCGCTCAGCTTCTCTTACTGAGCCTCGTGTCTTCGTTCATTAAATAAGGGGTGTCACCTAAATCGTCCCATAAGTCCTTTTGAGCAGTAAAGTTCTATGTATCTCCAGTGCTGTGTAATTATGGTCCTCCCTTTCTACACATCTGTAAAATCAGAAATCAGAGCGAAATGATCACTTTTCCAGTGACACAAACATTCCCCTGGCTGCTACCTTGATAAATCTTGCTCACTGCTTACTATTTTGGCTGGCACATTATAATAGAATGCTGTTACCTTCAGCTTGGGAAAGTTATTTAACCTTCATGAGTTTCAGTTTCTTCCCTTGTCATCTGGGACTAAAAGGAATACCTACTTTGGGTCATTGTGGAGTTATATGAGATACTCTACACAGAATGGGTAGGGCAGTGTCCAGCACAAGCTACACGTACAATCTAAATTAGATGGGATCCCTGACCTGACAACTTTTGAACTTTTTGCTGAATTTTCCTTTAAGCTTAGCACACAAGCTATGAGAAGACTATCATCGAAAAATAGGAGTTTGACTCTGAGACCTATTTCTTGATGCAAAACTCTGTCTACGGAACCACATCCCACACAATCTAAAGAGGGCTATGTTCTTCCATTCAATCTCAAGTAGCTAAAAAAGGTTATCATTCTCCAACCTAGCTTTGGCTTCACTGGAGCACACAAAAGCTAAACTCCCATTAAAGCTGCAAACTATATTAAATAAACCCAAATTAATGTATTGTATTTTTACAAAATGATAAATAGAGCATTTTATTAACACTTTTTTTTTTGCAGCAACAAAATGATAGTCCACATCTTTTCATTCAACACAACAAAAGCGATGATCACATTACATCACTTTGAGACACAAAGCAAAGGATGGTTTTATTTTCTTAAGGTCAAGGATGGTTTGCATCTTTAAAACAAATGTTATGTTTTCTATTTGCAGTAGCAGGGCTTCCAGTCACTAGCACAATACAACGAACAGATCAAATATTCAGAATAAACACTTAAATACAGCGATGATATTTTGCATTGAATTGGGAAATCCATTATTATCATTTAGAACATTCTAAAGAGATCTGATGTTAACTTTTAAAAGAAAAAAAAAATCATTCCAACCACCCAGACAGCTACCACAAGCAAAATGAAGATAATATACAGACAGGAAATTGTATGCATTGCACTTATTGCTTGGAACACAAATGTTGCAATTCCTGTTGAATTATATTAAGAAATGACAAGCAAAATGCCTCTGCCCCATCTAAAATTCTATGACTCTATGAAAGTAGAAATTGCAGTCCCCTAACCCAACATTAGGTGTATGCTATTTTTGGTTTTTTGTGAACGTTGTTTATTATGCGTTTGTGTATGGATATGTATAAGATATACAGATATATATAGATATAATTTTAATATAATTTAGTGTCCTATATATTTAAGACAAATATCTTTTAAATGGGACTTTAATAAAATCATCTACTTACAATATCTCTATTAAGTTTATCTTTTCATATTACATATAGCTCTGTGGCACAAGTTTCATATAGTATTCTGTTATTAAGGAAGAAGAATATCTAAACCATTTTCTATTTCTTTTTTTGTTAATATTGCATTTTAAGGGCTCTATCTCCATAGTAAATTTCTTATTAGATTCTTTATGGAGTATGCATCTTTTTTTTTCTAATGCAAGTTACAACCAGTACAAAGTTGTAATAAAAAATACATTAAAGTCTATTTATTTTTTATATTTTTTGCAAAAAAGTTATGTGATATGCTACATGAAAAGTCAGATTTTTGTTGAAATGTGACGTGTTTTATACTGTTAGGTAAATGAATGGAAGAACATGAAGCATACCCCTCACTTGACAAGTTCTCTTTCACAGATATAAGTACATGTGTGCAAGCATTTCATATAAAACACTGCAAGATACTTCTTTTCAGAACCAAAAATATTCCACATTATAACAATAATTATTTAGTACACCTTGCTAGTTGCTAGCCCACAATATTTTTCTCTAATTGAGAGATGTATCAACTCCATAATTTATATTCAATAAACGTTCCCCCACCTGATGCAGCCAACATGACATCTTCAGGTTTCTTAACAGGACTTCCGCATGATATCTTGCAATACAGTGTAACAAATATATAAGTGCATTTTGCATGATCAAGTAGCTTTGGCTTCCTAACCTTTGTAGGATGGGATGTGCCAACTGTTGTAGTTGTGCTTTATTAAACGGTGATGAGTTTTAGCTCACATGAATCCAATGAGAAACTACTCACTTCTACAATTTTGACCAGTCAACCTTTAAATCACAAATGCAAAAATGGATGACCTGAACGGAAATGATGTCATTTCACAACTTCTACAGATTGCACTTGATGGTAACTTCATGAGTTTGTTTTGATTCATTTTTACAGCAAGACTTGCCTGGTTGATATGTTTACGTGTGTACACCACTTTTTTGTTAAATTTTTGTGCAATCACAATTAACTGAATCACAAACACTAAAAATAAATCCAGCAATTAGCTTTGTTATGAATAATCATCTCGGTCCTTGTAGGTGTACGAGTCTTGTACTTCTTCTTGTACAAATTCCTCTTTCCTTTCCCAACCGTTGGGCCAACCTCCATTGGCCTGTGTTGTGGCGCCGTAAGACTTGGTGGTGCCGTAATTTATGTAATTTTGAGTAATGTCCCCTGTTTCTTCATCGAGCTCATCTTCATGGATAAATCCACATTTTTCTTCACTTGTTTCTTCAGGGTCTGCCCAGGGTTGCTTCTCTCCTGAGGCAAATATTGCATAAAATATAACTCCGCCATAGTGGACCAGGGCAGCAATCAGGAAAACATACTGCCACTCTTCGCGTGACTGCAGTGACAAAAAGCAGTGCTGTGAGAACAGACTCCCCATGTTTGAAAAGCATAACCTCTTCTTTGAATGCTCCGCCATGACACTTTTCATAAAAACGCTATCTTTAGGGGAAAACCCTGTTCTGATTATATAAAGCAAATACTGTGACAGAAACTTTCCATAATCCTATGGCCTTCATTAATTAACAATTTTTTTTAAACCTCAAGTTCTGAAATAAAACTTCAAATATATCTGTGGTCTGCTAATTTTTTAAAATACCCATAATCTCTCTTCGAATTTCCATTGATTGATGTGTATTTTTTCCTCCTATTTCTTTTTTTTTTTTTAATTTCTTTTTGGTGAACAATAATGGTGAAGCTCTACATATTAGGACAAATAGCTGATAATAATATTCTTCCACTGATAACTGCAGAGTCTGAATTGATGTTTCCAAATAAATCTCAGAAGACTTCTACTTGAGTATTCTAATAAGCTAAGAGAAAAAAGGTTTGCTGTTGTTGTTTTGCCAAGCCAGAAATATAAGAAATATTAAAAGGTGTTGGAAAGTGCACTGCTTATTGTTTGGGGAAAAAAGGTTTCCTCGGAGTTTTTAGAGATTTACTAGTAAGCCTCAATTATCTCCCTTACTCAGAGGTCTGGTGGCTGGACCACAGAGAGAATGCCAAACAGAATACAGTAACTTTTGTCTACCATGAGAGAGAATCTTCTAAAACTGAACATTTCTTTAGCTACATCTTACCTTATTCTTTGTCATTGCACCAACAATGATAGGGCAAACCATTCCTGACAATGTGCCAACACCATTTGAAATGCCCATTAAGATACTGGCATATCTCGGAGCAATATCCAAGTGGTTAACATTGAAACCTGAAATATATACGTCAGCTTAGAGTCAGAGAATCCTAAACCCTGGAAGTGGGTGACCGTAGAATATTCTCTACCACACTCGCCACCCTCCTTCGAAGATACTAGGCATACAGCATGTGCTCACTAAGTATTTTTTGATAATTTAGCTCAGGGATATGATCGGAGTGGAATGAAGTATGGTTTCTTATCCAATACTTAATATGTGATGCCCAAATCACAGGGAAATGTTCTCTTAAAAAGAAAAAGAAGAAGAAGAAGAGAGTAAACTGGAGGAGGAAAATGAGAAGTAACAAATCCAAATAACGATTACTCAATGTGTATTCTTTTTATTTTCTAGTGGAAATACGTTAAGTGACTTTTCAACAATAGAATATTAAAGAGGAAAAGAGAATATATGTATTATTACTAACAAAAATCAGGATGTTACATTTATAAATTTAAAAACATGTGTCTTACCAGAAATAGCAAATCCGCTGAATCCCACTGCAAGTACCAAGAATGAGATAGCCACCCCTCTAGTGTGAGAATAGCCAACGACCAGAAGCAGTGTTGCTTCCATGCCAAAACCTTCAGAAACAAACACATGGAAACACTTCAGAAATTTGTGTTTTTCCAATGAGCCAAAACTGCTAGAACGGCTCATGCTTATCTGACCTGGCAAACCTCTTCAGGGAGTCTATCTTAACAGTAATAATAACTGAAGCAGTTGGGTGGCTCAGCTGGTTAAGCCTCAGACTCTTGATTTCAGCTCAGGTCCTGATTCCAGGGTGGCGAGATCAAGCCCCACATCGCCTTGCTCTCCGCGCTCAGGGGGAAGTCTGCTTGAGATTCTCTCTCTCCCTCTGCCCCTACCCCATCCTCTCTCTCAAATGAATAAATAAAATCTTCAAATAATAATGATAACAGTCATAATTCATGCACAGAGATTACTGAAGCCTTTCATTATAGTAAAAACATTGAATACACCCTTAAGTTTCAGTGGTGCACAGGGACAAGTTAGTCATGTAGTTATTTAAAACCAGGAGTTACGAAAATTTGAAGATAGGGAAGTGACTATAAATAACCAATGAAGACACAGATTTAGCTGCATATTTGACACGCACAATAAAAATTACTCACTCATGTAGATCAGCACTTCGTGAGCCCAAACATGTCCTTCACATCACTTGTGTACTTACCCCCACAATTCATGATCTTTCTTACTGTAGTAGTTGACAGAATTTGCTTGCTTCTTAGAAAATCTGCAATCTGCCCTCCGATGGGCACAATAATTGTCATTACTAAGTGTGGTACAGCAGATAGCATGCCAACCTGAAGAGAAAAAAAAAGAGGAAACATATACGCAACCATACATAATATGGGCAATAGTCTTGGTTTTTTGAATCTGTCATAAACTCTTTGTGGAAAAAGAAAGAGAAAAATATTGCCTCCAAATGACCACTTACTCATTCCTAGAATAAGCAATAACTTCCACAGAATAAATGAGAAAAGCTAAGTAAAGTGACTTTTTATTTTTTTGAAGAGAATACTTTTTTTTCCCTATGTCAGTAAGTTTTGAGTTTATGAATAAACTATCTTGAATCTTATCACAAAGTGATTCACATTTATGTGCCCATTTTTTATTCTTAAATATGTTTGCAAAAATTCATCATTAGGGAGTGAGAGAGAGACAGAGACAGTCAGAGGGACAAGAAATACATTTAAGAAGTCTTGACGAGGCTGTATTTTTAATTTTATTTTTTTTAATTCTTAGGAAGGCTAAAAACCTTAATTGCATTTTAAATATGTATCTCTTATGAGTTTTATATTTAGTTTCCATGGTAAATTTAGCCCAGAAAATGCAGATCGGTTCTTCAATTTTAGGTATTTTCTATGTCAAATGTCAGTATTTGGTCACAGTGTCACACAGGGGTATACAGTTTCTGTATTAATTTCATATGGAATAGCTCAACCTAAAATCTAACCTACCAACCTCAATTCAACACAAACTTTTTGGCCAATAATTATGTGCAAGACACTCTTCTTCTCTAGGCATTATGAAGGCAGGAAGTATGAATAAAATACATTTTAACTGTGTACATAGACTTAGTAGATGTTGAATATAAACATACTAAGGAAGCTTTTTTCCTAAGTGTAATTTGAAGTATTCTTCCTGAAAATTATAAGTACTGGAGAAAAGTTAATTATTTGTGTATAAAAATGTCTTCCAAGTTAGATTGCTGAAGGTTTGAGATAAAGATTGCTTGATTTCACAATGGCATACAACAGAGTACCACGCCCACGGAGGCAGGTTGTTATCATGATTGAGTCAGTGAATGACTTCTACATAGCTTAAACATCTGAGTTATTTAATTCTTCTCTTTTATCCAGGTAAAAGTTTATTATATTATTACTCTCTTGTATTTATGAAAAAAGTATAATTTAAAAGGGCTAACTCATTTCCAGAACCAAACATTGAGCCATTTTTAGCTGAGTCCAAAAACTGGGCTTTTAACCACTATGCTTAACACTACTGTCATCTGAGAAAGAAAAATCAAATAAAACCAGATAATGTGTTGAATGTTCTTAATTTAGTACAAAACCTGGCATTTAGTATAGGCTCAACAAATGTGAACTAAGTAAAACTATAAGGTAAACTGACATTAGAGAAATTAGTACTGTTTTTGAGAATAGCATCTTGAAAAGCAGAGTGGTTCTTTATTCTTAACTACAGTAGATATATTTAAAGCAACGAATGTGTAGAAAGAAACCATCAGACAAGAAAACATTCTGAAATACACCACATTAGGATGTGTGTAGAATTGCAAGCCATGTGTTTGCTTTTAGAGGCAGAGAAAGCCCGAGAGTGACCTGCAATTGATAAGTTCACATAACTGGCCTGTAACTTGACTCAGTGTTTGAGACATCTGAAAAGTTCTTAAATTGAACACGCTTTGCTATTTACTATCTACTCAGACATTTTAATTCCTTTGGATAAACGAAGAATAAAGCTATGATTATTAGTTATTCACTTTCAGCAAAGCCCTACGGGAACCGCAAGGGGCTAACGATCTAGAGGTTAATGAGACAGAAGTTGGGAATATTGTAGCCCACTGACTTAATGCTTGAAGATACTCAATCTCCCAGTTCCTAAGACAATATATGGACATATTCCATACGTGACCTCATCAGGGCCAAGTTACAGAACTTTATGAACGTTATTCAACTATCTCCTCAGCTTTTGGTGACTTAGCATAATGTCTTGTATTCACCTGTGATCAGAAAGCTCATGACTTTTGGAAAGTATCATTATTTATGATAATCACAAAGTACTTTGCTCATTACTTTAAGGTTTTATAAGAGTAGGCAAAATGTTTTGAGTCTATGACTGATTGGTTCTTCATAGGCTCTAGATCATTAAACTTTGCCCACCCTCCTCTTTGCTTCTCTGGGTCACAGTCTGGATTTCCTCTCTCCCCACCTGTTTCGTATTCTGTTTAGAAATTGGCAGGTTATCACGCAACAAAGAGCAGCAGCCACTCAACAATTCTCCTCTGCCCCTAAATGTAAAGCTCAAAAGGAATGAATGCCTCTCATTTGGTTGTCTCTTGTAACCTGACCTCTCAAAGTGCTGGTTAATCCAAGCACTAGCCTTCCCTTGATAGGTCATTTTCAAGAGGCTAAAAATGTTTCTATATAAGCATTATATATACTATAATATATTAATATATTTATTATAATTTATATTAATTTTTAATTTGTATAAAATACTAAAATACGATTTATATTATATATACACATCTACATCTATTTCTGCTTTAACTGGGTCAGTCTACTTGAAATGAAGATTGAGCTATTGCACTTGTGTTTTAGTCTGCAAGATACTCAATTTAACTAAGGTTGAAGAGAACTGTTCTTCATTTAAATATTTTAGTTTGCCTACATTTTGCCGCAGTTCTGAAGGAGGATATTAATACCATTATTAATGGAAAAGAAAATCAAAGCTGGCAATCACTCAAAAACCAGCCCCAGATTATGTATCAATAGTTCATTGCAGAGCTTGGATTCAGAGCCACGCCAGTCTGGATCTACAGCCTGTGCCCTGTTTCCTTTACTACCCCCTTTATACATTTTTCAAGTGAGTCAGTGACTCTTTTTTTCCTAACCAGTACAATCAAAATCTTCAAGCCGATCTGTGTGTGTAGAATTTACCTACAATTTTAGTCACAAATATAATAGGTGAATCAAATCAACTCATCTGGTTATTATATTTAGTTTTTGCAAAATATCATTACTTTTACTCAAGCATTTTCAATTAAGCGGAGCTACAGGGCCAGAATGACCACACAGTTTCATTAACATCAGTTGGCTCCTTCACTTCTCCCCCATGAGACCTGACTTTATTAATAGCCTCTCAGTGTCATATTTGTCCTAGATTAGGAAAATGGACTCACACCTCCAGCAGCCTTTGTTGAGAAGTATAACACCTCTCGGAGCTTCCAAAGGCTACCCTGCAATGTTTGATCAGCTCTAGAGAGAAGAGCCCTATCTAAAGCAGCCATTCTTCTCAGGAATGGAGGAAACAGTTTCCTTAGAAACAGGGATTACAAAAGAGCTCTTAGAATAGCTTCTCCTGAACTCAGGTTTTCTTCAATTCCAGGCCTCAGATAGTCTTTCAAGTAGAGACATAATATGAATAGCGAGCCCAGCTGGATGTATGTAATGACATGAAGAGAAATGGCAAGTCCATTGCCAGCAGACGAGTGTATTCAGTACTCAGCAAAGGGCTTGGCAGAGATGGTATTTAACAAATACTTGCTAAGTGCTTAAATGAAGATAGGGTCTACCTGAATTTGAAAAGCATAGTAAAGGGAACTGAAACATAAATTAAAGAATCGGGGCTTAAACTTGATTATGGTATATATTACCAGCTTGGTCTTAGGCAATTAAATACCTTCCCTAGTTTGTTTCCCCATCAACAGAAAGGATGAGAGTTATCCAGCTGGTCAACCAAATAAGGTTGTTCATGAATATGAAAGGACCTTGTGAATTTCAAACCCTTCTATAAATATAAAGTAGTTATTTTTATGGTCATTTTATCCTTATAGAAAATCCCAAAATGATTACATTTTCACAGCTGTGAACAAATGTCTGTAGGATTTAGCCTACTGTGCTATAACTGGTAACTAATTACTTTTTTGTATACCACCAAGCTGTGAACTCCTGAGGACGGGAACAATGTTTTTATTTCTGAATCTAACACAAAGCTTCACACATCATATTCAACAAATGCCTGTTAAGTGAATAAATTGAATAAATGACACACAAGAATATTTTCAGAATTTTTTTTTCTTTCTCGAATCTTTTAGGAAGACAGATTTTTTTTAAGTTTATAGGAAATTAAATTTTTTTTTTTTACTTGAGTATAGTTAACACACAATGTTACATTAGTTTCAGGTGCAGGACGAAGTGATTTGACGAGTTTATATGTTATACTATGCTCACCACAAGTGTAGCTGCCATCTGTCACCATTCAACATTATTACAATTTCATTAACTATATTCCCTATGCTGTGCCTTTTAGTCCCATGACTTATTCATTCCCTAACTGGAACCCATTCACCCATTTTGCTCACTGCTCTATCCTTCTGGTAATCACCAGTTTGTTCTCTGTATTTACAGGTCTTACTCTGCTTTTCATTTGTTTATTCATTTATTTTAGTTTTTTGGGTTTTTTTTAGATTCTACCTATGAGTGAAATCATATAGTATTTGTCTTTCTCAAAGTCTGATTAATACTGTCTAAGTCCATTTGTTGTTGCAAATGGCACAATCTCATCCTTTTCACGGCTGTGTGATATTCCAGAATGTGTGTGTGTGTGTGTGTGTGTGTGTGTGTGTCTGTGTGTGTGTCTGTGTATGTGTGTCTATGTGTATTACATCTTCCTTATCCATTTGTCTATCAATCAGGACTACATCAAAACAAAAAGCTTTAACACAGACAAGATAAACAGATGGATTTTTGAAAGCATTGAAGAAGAGATTGGTAATTATATAAACACAATTCCATTTCAATAAAATATTTTTTTGTTCATTGTTACATTGTCTCTGATCTGAGACTTAAAGGAAGTTATGTTTCTTTACAGGGGAAAGGCCACAGTGGGCTGTCCACCCTATTTGAGATATAAGCTCCTTGAGGGCAGAGACTGGGTTGATGTTGCCAGCAAAAAGAGCAGTTTCTAGCAGACAGCTGAATTCAGTAGATCCTCAAACACCTTACTTAGTCTTTATTTCCCAGAAGTTATTTGTTAAGTGGATAAACAAATAAATGAGTAACTCCTAAAATTTAGAAGATAAGGTATTGGCAAAGGAACTTAATACTCGATTGAACACAAAAATAATGCACTAGTGAAACAAGGATAATTTTTACATACCTTGCTGATTTCAAATCCGAACACTTCCTCAAAATATGCCGGCTGACTAATAAGCAGTAAGTAAAAAGTCCAGCTTCTGCAGAAATTTGCCACGATGATTGCATAGACAGGCATAGATGTAAAAAATTTCCTCCACGGAGTCTTGAATTTCTGAAATCCCAAAAAGAGAGCCATTCTGACCATTTAAAATATTTTCTGACTTACATGGCAATAATAGGTGCTTTGCATTTTCAGGATGTATATACTGAGGCATGAGTAGGAGGTAATGAAGTTAATTACAACAGTCTAGTTAACCTTAGCTAAATGAATAATTGTTGGAAGAAAAAAAAAGATATTAGCCTCTTCTTTTGATCAAATTGTTCCCGTTTTGGGAATGTGTAAGATCCTATGTTTGTAGAAAACAATTCCAAAAGCACAGATCTTATTTTCCAAGATTTTCTTTTTTTCTGGCAGTGATAGATCATGCCTCAGCTGAAGGTCATTGCCATATCAGTGACCTTGCTGGTATCCAAAATATTTTAACTAAAACATTGAAAATTCAATATAGTTAGGAGGAAAAAAATAAGAAAAATTGAGTGCAATATTCTAGACCTAGCTACTTATCTATAAATTCTCTTGATAGACAATGGATATCAATATAAATTCTGTAATGCAGAAGTTCAAAGTTCTAGAAAACTCACATGGTGTACAGCTGGGTTGAGTATTTAGCTATCCAGCACACCATGGGCACATCACAACTAGTTATTTATGACATTCAAAACATTCAAAACTAACCACCTAAACAGGATTGGCTTTGCTTATGATACCCATGTAAAAATTTTATCTAGTGTACTTAAAGATCCTGCATATGGGGCGCCTGGGTGGCACAGCGGTTAAGCGTCTGCCTTGGGCTCAGGGCGTGATCCCGGCATTATGGGATCGAGCCCCACATCAGGCTCTTCCGCTATGAGCCTGCTTCTTCCTCTCCCGCCCCCCCGCTTGTGTTCCCTCTCTTGCTGGCTGTCTCTATCTCTGTTGAATAAATAAATAAAATCTTTTAAAAAAAAAAAAAGATCCTGCATATGCCCCAAAATAAAGCAATATCTTCCCCCATATTTTTATGCCTGAAAATGTCTCTCATATTCTCAAACACTTTCTCAATGAGTTTATTTTGAACGTCAAAATACTGTTTGGTGAAGAAACAGTAGCCTGGAATAACTCTGTTTAATGCTAGCTTGGGATCCTTAACCTGACCAAATTAGTAAAAGAGGAGGCAAACATTTTTTACCCAGATGTAGTAATTATTCCTGTATGTAAAGCCTCATAACAGCTAGTATTGATTGTGACTCTAATTAAGCCTTTCAGGATCACTTTAAAAGCAATATTGTAAGAAGTTATATCGTCATGATCACAAATACATATGACAAAAAAGAAAAAAAATCATGTCCTAATAACATATAATGAGTACTGTGGTTTTGAATAAAAATATCCAGGGACAACATTATAGCTGGATTCAAAAAGTGTGTTTTTTAAGTCCTATATAGTCTGGGGAAATAATGCCAGATAAGTATACTTATTTCACAGAAAATGGAAATTTTTGAATACAGAGATGTCAGCATTGTAGTACTACGTTTGTATAAGAAATAACTTCAGAATATTATTAAAAATAAATAACCTTTTCCTGTTGGGAAAACTTTTCGAACTTTTTCCTGTTGGGAAAGCTTTTCTATTATTCATACCTGGATCATCTCTACTAAGAACTTTATTCTTCAGGTTGTAAAACACTTCATCAAATGTAAGAAAGAAGTATCTAATTTTATACCTTTAAAAATTGCTCAGGGTCCTAGGAGGGCTTGTAGTTCTGATAACAGTCTACCTACTGACCCAGCTGTTTGCTTCACAGGTATGTGTAGTTTAGAAAAATTTAGCAAGTTGTTCACTTATGATTTGTGCATTTTTCTGTACATACGCTATATTTAATTTTTTTAAGAAAAAAATATTTAAAAGGCACTACAGTCAGTTGCACTGTGTGCTCCTTAATTGGATGCAGACTCCTAAGAAATAGCTACAAAGGACCTGTGAATATAGACTAGATATTCGAATTTGGACTGGATATTAGAAATCAGAATATGCTCTAGGTATTAGATAATGTTAGGGAATTATTCTTAACTGTGTTAAGTGTAGTAATGGTACTTAGATTGTGAAAGAGTAATTTTTTTTCTAGAGATGCTTGTGAAGTATTTGTGGGTAAAGTGTTAGGAGATCTCATTTACTTGGAAATCATTGAGCAGTAAGAGAAGTGAAGTAGGTAAGGCAAGGTGTGGACAACCGTTGTGTCTATGCAGTGGATACACAGATGTTTCTGTTATTATTCTCTCTGCTTTGCTGTATATTAAATTTGCTCATAATAAAAAGTTCAAAATAACTAAAGTACAAGTAGAATAACTAAAATATAATATCATTTTTAATTTTTTTCAAAGCTACAGGAAAGTATCAAACATCAGTAAGAAGTAAAATATTATGTTTGGAAAAGCAGTAAGGTAAGGAAAAGGGGAGTTCAAGATTATCTAGGTTGTTCTATCAAGCTACCAGCTGTTCTTTTAATTTTTTTATTTTTATTTTTTATTTTTTTTTAAGATTTTATTTATTTATTTGACAGAGACAGCCAGCGAGAGAGGGAACACAAGTGGGGGGAGTGGGAGAGGAAGAAGCAGGCTCCTAGTGGAGGAGCCTCATGTGGGGCTCGATCCCACAACGCCGGGATCACGCCCTGAGCCGAAGGCAGACTCTTAACCACTGTGCCACCCAGGCGCCCCGCAGCTGTTCTTTTTAAGGTCATTTCCAGAAACCGGTTTTCACTTAGACTACCTTTCTGATTGTTTAAAAAATTTATGCTTGATTTAGACATATGGTCTTTCAAGAACTGGTAAATAAGAGAAGCATATTTAACTAATGAAAATAAAGGTTGTTTGGATAACTTTGGGTTAGAAATGGAGGCTAACTGCTGAACTCACCATAGATCAGCCTGTATTTAGCTTCTGCTCAGAGCAACTGCAGCTGGAGGGAGACAGAGCAACTGCCAACCCCCACCCCATGCCCACATCACCCCTTGTTTCTTACGTAGCCACCATGAGAAAGAAACCATCAGTCCATTTACAGAAGGAAACAGGCAGGGGGAAGTTCTAATGCCAGTCCATAGTGTAAGAATATTTTTTCAGTACTGAAGTTTTACTTCTGAATGATATCCAATATGGGATTCTTCTTATTCATTAAAGGCCTCAACAATGTGGGTGATAGACCTTTTTACCGAGGATGAAATGTCAAAGACACACCTTCTCTAAGAAATGAAGTAGAGAATCAGAGCTGGACTAAAACGTGATTAGAAAGAGGGGCGGAGCCTTCAAAAGAAAGAGAAGCATAATGTATAGGAGACATTGGTTCTTCAGCTGTGTGTGATACCTTCCAGCTTTCAGCAAAAGGAAACTGAGTTACCGTTTAGGTGCTGAACTACTGAACCTGTCTAAATACATTAGCTTTGCTTCCATTTTTTTTTAGTAGTATCAGACGGCTATTTATTTTATTGTTTTATGATTTAATTTATTTATTCATCAGAGAGAGAGAGCACAAACTGGGGGTAGAGGCAGGCAGAGCAGGCAGAGGGAGAAGCAGGCTCCCCGCTAAGTAAGGAGCCTGATGTGAGACTCGATCCCAGGACCCTGGGATCATGACCTGAGCTGAAGGCAGCTGCTTAATTGACCGAGCCACCCAGGCACCCCCAAATGTTTATTAATACTATTATTATTTTAATTAACACCATAATTTATATATATCATAAATATTAATTTATGACATATTAATATCACATGGACTAAAATATTTGTATTATTGACACAGAACTGCATTTTCTTTCTTCATAGAGCCCATGCAAGAAATCAAATTAGAATCGGAAAAGGGGCCATGTTGTATTTTTATGACACTTTATCTTCATAATAAGAATCCCGAAAATGATAAGATTTTATCAATAACAAGATTATATATTGAGGATTTTTTATGTCAGCTATCTATCACTGACATTCTAATGCTTTCATATTTCCTTAACCACATATAGCATCAATACACATGTATAAAACCTACATTTAGACAATTCAATACACAAAAAGTTGCCCTTTTCGTGATTGTGTTAGGTGATCTGGCATTTCCTACTATCTGAAATTAACAAATATTTGTTGAATTTGTTTAAATTATGGACCATATTGAACTGTTTGTAAAAGCTTATTTAGGTTTATAGTCCTAGCCATAGTCCAGGGCAAATTTGAAGATTACTAAGAAAAGATAAAGAAAAAAAAGAAATTACAGATGGGGAAAGCAATCATTCTTAAGTCAGAAAGTATGGATGGAGGGAGGAGCACAATCATGACTGACACCAAGTTGGTTTTGTTGAATAGGGACTCAGAAAGTAGTTTGGTTGGTCAAAGGGAGGTGAGATGAAGAATAGGAACAGGAATATACACCATAATAAAGTTCTTACTTCCATTGCACCTAAAAGATTTGCACTCTCTCCAATGCTTTCTTCAATGTACCTACGTTCTTCATCTGTAATAGTAGGATGCTTTGCAGGACTCTCATAAGACACCAAAAGCCAAAACATGTACCAGATCATTCCAAAGCTTCCTGCAAGGAAGAGTTCAAAAGAAGAAAATCAAAAGCCTATCATAAATTCCCCCATTTAACTGTCATTTGCTGAAATAAAACTGCGGGAATCTCATGACAAACGCACTCTATAGAATGTGAATTGGAACTTCCGCTTCTCCAATTGACCAGCCAGCTCTTCTCGTGGTACACCACTAAGCTTCAAGCTTCCTGAAGGCTGGTCTTGTAGTTTTACATCTTTGTCTCCCATAATGCTGAGACACAGCTTTGGGTGATTGTTAAATGTTGTGGTTTGGAACGTGTTCATACATCCAACAAACATTTACTGAGCATTTACTATTCCAGGCACTCTGCTAAGTGAGAGAAATTGGTGAACAAGACAAGGCTCCTGTCTTCAGAGAATTTTATGGGGGCAGGATCATGTTCTTATTTGTCTTCCTTGAATATATGAGAGTGGTCTATAATTCCACAAAAAATAAATACTCATTTCCCTTTCCTGTTAGCACTTCCAGATCTAGTAAGCAGATTATTACATAAAATCTAGATTATTTTAGCCTAGGTGGCTATCATTCATAAAAAAAGGTGGGGGGTGGGGGCTTCTGTAATTAATGTAGTAACATCTAACACTTTATGTGACTGTTTACCATTATTATTTTCAGTACATAATATTACCTATTGATCACTGTGGGCAAATGAAAGCTATAAATTTTAACACAAAAAACTGTTTGCAATTTTTTTGCATCCCTTTCTTTATTTAGCACTCTCACTATTATAACACGCCCTTATTGTGCAATGTAAATCTAAGTATTAATAAAAGAAAGAATTTCAAGTGATTTATTCCGGTTTCCCAGAGGCTAGTCGTTTCATTTTTGGCTTCTACTGTTCTTTATCCCTTGGGTAACAGTCTAAATGCTCCTGATCTCTATAATACTTTTCTCTTGCTTGTTCAATCTCTAAGAATTACTTCTTAATACCACAGATTTTGATGGACCATTCTCCTTTTCGTTACCAAACATGACAGCAAACACAAATGGCAGTTAGACAGTATGTGAAAATTTGGTTTAGTGCAGTGGTTATGGCATATGGCTCTCCCAGATTCAAGTCCTGGCTGTGTCATTCATTAGCTACATGCTCCCCTCAGTGACTGAATCTCGTGAACTTCCACTATAAAATGAGACAATTTCTTTTTTATGAGTTTGTGGCAAAATATAATTAAAGGAGATAATGCATGAAGCAACTAGCATGGTGAATGGCACAAAATAAATGAAAGCTTTTGTAATTCAGTGGTAATCATCATCACTGCTAACTGAATGCATCTGAAGTACCAGACATTCAGCTAATTGCTATCTATGCAGTATCTGCTTTTAACATAAGCCACTGTACAGTTCTTATTTTATTAATTTTTAAAATATTAATATTGAATGTGTGGCTCAAAGACCTAATTTTTGTTATACGCAGTAAGTAAGCAAGTACTATGGAGATGTGATATTTTCAGGTTATCTAAGATTTAAACTTTGTACCATTCAATGATAAATATTACATGAGATACAACTTGACATAATGAGATTGATTTTCATGAGTGCTTGGTGGAAACTAATATTCTTCTTTTTTTTAAGATAGATTTATTTATTTATTTTGAGAGAGGGTGCATGCATGCGCCATGCACATGAGCAGGAGAAGGGGCAGAGGGAGGGTGGAGAAAGCAGATTCCCCCCCTGAGCAGGGAGCCTGAGGCTGCTCGATCTCATGACCCTGAGATCATGACCTGAGCCAAAACCAAGAGTCAGATGCTTAACTGACTGAGCTACTGAGGTGCCCCTGGAAATTAATATTCTTACTTTAAGGTCACATCATATTTTCAATTAAGTAACGGATTCAATTAAGGGACAAATCAGAGGATTTAATGGCCTGACCTCCCAACTTGTACTACATACCTGATACACATTTGCTTTAAACTTCTGTGAATTATGGACTCTTGAAAATCTAATGAAAGATATGGATTAAATTCTAATAAAAATACCTCCCCAGGAAAAAAAATGTACGAATGCATGTATGGCTTATCATTTAGGACATTCATGAATCTAAAACCTATCCATGGCTTTTGAACCAGAGTAAGAGCTCCTGCTATAAAGCATATTTAATAATATTCTGCAAACATAAGAATTTGCTCTGATGAGAACATTTCGAATCGGGAATGGATCATGCCAAATTCGGAAGCAGCTAGATACTGTTCAGTTCTGCCTCGTGACTTCATTAATATTTCACATTCTCCTGCCACGTCCGAAGACGGTATTAATCAGCGCCATCAGTTGGAATCCAGCTCTCTTATATTTCTTTTTCTCACGGCAAAAAAAAAAAGTCTCCAAAGAGAGACTTCAGGGGAACTCTTCAGTGGTAAACTTTCTGGTTCTAGTTAGAAAGTGAACAGAAAGGGACTTTGGACTTAGGGTTTCTTGTCCTTTTTTATTTCCGTTTGAGGGCTTCATCTCATTTATTCCTGGAGTAATGAGGACGAAAATGTGAGGTGGCTGCCGCTGACTGTTACTATTTCGTCACAAAAGTGAACTGTTGCGTTAGCACCGCTATCACCGTCCAGCTTCCCGTCCCCGTTCAGTCTTGATGAGGCAGGGTCAGCCGAGAGGAGAAAGCAGTAGAAAAGGAAGACGAGGGGGTGCTGCCCAGCTTTTTCTTCTTAATTGGCAATGAATCAAGAGCGAATTTAATCTTTTCTTCATAATCAAGAATATATGAAATATATCACAAAGTTTCCACCAGCAATGTACTTGCTTTTTAAAACAGCAAATAACAAGGTAGGGAGAATCAGAAAGGTAGAACATTTTCCCTGATCTTCTCCAAATATAAGGAAAGGATTCTTAATGGAAAAAAAAATGTGAGTGAACGCAGAAGTATACTCAGGGATCTACTCACTGTTTTATTTACACCCATTTCTTTTAACTTTACTGCTGAGTAGGCAACATACCATAGACATAGAATACTGACGACCAACCGGTATACTGCACAAGAATGCCAGCTAAAGGCATTGCAATGACAGCTCCAGCATAGGAACCTAAAGTAAAAGGGAGAATGGGAGGTAGGTAAGTGAAATAAATAGAAATTCTTGACTTCATCTCATGTTTCTTGGTAGGCTCTCACAAACACACTTGCACACTCAGGTGCATGCACCCTCACACCCCTATATCTCCAAATACATATATATGTCTACATACAGAGCCAGTGATACAGGACTACATAAGTGGATATGACCTATCTACCCAAGACACAAAAGAGATCTAAAAATAATAAGACTATAATAAAACATAAATTTTAAAAGACTACTCTAAAAATTATTCATGAATATATTCAAAAACTTAGATAAAATAGTTGAACTTCTAGAAAAATACAAAACATGGAAGAAATAGAGGGTTTAGGAGACCAATAAGAACTAAAGAAATTGAAATGGTGGTCAAAAACTTTTCCTCATGTACAGACACACACCCGCCAAATGGTTTTACAGGTGAGCTTTATCGACTTCCAGTTCTTATCCAGGTTGTTGCTAAACTTTTACCCACCGTAACTACCTGCACGCAGTACTCACCACAAAAGGAGGTGGTTGCCAGTCGACTCCTCTCTAGAGGGGGAGCCCATTTACTCCATATCCCATGACATGCTGGGTAGGTGACGCCCTGTGACGGGGAAGATATATATCACCACTTAGGATGCAGGATCGCTGAAAAATAAGCACATTTCCCTTCTCTGACGCTGTCTCCTTAGATTGGGCCCAAGTATTAGGGAAAGCTGCTACTCATAGATCTTTGCTAATTCCTTGAAATTCCACTTTAAAAACATTCAGCCCAGATCAGGTAAGACATGGCTTCTTTTAAGTGACCTATCCAAATTCTCCCCACCCTTCAAGTCTTCCTTCTACCTCAGTTTTCTTCTGATGAAAGCAAAAGACCCTCCATTACTCCATTCATCTGGAACTCTGGACAGTTTGAGAAATGTGGGAGGCCTTTTCGTGAAGCATTAAACACAGTGATTCCCAAATATAAGGAATCCATACAGAGGAAGATAAAGCTAGGTCCTTGAAGCTCACACTTTCTGAGAGTAGTGTTTAGAACTTAAGGCTTTTAAAATAATTATCCACTTTATATATTTTTATCCTACCAATTTTTTCTGTTTGGAGAGACAGGAGAATGTTTTCAGTGCTTAATACTCCATCTGATATATCTACTCCCACTATATTTCAGGAGAAGAGAAGGGCAATAGGAAGGTCTATCTGAGGTTTTTAAAAGTCAATCATGGGTTACATTCCCAAAGAATGTAGTCAATGAAATATTTTAACGAAAACTCAAATCATGATTCAAGTCCAACAAGGATTTGGTATAACTCTCCCAAAAGATATTAATTCAGGGTCATCACCAGCAAAGGACAGACTCAGAAATTTTCCTCACAGCATATTAACCTGTGCCTGTCCTTTTTTTTTTTCTGTCAAATAGTCAATGAACATTTCTTTAATACCACTCTGTTCTAGAGAAGGGAAGGCAAGCCGTCACAGTCGTACTTCAGCTTTATTTAAACACAAAATATCTGAATGCCTAAATTTTCCAATTTTTTTAAGCATACTATGTTGACACAACCTTATAAAATGTTTATTTGTAGATCAAGTCAAAGATAACCTGCTGGTCCGATTAACATGCCAACCTCAAGATGGCACTCCCGCAGTCCATACCTCAACGAGGCCCTGCAGTATCCTGACAAAGATGACACACCCATAATGCACTCTGGCTGCTGATGGGATCAGCATATTCAGAGTAGAGGTAAGAAGTATGGCAGCTCCAAAAACCCTGAAAAAGAAAAGGAGTTAATAGATCTAAGTTTCTCAAGTCAAGTTAATTAAAGGCAATTTTAAGGTAGATTTTTTTTTTCTAAAAGAATAAGATGTGTTCTGGACTTGATTAGTTAGCTACTACAAATAGATACTTTGACTATCTTGAAATGTTACATTATTGAAGCACAAGAAATAAAGATTCAATAAATCCAGTTACATGCACTTATATTTATTTTCTTCATAGATCTAATTACAAATTGCAAATATTGGGGTGCCTGGGTGGCTCAGTCCGTTAATTGTCTGCCTTCGGCTCAGGCTATGATCCCAGGGTCCTGGGATGGAGTCCTGCATCGGGCTCCTTGCTCAGCAGGGAGACTGCATCTCCCTCTGCCTCTCCCCCGCTGCTTGTGCTCTGTCTCTCTCTCTGACAAATAAATAAATAAAATCTTAGAAAAAAAAAAACTTTTAAAAAATTACAAATATTTACCAAATCATTGTCTATGGTTTGGGTTTATATCTCAGTCTGCAACGTAAGCTGCTTTGGGGCAAGAGCTTTTTCCTCAGGTGTACTGTTATGTCCCTAATACAGCACGGTGCCTGACACAGAGCAGATACTCACTGAAAAGTTGTCAAAAAAATAACAAAGGCCTGAATGGAGTTTTATCTCACATTATACGACTGTTTGCAACTTCCCTAGAAGCTGCCTACACATAAACATTTTATGAATGGAATTATATTTTCAATGCCCCGAGAAATCTCATGGTCAGATCCCACAGCACAAGTATTTATAATGAAAATAACTATTCCTTAATATATACGGTTTTTCTTTCTTTTTTGTGTATGTGGGCGGGGGTACTGTTTGAGGCACACCTCTCACTGCGCACATACACGTAACGATTCAGAGAAGAATTGCTGGAAATATGGTGCTCACACCTTCCTCCATCTGCAAGCAGAAATTCCACTCTGTTCTTAAAATACCTTCCATAATGTTCACACTAAGTAGGAAAAATATTCCCTTAACTGGGGAAAGTTAGAAATATCGTCTTGCAGAGAAGTTTGGGGACACACTAGCTCTAAGGAGCTAAGCTGTGCATCCTGTGTAAGTTTTCTCCAGCTGAACATTGAGCCTTGAATTCAGTGAAAATTGTCTCACAGAAATTCTGACTCTTCCAAGGGGCCCATTTAAGCATAAGGAGTTAAAGACTGGAGTTTCTGAAAGGGCCTTGATCATTATTAATCAGCTACTGAAATTTGAGAAATGACTTTATGAAGGGCTGAAGTGGATCCTAGACCAGGTCAAATACTTTTGTTTACTTGATGTAACCTAATATCCGCCTGTCCTCAGTGCTAAGAAGTCACTCAGGAGGTAGATACCCTGTTCCATTTTTCCTCTGTGCTATTTGCTGAATAGGTACCTTTCGGTTTGAGTCAGAGAATAACTGATTTCCTAAATGTCTGTCGCAAAATAGAAACTTTCTATTTCTAAAAATGATTACTCCCATTAAAACACCATATACCCAGTGACATTAAACTTCTGCCAAATATGGATTTATTTTTTCAGAAAAGAAAGGCAAAATCCCATAACCTGTCTTTATAAAATAAGAACCCCAAATTGTTATAAAAATTTATTTAAAATGCATTTTTATTAACCATTATTTTTACGTTGAAAGAATGTTCACCTCTCTTAAAAATGCAACTCAAATGTTCTTGTATGCAAACCTCAGGACATTTTGGAAGTTTCCTTTAAGGCTGAGAGGAAATAGGAGAAAGTGTATGGGGCATGTTTCCTGGACCGAGTGGTGAAAGGTGCAAGTCCGCGAAGGCCGGTGAGAGGAGCGTGTGTTTGTACTATTCTGGGAGTGCGAGTGTTTTACCTGCGTAGCAGAGAGGGTGAAAGCAGGAAGGGCAAATGACAATGGAGTTTTGGTCATCTGGGTAGGCTGCCGGGGTACTGCCAAACTCGTGCTGAATCTATTTTCTGTAGATGTATCCCACGTTGCTTATGATTCTCAATAATAAGAGAGACTGAGCCTGCTTCAGGCTTTACGGACAATGAGAACCAGAGCTACATAACACTACAGGATTTTTGAAAGTGTTTATATGATTTATGCGTCTGCCCCATTTAGCTTTCAGAAGAATCTCGTCAAACTGTTGTCCATGAACGAGCTGCATCAGAATTCCCTGGAGAGCTTATTAAAAATGCAGATTTTTCACACCAGACTTTTCAAATCAGACTGTGCTGGGAGGGAAGGCTGAAAACCTGTGTTTTAATAAGAGACCCAGGTGATAATTTTGCATGCTAAGATTTGCAAAAAGAAAAACAAAAACAAAAAAACCCCAACACCATAAGGTTTACAACTAGGTTTATCTAATACGTGTCTTCTTTTCCAATAATTTCTTAAAAGTATGATGCATGAAGTTTCGTTTCTATGAATAAAACTTTCAACCATCACTTTCTCTGAAGGGTTTTAAAATACCGCGTCTCTCGACATGCTAGAGAGAGATGAATTTTACCCGTTCTGTAGCTCAACGTTTCTCAACGTCCACTCAATTGAGATTTCAGGATGGACAATTCTTTGTTGTGGGACACTGTCCCGTGCACTGTATGTCTAGCAGCCTTTCTGCATTACAAGCCAGTAGCGTTTGCCCCCAAGTTGTAACAACCAAAAATGTCCTTTGGGGGACAAAACCACCCACCAGTAGAACTGAATCAATTACGAACTGTTTGTTCACCACCCACTACAGTTAGACCTAAATCTAGTAAGTGCTTCTTCAGCTTGCTAGACACCATGCTAACATCTCACGTGCCATAAAATCCACAACCACTTCACAACCCTGTGAGATGGGTATTATTCATACACCCATTTTATAGATGAAGAAACTAAGCCTGGATAAGTGAAATCTCTTGCACACGTTGTTTGTCAGTTCCAAGTAGAAGAAACCTGGTTCAAAGCTAGTCTGTCTGATTCCAAAACCAGTGGGTTTTACTACTAGGGTTTTCATCTGATTGTGCACACATGCAGTTAGTAATGTGTTTCGGGATTCTGACTATAAATTTAAATAATAATCTTCACAAAGCTTCTTGAACTCACCATGCTGTTCCTGAAAGAAAACATCAATAGACCAGTTCCAAAGTTCCTTTTCCACTCTTGCCCTGGATAGTGTTTCTAATTATATAATCTTGTGGCATATCTAAATGCTTCCTACTTTTAAGTTCCTAAATTCTTTTAACTCTCCCTTTTTCATTATTAGTTGCTTTTGGATCATAAAAATGCATGGACTTTTTTTCTATTTAAGAAGGAAATCCATCTGACTTTTCAGAATCTCATCTTCTTTTTAAAATTTTATATCATTGTTCTCCAGCTCAATACCCAGGTAATTAAAATTCTGATTATCAAAATTCTTGCCCAGTATGGGAAGCCTTCACACTTTCTCATGCTGTGCTACACAGAGCCAAAATTAAAGCAGCCACTTCATTCAACATTCATTTATGCATTCACACTCCAATTCTTTGTGAGACTATATTTAGAGTAGGGCACAGTGCTGAGGAAAAGGGAGCTAAAACTTACAGAGCGCTTACTATACACACTCCACCCACATTAATTCATTTATCCTCACAACTACTCTCCGAGCCACATATTCATCTCATTTTACAAATAGAAAACTGGAGACAATGATTGTGCAAGACAAAAGCAAGCAATAAAGTGGAGACTGGAATCCAGGACACTCTGACATGAAAATCTGTGCTCTTTCATTGATATGAGGCTATTAGGCACTCAGGAGAAAAGATAAAGATGGCCCTGGGTGTAGTAGGAGAAAGGAAGGGAGAGACAAGTGGCAAGAGACAACTTAAGCCAAAAATCTTAACAGGAGTACAAATGAAAAGAAAGAGAAGGGAAAGGGGCGCCTGGGTGGCTCAGGTCGTTAAGCATCTGCCTTCAGCTCAGGGCGTGATCCTGGCGTTATGGGATCGAGCCCCACATCAGGCTCCTCCACTAAGAGCCTGCTTCTTCCTCTCCCACTCCCCCTGCTTGTGTTCCCTCTCTCGCTGGCTGTCTCTCTCTGTCAAATAAATAAATAAAATCTTAAAAAAAAAAAAAGAAACTAGATGTTTAAAATGGCTGGACATTGTGGTACCCAGTACCCTTGTGTTCCCTCTCTCGCTGGCTGTCTCTCTCTGTCAAATAAATAAATAAAATCTTAAAAAAAAAAAAAGAAACTAGATGTTTAAAATGGCTGGACATTGTGGTACCCAGTACCCTGAGTAAGAAAGGTAAGACCATCAAGAGTGCCATTATGAACAAGGAAGGTGTGAGCAAATACAGATTGAACAAGGAGGGGAAGAACAGGGTCTGTAAATCCGTGGCATCCTGGAGACGATGCAACATAGAGTGATTGTAGAGGGTAAACAATGATTAAGCCCTTAAAGTGAAGTAAACACAAAGCTTAGTAGAATGAAGGGGAGAGGGATCTATGAGGCCAAGGAGACAGAAAGTGATCAGGATCCAAGTAAATTTAGGCAAGATGATGGCTTGCACAGGAGCAAGGCGCCAAAGCCAGTAATGGTGGTAGAGGCGGAGAAAGTGACAGAAATATGGTACAGAAATTTTTATAAGACCCTAGCTTTGTCACTTAATAACTGTGTGACTGGAAAGTTAGTTAACTTCTCTAGGCTTCTGATTCCTTGTCTATAAAAAGGGCAGAGCCATGGAATGGTCAAGAGCATGGATTCTAAGGCTAGGCTGCTTGGCTTCGAAGTTCATTTCTGTCATCTATTACTTGAGTCATCTTGAGCAGTTTAACTAACTACGCTACATTCCTTGTCTGCAAAATGGCGATAATAACAGAACCTATGATTTATTATAAGTAAAACATCTAGAAGAATTCCTGGAATATCCTAACGGTATTAGGATCTGTACAACGAAGATATTCATATATTGCATGTCATAGGATTGCTGTGAGACTAAAAATAATGCACTTAAAAGGTGCGTGGCACATAAAAATAAATCCATAAATGTGAGTCAGTCAAGTAGAAATAATAATAAATTGCCAATGCTTATTGAATTGTTAGTGTGTGTCAGTCACTTCCAGATTCTCATTTTAAACTAACAACATCAGCACACTGCTACTGCTGTCCTTATTTCATAGATAGAATAGCTAAGTGCAGGTGGCTTTATATAGCTGGCTACGGGAACATAGAAACTGAGTGGAGAATTGTGGTTTGTATTGACTTGGTCTGGTTGTAGATCCTAGATCCTTACCTGCTAAGCCCTACTCTACTAGCAGCAGAACTAGTACTCACAAATGCCATCAGCAGCAAATAAAAAGGCAACAATTTTGGAAGACAAAAACATGCTGAATAATGGATGATAGCAGCAGTGAGGAGTGAAAAAGAGGATTCAACTTCTGTCCTATGTTTCAAAGTAGTTAAATTGAGAAGCTTATTTAGGGAGGGTTTTGTCTTTTCATGAGCAAAGTCTAGTTTTCAAAAGAGAAATGGAAGAAATAGAACTAAGTACGGAATACAAGTTCCAGAATATAAGATGGTTCAGCACAGCAATTTTCAGATTTATCATTCACGATCATCGTCTTAGGGGGCTGTTCGAACACAGGTTGCTGGGTGCCAGAACTTTGCGTGGGGCCTGAGAATGTGCATTTCTAACTAGTATCCAGATGATGCTGATGTTACTTTTTCTGACTTGAGAATCATCGGTTTAGCCATACTGTGCTAGATATTCCCCCGAGACATCACAAAAAGGACAGATCTGGGGCAGGAGTGGGGATAAGCCTAATACGGACAGAGGTAGACATAGCTGGAAAAGGGGGTTTAACCTTAATTTATAGAGGGGAGGGGCAAGAACGGAATGGAAACACCTGCTAAAAGGGGCAATATCCTTTACAAAGCACAAATTGTAATTAGATGGTTGGGTCAAAACCCAAAGTGAAGTTCTCTGGCCTAATTTCGACTGTCCTCACTGACCAAATTGACTGAGCAGCTGCCACGGTTCTCCCGGGGACATATAAACAGCATAACATAATATTAAGAATAAAAGCTGTGGTTACAGTATGTGAATTCAAATTCCAACTCTGATTTCTTTCTAACTATACTATTGGGCAAGTGGTTATTACTTACATTCTCAAAGCCTTACTTTTTCCATTTGTAAAATGGAAATAATATGTTTTCATACTTCAAAGGACTATCATGAAGATTATATGAATCAGCTATGGACCTTGGACAGTGCGTGGTTCATAGTAAATGGTTTCTAAATCAGCTAACATTATACAGGAACTTTCCGACATTCATTAGAGTTTTCAGAGAATTTGTATTCTTTGCCCTTTTTCCCCCCAGCATGCTGTTGCCCTGGTTAAATAGTATTGCTTCTGTAACAAAGGATTCAGAATTGTTCCATGTCATCTTGAAATTCTATCAGCTTAGGGGCGCCTGGGTGGCTCAGTCAGCTTAGCGTCTGCCTTTGGCTCAGGTCATGATCCCAGAGTCCTGGGATCCAGCCCTGCATCCCTGTTCAGTGAGGAGTCTGTTTGTCCCCTTCTCTCTGCCCTTCCCCCCAATTTGTGTTCTCTCTCGCTAGCTCTCTCAAATAGATAAATAAAAATCTTAAAAAAAAAAAGAAATTCTATCAGCTTAAAGTCCATGAAGACATAGAATAAAAATTCTGTGTCCCATTCTGAAGGCATACAGAATGGCTTGAACTGCACCGGGCTCCCAGTCTGTGCCTCCTCAGGCCGGCTGCAATCCCTGGCAGGAGACAAGACATTTTTAAAAACTGTACGGCATTGTCCAAATTATATGTGTCGTCGTACTTGGCATACTTCCACCCTTATCCCTAATACCTGCCCACCACACACACACACACACACACACACCTCTTTCTTTGACTAATCTTTTCTCTCAGATGTCCCTCAAGCAACTGCAGGTTGCTTTTATAAGACTTAACTCAGGAGATCCTGTGTTCCCCTGCCCCCCTGCCTTATTTGTGGGGAACATTGTCCAGGTCTTTTTTTTTTTTTTAAGATTTTATTTATTTATTTGACAGAGATAGAGACAGCCAGCGAGAGAGGGAACACAAGCAGGGGGAGTGGGAGAGGAAGAAGCAGGCTCATATCAGAGGAGCCTGATGTGGGGCTCGATCCCACAACGCCAGGATCGTGCCCTGAGCCAAAGGCAGACGCCTAACCGCTATGCCACCCAGGCGCCCCAAGGTCTTTATTTCACTTTTTCAAACCCCAGGATGCTAGCAGAATGCTTTGTACATCCTGTGCTCTTAAGAAATGACCACCCAGGGGCACCTGGGTGGCTCAGTTGGTTAAGCGTCTGCCTTTGGCTCAGGTCATGATGCCAGGTCCCTGGGACTGAGCCCCGCATTAGGCTCCCTCCTTAGCGGGGAGCCTGCTTCTCCCTCTCCAGCTCTCTCTGCTTATGTGTGCACTGTCTCTCTCTCTATCAAAAAAAAAAAAAAAAAAAAANTTAAAAAAAAAAAAAAAAAAAAAAGACCATCCAGTTACTTTTGTATAAAGACTTTAAATAGAGGGCAATTATAACTTCCCTTCCTGAGGTGTATGTAGCTGATAACAGATCTTCCTTCTTTGAACCTTTATTATTCTGCTATCCTTTTCAATCAATTGACCATTTCTTTGTTCTTGCGCTTTTAGTGGGGATGAACTGCTGTTCTGGGTATCCTAATAATCCTCGGAAGCTGAGTTACTCTCACAAAATAACTGTGGGATGGCGGCTGTGGACTAGGACTGAGAGTATTCCTGTGGATAAATCCTCACTTCAGATAGCTGCTGAGTTCAAGTACGTGGCCGGGTCTGGCCTCATCCTTGTCTTCCCAACAACACTGTAAAATCTTCTGAAATCAACTGCCATCACATTCTCTGTTCATCATGGCATCCTTGAAACCACTGTCTCTAAAGCTCTGCTTTCAAAATTAAATGAGGTGGTAATGCTTCAGAGATGACAGATCGTCCTCTTAAAGAATCCCACCATTTATCAATTTTTAATGTCGTCGTCGTGTATATTGTATTATGCTTGACAGTCATTAGTTTTGTTTGGGCTGATGTCAACAAAAAAACNGGTGGTAATGCTTCAGAGATGACAGATCGTCCTCTTAAAGAATCCCACCATTTATCAATTTTTAATGTCGTCATCGTGTATATTGTATCATGCTTGACAGTCATTAGTTTTGTTTGGGCTGATGTCAACAAAAAGACAGACATAAGCATTGAATATATTTTTGATATCTCAGTAGAAGGAAATAGATTATATACCAAGAAACATTTACTCTTCGTGTGAGTTTCATTATCTCTAGCGCTGGTTCCAACATGGACACATAATTGCATTTCATAGCACTGCTGCTCTGAAAGCAATCTCCACCATGATAGGCTTCCAAGTTGATGGTGATTAGAAAGCTTGTATAAAAACCAAAATCATGCAAAAATGTTTTAAATTATTCCACGGCCATGTTCTTTCCTATGAGCCTAGCCTAGCACTAAGTAATACAGTGAATTTTTTTTAAGGGACCGTAAAATAAATATTTTAAAGAACACACAGCAAAGTTATTTAATAGGAGAAATGTGTTTAGCAAAGAAGCACATCCTTTGAAATCAGACATACTGGGGTTGATACCCCAGCTCTTTCTTTTATCAGCTGGTGATTGTGGGGGAAATAGGTGCTATTGTGTGTTCATTTCTCTCATCAGTAAAACAAGTGTTAAGAATGTCTGCCTTACAGTCTCTATGAGGAAGAAAGATGATCTCTATACATAAAAAGTTGAACAATACATATATTTAGTATTGTATTCCATTCTAATTTCATCTGCCTCCTGAAATGAGGAACTAAGCCAATTATAAAAACAATTTATAACTCATATCCTCTCTCTTCCCACCCCAATACAAATGTACTATTTAGGGAGAGGTAGAAATATTATCCCTGAATGATCTACTTCACATTGATTGAAAAGCTTTCCTGATACTCACTCATCCTTCTCCATTGTGCCTGGTTGGAGTAGACCTTCTATGTTTCCATTCAGTAGAACTGGCTTTGTTTTTCCCCGTTTTAATCTAAAAGCTAGATTTATAGACTTTTTTTATCTACAGGGAGGAGAACGCTGTCCTTTACCCCATCATATAAATTAAGCAATCATGTTACTGCTTGACTTCTGTAGGCCTAAGAACATCTATGCTGCAAAAAGGTTGATTTTTACAATTTTTTTTTGTCTTTTGAAATTTCGTTGTGGATTTTCTCAGGTACATTTTTTATGTTTCCCAATAGGCTAAATGCTAAGTTTAATGACCTATCAAAAAATAATGTAGTTTATTTGAAAATGTTTTAATGAATACTGATTATAGAATAGAAATTGAAGGCTCATTCAATATAAGTAACCAATTACATGTTTGTCAAATTAAGCTGACTTCTGATTTATATTCTGTGTTTGGTTTTGGTTTTTTGGCTTGCTTTATAATCTATGTCAGTTAAGAAGCTCACTTATGGTCTGATCCACCGCTTATTCCAAGTAAAGGTAAATAATATATAGGTAAATAAAGAAATGTTATACTTTACATTTTAAAAAAAAGTTTTTTCTAGAAACAAATTTCCCCAAATAAACATTTGTCTATTTTTAATATATTTTTTTTATTTTCTCAGTTGTAAATTTAAGTTCTCTATAATACCAGGCAGTATTTTTATCAGTATGTGTAATATCAGACAGTATATTCATATCAGTACTACATATAAAAATAAACCATCAATGCAAATGCTAACAAATTACACAAAATTTTTCAGCAATAAACTAAACTAAACCATTTCTTTCACTGAACAATTAATTGAGCCAAGCCATGTAGTTATTAATTAAATAAACATTGCCAAACTTGAAGATCCGCAGAGTAAGTTGCATCTCAACTAGCACGATGTCTCATTTGGCCTAAAGTCCTTCTCCTTACACAATTGGCAGCTAAAGTTCTACCTGAAAAACCCATGTTTGTGGAAATGTAAGTCAGAGATGGGTGTCAGTAATTGGGCCCAGAAAAAAAAAGGCAAAGAAACATACAAACTAAATGTGACGGTTCTGAACATCGCAAATGCCTTAAGAACAGGATTAGAAAGTGATGGGTGTTCTCCGTTTCTCAAAGAGCATCCTAATCTCTGTGCAATAAAATAAGGGCCATTGGCTTATTGAGATTGCTTTTTAGAATGATAAACCACTTGAAAGCTACTTAAAATTGTTTTCCTCATGATTCCCCTGCAGCAAATGACATATTAAAATGAATTCAATTTGCTTATTTTCAAGTTAAAACCTAATTTCTACTTGTTTTCCTTCTGCTTGTTACACACACACACACACTCTCTCTCTCTCTCTCTTCTTTGTCTTCCAGTGTGAAACGACTATATTCTCTTATACAGAATGACTTTAAGGACGTGTGTGTGTGTGTGTGTGTGTGTGTGTGTGTGTGTGCAGTAAGAGGCTCTATATTACTAAACCGATTCCCGAAATTGAGAAGCATATCGTGCCCCTGACACAGAAAATGTTGGAAAAGCAAATGCAGTTGCTGAAACCTGCATCACGCCCTGCCTGGTGATTGACATTCAGTGTGCTCCGCGGCGAGTTAGCCGAGAAATCCTCAGTCAGGTTATTTCTCCATGACCCACAGCCACAAACACCCTCAGCTACCAAGCCCACCCCAAAGGATTTGCCTGGTAGAGGTGAAAGGAACACTGGTGACTTGTCACTTCTACAGATGATATCCATTTTCCCCAAATCAATCAATGCATTTCCATTTGGACAGAGGCTTGTCACTTAACAGGGAGCTAGTGTTCCTCACCCCAGGTGTGGCACTAATCCTATCCTTGAGGGTGTGTAGCAATAGACCGATTCAAGGCTGTTTAATCTATTTAATCTAATCAAATCAGGGCTCAGGCGCCTCCCTTTGTCACATCTGATGCCCCATTCCCATATTTAAAAAGGAATACACAAGCATAAGCCAGCCCTCTGGGTCCCTTGGTACATCATTAAGTTGTAAAAATGACTTCATCACTCATGACAGAGAAATTAGACAGCCCCAACAGTGGCATATGGCAGCGGGACAATCATTCCACCAGCTGCCCACCTGACTCCCTCCTCCCTCAAAATCCCGGCCCTCCCCTCAAAATCCCGGCCCTCCCCTCCAGGGCTGGCTCTGCACTGCGGTAGAGGGCTGTGGCAGCCACAGGGGAGCCCAGAGCCAGTAGAGGGTGAGAGGAGAGGAGAATGGAAGGAAAGAGAAGCTCATGTCAGCAAACCACAGGCAAGCCCTTAGGGACCCCTCCCTATCTCAATCCATTTATCCATCTTGTGGAAAGGTATTTTCTTTTGTCAGAAAAAGGAAGGTCTCTTCCGCTTTGTCCCAGACTCCTAACCTACAGGGGCCACAATGGGAAGACAGGGAGATGTCTGATAGGCTGCTAGAGGAGGGAAACAAAAGATCACCTCTGGCTCTAAAGGAAGGGATGAGGATAACCCATTTCCACCACAGCACGATGGTGGTCTCTTGCCACAGCTTTATGTTCATAGTCTGAATTATTTTCTCACACAAAAGGAATCTGCAAATGTTTCTTACTGAAGGGTTACAGAACCTCTGCTTGTAATAGATATTGCAATGGATAGGTAAGTAGAGAGGAAAACAATGAGTGATAGATGATAGATAGATAGATGATAGATAGATAGATAATGTTTACATATGTGTTTGGTAATGACACATAAGAATTCCCTTCCAATGCTTATTACAGTAAATAAAGCACATCTTCATTGTTTTATTTCTGTGAAGGAAAAAGAATAACACAGGTAAAATTGTCCCTTCCTGGGCTTAAAATATGAAGACGTTATGTTCAAAATATCTTCATTCCTCTCTTTCTGAAAACCCCTCTCACAAGAGAATTTTTCAGAATCAGGCAAGCCAGAATATTTACCTAAAGTACACCAAATTTCATTTTTATAAATGCAAATTCACATGAGTTAACAGATTTAAAATGCATGCATTTGAATTTGTTGATTTTTAAGTATAAACTACTCTCTCTTTTGTAATAATGGTATGAATTGAGTTGTAGCCATCAAAATCCCAAGGAAGAATCTCTTCTCTTTTGCAGACAAATGGTCTAAATTACCCCCAACCACCCCATCCACCCCCTTACACCCCACCCCCTTGCTCAGTGATGCTCAAACCTCTGAAATATTGTAAGAGCCTATACTGCCAAAGGGCTGGGTAGGGAAAAAAGTACTAAATGCCATATTTCCTCCTATAGAAAATCACACTATTTGTTTAAGTCGTTGTCAAGTTCGGGTTTTTGTCTCTTGCAAAGAAAAGAACAGAATCATTCATGCTGTAGCCAAATCATTTAGGAGTCCATACACACACACACACAAATACAGTATGTTTCTCCTGCCACCAAAACCTAAGGATCCCTTGGGCCAGCTAAAGGCTTCTCTTTCTAATTCTTGGATTTCTATCCTGGATTTAGGCATGATAGATTATGGGCACTCACTGAGAGAGCAGACGGCTCAGCTTGCTGCTGAAAGTGAACTTCGAGGTGAAATACATAGTATCAAGCAGAGATGCTAAATGTCAGTGTAGAGACATCCTGAATTCATGCATTGCTGGACACCTGAGTTTTAGTCCCAGTCTCTTTGTGATCTTGGGCAAGTCACCACCTCCCTGATTTCCTATCTCCTTTCCTGGTATCTAAGTGAGAAGATTGGATGAAATGAGCCTTATCCCTCTCTAATATGGGCTCTTTCTGTTAGCTGAAGTTCACCACGTGCTACAGACACATGGGATCCTCAGTCTCTTATTCAAATAAAGAACTATTCTTTTTTCTTTAGCAAAGGTCAAGTTAGAAACCCAAGAAACACCTGAAAAGACAAAATGTTGCACCAGGAATTAAACGCTTCCTAAATAAAGAAGAGGAGTAGGGGGAAATAAACTATAACTTTCAACAGAGAAGTCTAACCTCAAACTTAAATGGTTATAATGCCTGACTAGAATTCAAAGACTGAATGCACTGAATTACTAGCACTCTCTATACCCTGACTAAAAAGCTTTCCTAAGACAATCCTTCAAATAAGACTTAAGGCATTTTCAGTGAACAATAATTTTAGCTATAAATAATGTGTATGGGAAAATAATTTCAAAGATAGAAATCTGGCAGGTGGAAAGATGCATTTTTATTGCAATAGAAATAATCCCTTTGCATTACTAATACTTAAGACAAATTTAAACATAAGTAATACTGAATGGCCTTAAGATAATATTTATTCTTTCATTTTTTTTTCTGAAGTTAGGACCTTATTAATAATGAATGATAACAGCCAAAATCTAATGAGGGCCAGGCACTTCTAAGAACCTTACACGTATTGCCTTATTTAGCTGTCATGACACTCATATCAAGTAGGTACTTTGATAAGTCCCCTTTTTACAGAAATATAAACTGAAATTCAGAGGAGTTAAGTAAAGTTTAATGTCATTCAGTTATTAAGTAGTACCTTCGGGAGTCTGAACCTACATGATTTACCTTTAGAACCTGTATCTTAACCACTCTGCCATACTGCCTTTTTTTTAAAATGCCCCAACACTTTGTTGGGATAGTCATTTTATTCATTCAACAAGTATCTGTCTTGGGCCTGGCACTGTTTGAGATGCTAGGGATACAGCAGTGTAGACAATGTGGATACAATTGCTTGCTCTCATGATGCTTACACTTTATTGGACAAACCAAAAAGATAAATCAGTGAAATACTGGTACAACAGCTGGCATTAAGCGCTTCATAAAACCTAAATCACCATTGGCAGATCAAGAAGACATGAGTAGGATAGGAAAAAAATTTAAATAGGGTTTATAAGATATTGTCACCTAGACAGAAAGAAGAATAGTCTTTGTGAAGATAATATTGTCCATTGAAATTGGACAAATATTGACCAATTATTCTTTGGTAAATCTGACCATCTTTGATTATGCCCTTTGCAAAAATTCTGTTTTTCTCCTGTTTAGTACTTGCCTAGGTTCCTCATCAGTCAAAATGCAAGGTAAAAACAATCCTTAGCTATTCCACATTTGTCATGATCTGGATTACTGCAAGCCCCGTGCCCTGTACTGTTTAAAGGCAACATTAATTTGCCCCCAACACATTGTTATCGCTATAGTAAATATGTTCTCATCTAGAAACACTACAGATTTTATAAGGAATCTTCTTTTGATTCCTCATCCCAAAGCCCTCCAGGGAGGTGACTACATTCTCCTGTCCACGATGTGCAATGGCCCTTTAAGAAAAGACAAAGGAAAAAATGATGCAAGAGTCCTCTGGGACTGAGATTTCTCTCCCCTAGCTTTTTTTCTCAATGAGGAAGAAAGAAAGAATACTTAGAGTCTGACCAGAAAACAGGCCAAGAATCTGTACTCTGATCAAGGTTGCAGCTGCTTTTGCTTAAAGCATACAATGGAGAAGCCACATCAGGGCTGTTGGTTTTTCATTGAGAAATTTGCCAGGAGGTGGATCCAGGAGCCCTTCTCTCCAGAGGAGCAGCCTCCACACACCTGGTTCCTCTCCTCAGGTTCCGCCCAGCTGTGACGGCAAACACTTTCCAAAGTGAGCTTCTTTTACACCTAGAGGGAAAGGAATCTGTCCCCAGTATCCCACCCAAGGGAAATCTTGTTCTACTATTAGACGATCTATAGGAAGAAGTTTATTTGAATGGGCATACAATATTTGTCGGTGGAAAACTGGTCTTGCTGTATTGTTTTTACTGTTTTTGAAAAAGGATCGTACTAGGAAATGTACATCTTTCAAACCAATTCTAAAAATCTCTCAGATTTTGTGTTAATAAAAAAGTTCTAAGATAAAATTCAAAGTAGCATATATAGAACTGTTTGGACATTAACCAACATGTTAACAATAGGGTCTCTGTGTGATTAATGTATGATTTTTATTATATTTTCTTTTTTATATATTTTTCTTAGAATACAACACTTTCATCATCAGAAAAGGGAATATTATATATTTTTAAACCTGTTTTCACAGGAGGCTTCAACTGTATTTGTAATATTTTGTTATATATTTTTAAAATGAGATAAATATGTCGAAACCCTAAGATCTGATGCGGAAGTTAATCTAGATCTTCTGGATGTTTGTCATATCTTACAATAAATTTAGTTTTCTCAGTCTCGGAGAACACAAGACATTGAAAACATGAAAATATTAAGTTTCCCTCCCTTGAATATCCATATAAAGGTAAGGTGAATTCAGATCCAAATCTGACTTCTAAAGTTCACAATTTTTTCCTATAAGAAAAATCTACAAAATAAATTAGAACCTGAGTTAGCATCAGTCTTTACCAAACATAAAACAAATGATAGTATAGAAATGAGCTTGGCTTTTTTTTTTTTTTTAAACCAGGAAAACCTGTTTACTGACCTCCCAGTGTTACAAAGAGGGAAAGCTGGGGCACCCCTGGTGTTTTTTCCTGGCAGGAAAATGTTAGCATTTTAACAATTGGCAAGCTGAAGGTTTTGACTCTGAAAAAATCTTAAAGACACAGTCTTCATCATTTCATTTCACATTGAGTTTCCTGTATCATTTTTGCTTTGTTTGTGAATTACTGGTTGTTCCCCCACCCCAGGTGAAAATATTTCATATACATATGTTTGGACTATCCTTCTGGGAAGTTTATTTTGTTTTAGAAAAAAAAATGAGGAGAAAAGAAAGATTCGAGACATTATGCCTGAGGGACATGGAAGCCAAACATGTAACATGTTCATTACCATACTATTTAAGGAAATATTTTCTTTAATTTGATTTACCTCATCCGTAGGATTGGGTTCTCTAAATAGTTAATGATTTTCATTTTAAAATGATTCCTTTTTTAAGAGACTAGTTTGTCCCCCGTTGGGTCTGAGTAGTAACCATCATGATGTCAAGGTAAAGATGGTATTCAAAAGGCACTATTACTAATCCTTCACTCTCTTCTTTTGACATTTTGAAGGACTGTCCGAAAGTCCTGGCCCAAGCAATTGAGAAGCCTAAGTTAAATTTGCAAGAATTCTTCCCTAGGCTTCGGAGAGGACAGGAAAGGCTTGGGCAGGAAGTCACCGCTGGTGAATGGGATTTTAGGTGACAGAAGCCACAGGAAGAGGCCCCCTCAGAGACTTTATTGAGAAATGAGTAGGGACCAGTTTAAAAACCAAGAGAAGATCAAGACTAGTTCAAAATATCTGCCCCAGAAAATCTGACTTTGGAGGGGAGGGAGGAAGGTGAAGTCATAGATACAAAGTCTTAGGAAAGACCCGAAGTCTTTTTTGGGAGTCTCTATGAAGCAACACTTGAAAAGGTGAGTGCGTGTGTTCTGTTTTATAATTCAACTTAAGGAGAATTTATTTAGTTTTATTCATCTTAATATGCACCATGAAGCAAATAAAGCGCCTCTCACCCTGCACTGGCCAGGCTGTGCTCCTGAACGTCCCCACCGCATCAGTCCTCATGCCCCATACTTTGGTGTGTCTCTGCAGGTGATCCCAACGGCATTTCTGGAGCGGCGCTAGGACCTCGGCTGCAGCGCCCTCCCCCCACCACCACTGCAAAACTAGAAGCCTGAGGGCTCAGCTGAGCTCCTTTCCCACCCCCGCCCCGCCCCTACTCACTGGCGCTCATTAACAGGTGGAATCGCACCCCGGGCGCCTGAAATCCCGCCTGCCTCCATAGAAACAAATCCTTCAGACCCAGAGCACCATCTGGGCGGGCTCCGTGGCCCGGCGTTCGATGTGCCCTGCCGGGAGGTCAGCGCCACAGGGAGCCGGGGCACCCGAGGGATGCACTGGCGAGAGCGCAGCACGTGTCGCTACCCCCCTACCCCCCCCACACTCGCACACACACACACACAGACCCTCCCCTTTGTGCACCCCCGCTCAGTCCCGGCTTGGTCCACTCTCCGCCCGGCCTCAGCTCCTACCAGACCTTAAGTCATGTAGACCGTTTGGAGTAAAGCTGGGTCAGCCAGGACAGAGAGGAAGCTGCAACCAGCGCCCAGCCGGGCTAGCCCAAATCCTCTTGGGTGCCTAATTCTGGAAGGAGGCACCAACAGTTCCTCCCCCGAGAGAAGAGGTGCCTGGGAACCAGGAGACCTCACCCAGGAGTTCCAGTCCCCGCGCGGCTGTTGTCCTTGCCCCCAGCCTCTGAAGCTCCTTCGGAGGCACAAGCCCCAAGACCTCCAGCCCTGAGGGCGCGTTACCTGTTGGCTGCCAGCCGAGACGCGATGTAGCCCCCCGGAATCTGGGTGATGATGTAGCCCCAAAAGAAGGAACCGTGGATCATCCCCACGGTTTCCGGGTCCCAGTTGAATTTGGCTTTCTATGGGGGTACAGGGAAAAAAGGGGGGTGGAGGAAAAGAGTAGAGTCAGTGCTTGGGCTAAAGACTCACGTTCAGGAGCCCTCAACCCCCGGGGTACTTCCTGCATTCTGGAGGTGAAGGTGGCTGAATTTTCGTTTTCTAACAAAATTGAATGTATGCATTTCTATAGAGAAGAAATGCTTCTTTTAACAGAAAAACCGTGCTCATTTGAAATGTATCGCAATTAATGGCGAAGGTGGACGCCCTGGCTTTGCTCCCCGACTACTGTCAGGCAGATCTGATCCCCTCCATGAATGCGGAATCCTCTGAGCTCCAGAACTGGAAATTAGATCTCTCCACCGAGAGATTCCATTTGCTGGCTGGGGATCGGGACCCCTAACCGGGGTCCGTTTAGCTAACGCCAGCCAGTACTAATGCAGTAGAGGGGTCGCTCCCAGAATGCAATCCAACCAGGGAAATTCTGAGGAAGGAAAATGGGGCACTTGGATGGAAGGTGAGGAGGTCGTAGGAGCGGGAGGAAAGGATCTTTCCCTGCAAAATGGGGATGGGCGTAGGCCGGAAAGATTTGGAGTAGCCTGGGGAATTGGTGGGAGGTGGGGGTGGCCGTTGGAGAGGAGAATTTGTTCAGGGGCTGTCTTAAGAGCTGGGGAGGGGTGTTATCTGAAGGTCAAGGCCTAACTCCACCCTAGCCAGCCTGGGCGGCCCCACCAGGTGAACCTTAAAGTAAATATCTGCATTTGAAAGGCGAAGGAGCCTCACCGCCTGGGAAACTGAGGATCCTTTTTCCCCTTTTGAGAAGTATTTTGAAACCAAACGCATTTTGTAGGGTCTCCCGGAATCCCCAGAGTCCAGCGGCATTCACCGCTTCTCATTCACAGACGGTTCCCGAATTTTCTCCTTCCAACCCTTGCTAATGGTCGTTCAGATACCTGACCAGGTAGTCTAGACCCACGGATTTCGGTGACTTTGACGTTGACCCTCCTTCCCCTAGGCGTCACCCCAACACATTCATGAGATTACGGGACCCGACACCCTGTGACCTCGAGGCACTCCGCGCGGCGGCTCTTCTCACGACCAGTGAGGTGGACAGCTCCTAAAGGCCCTTTGGCGGAAACTGCCGATATGCTCACAGTTGATTTGATTTCGGCTTTGTTTCATTTTTATTATTAAGAGTGTTTAGCAGGAATTGGAGGAAACCAGGGGGACATTATCACTGATATGCAGCCCTACTCCTCCGAGTGAAAGAAAAATATTTCGATTTAAATTTAGCGGACATTATGCAACTTCTCGTATGAAGTCACTCCACAAAAATCTAGTGAGCTAGATGCTATCTTCCACTTTGCAGGTGAGAAAAGGAAGGCCCAGAAAACAATCGAAAAGGGAGGTAATACTGCTACCGCGGTCTATTCCTATTCTAGAACGGCAGCGCTAACTGGGGGCTGAGCGAGCGTCCAGGCCTTCCTCGTTCGGTGGGGGGAAATGGAGCTCAAACAGGTGATGTGGCTTTGCGAACCCACACGGCCAGCGGCTGCCCACCTCCTTGATGACCTTGCCCCCGCGGTGGATGGTGCTGTTGTTGACCATGTCCACGATGGCCACGCCCAGGTTGCAGCGGATGCCGAAGGAGATGCAGAAGCCCAGGCCGCTCATGATGGCGATGATGTAGCGACGCGGCAGGCCGAAGCAGGTGCAGTCGCACAGTGGAGCCTTCTTCCCCGGCACCTCCAGGGGCTTCCCATCCTCCGTCAGCTCGATGGTCTCCCCGGTGTCTTGCTTCTTCTCCAGCACCCTGCGCGTCAGAGCGGGGGAAAGGCAAGGACGCGGCGGGTTAGGCACCCCCGACGCCGGCCCATCCCAATTCCCAGGACCCGTCAGGGCTGGGGGAGGGGCGCTGACACGCTCGACTCCTTCAGGAGTTAGGGTGCTAGGGCGCCACCAGGCTTCAGGACCTCCCCGGCTCTCCAGCCTCCTGCCAGTCCCCCTCCCCGCGGTAGCATCTCTTCAACTTTAATACGGTCTAGCCGGCGGCACCCAGCCCCCATTCCCTCGGGATCCATCCCGCAGCTCCCAGATTCACCGACACAGGCCGTTTGGGCCTAACTTTCTCGCGGGGTCTGTAGCTTGGGAGGGAATGGGATCCCGGAGTGGCGCCTGGTTGGCACCTGTGTAGATGCCTTCTGCCCGCAGTGCTTTAAACCCGGCGACAGGCAGTTTTATCCAGCCACCCAGCCTCTTGGGGGCCGCCTCTGCAGGCCAGCCCAGCTCAGCCCTGAACCCGCGTTACCCCTTCCTTCCCAGCCAAGTTGAAGCTTTCTGGGTTAAGGACGCACGATCCCGCCCCCCAGCTGAGCCCAGGGACCCGAGAGACTAAGGCCTCTCCTGACCGGTGGCCACGCGGAGGTCCGTGAACGCTCTCTGAGAGTGTCACGCGCGCATTCTATTGCCCATTCCTCCAGTCCCGGGCGCTAGTTCAACGTTCACTCTCCTGTCACATATCTTACTTTCTTTTCCTTGTTACTCGAGTTTGAAACAAAGGCCTCCGCAGCATATGGCCGACACCTAAGCTTCCTACTGCCAGAACATGAATAATTAATTATTCACAATCTTGCGTCATTACTATCTCGGTTACAAACACCGAAAAATGTAACGGGCATATTTCCAAAGAGGTAAAATGAGACTCCCAGGTACACAAACGTGCCCCAAATCAACTCTGGTAAGATGTTCCACACCAAAGTGGATCTCACATTTATGCTTTCTTTTGTGTTTTTTAATTTGCATAGTATTTCACAAGATTTCACCAGTATAATTCAGTTCCTTTTAGGTTTTCATCCTTGAGGGAAGGGGGAAGGGAGAAGGGGAAAACAGGGTGATGGCATGGTTTAACTAAAAGCTGAGGGTGTTGTTCTAGTCCACAATATATCCATGAAATGTCTATTTAAAAAAGAAGAGAATGAATGTGAACAATAGAATCACCATGGACTCTTGAGATGGATACTTTCGATATTTAAACAAAGAACCTCTCCATTTACAATTTGCAGATGTTTTTTAATCCACCATGTAGTTTATTTTTCTGTGTGCCCATTTAAATGATATATTAACACAAAATTATTTTCATACACATGGGTAAAGCAAATGAAACTTCAAGATCAATTCCAAGAATGCACAGGTTGGGAGCTAACTGCCAAGCAATGTGAGGCTACCAGAAAACAATGTTAGACTTGCAAATTCTACAAAATATCACCTGGAGAATAGGTCATGGAGGTTTCTGTAACTATGTCAATTCTTATTTTTAAAGTCCAATCCCAATATCAGAACACATGGCAAATTATTTATTCTGGGAGAAAAAATGTAACTAAAGTGATTTTTTTTTTACATTGGCTTATAGCTGATATATGCAAAGTTGGGCGATGCACCTGAACTCCCCACCTGATGGCAATTGAGCTGGGAGAGAACAGCTCTTTCCAGGGCAGCTGCGGGACTGCAGGGCCCTTGCGGTATCTACTGCCGCATAGGTGCATGATGGTGCCTACAGGAAGCCCACCAGATCCAAAGAGACTTGGAAAATCGGGAAGTGCACTGGTCATTTTCTTTACATTTTCTATACATTTCTAAAAGCTTCAATTCCCCCAATTTGAAAATTAGCACTCTCTTGGAATCGTTTATCCTTCTGTTTCTGCCCTCTCTTCTTGATTTTGCTCATATTATTAAGAAAAGTGTAGTCATGTAATATTCTCAAAATGATTTAAAGTTGTAAAATTTTCAGCATAATTAGTACATTGACTACAGGGAGGATAACAAAATTAAATCATTTCTAGTACTTTTGAAGTCATTTTGCTGGTTATTATTATAGTTTTTCTTATGAACACTGTGACATTTGCCATGCAAGAAATAGACTTCTGGGAGAAGTCAAATAATTAAAATACATATACATTGTTCTGGGTTCTGAGAGAGGAGCTGCTTTAGCTATTAATTATTGATATATTTTGATTCTTCCTCCTTCAGCACAGAGGAACATTCCACTGGGAGATTCTCTACTTGAGTGGTTTTGAAGCTGAGATCTAAATTTCCTTCTGCCATTACTCTTTGGAATTTCTTTGTTAATTTTTTTGAGGGTTGTATTTTTTAAATTCATTTGTCTGCATCAAAGGAATTTAATTTGTTGTGACTATAAGCACCGAAACAAAGATTTTCTGAACCAGGTGCTGGTCATTTCTCAATTGTAAAGAGGATAAATCCTGGGTAGGAAAGGATGAGAATCTGCAGGTACCAAAACAAAACACACACACACACAGAGGCACAAAGCAGACAGGTTCATTTAGTGCAACATTCCTGAATTAATAAGCAGGTTTCCCGGAGCAGCCCAGCTTGAGCAATGAGCAACAACAACAACAACAACAACAACAACAACAAAAAGACTTTCCGATCATATTACAATCTCTCAAAGCAACCAGGGTTTACAGAAATAGACTGTCGATTTTTTTTTTTTAATGCTGAGCCCCAGGCAAACATGGGTTTGCTTTCTCTTACCTGTAGATCTGGCCAAGGGATTTTCCAGCAAAATTCTTTAGCCCCTCTTTTCCAGGGGTCAAAATCCTTTGTTTTACCGACTCCATTCTTGCAAAGACTGGTGTTGGCTCTTGCCAAATTTAAATAGTGGTCGCTAGGAAAGGCGAGAGTTGCGCATATTGTCTTAATCGCTTAAGGTAGTTGTGGGCTTTTTCTTCTCAGCAGAAAGGTATTGGTGTGCCTCCAGCAAGAGTGTGAGTGAGAGAGGGGAGGGAGTGAGAAAGAGAATACAACAGAATAGCTGCATGCAACCCACGGGTTTCCTAATAGGAGAGTTGGTAGACACAATCAGAAAGTCTCATTGGAAGGGGAGGATCCGGTGGCAAAGGGCGCACGCAGTGCCATGGTATTTGGGCGGGTGCAGATGAGTCCTTGTCCTGGAAGTCAGTCCACTGAAAAACAATGCAAATTCCCGGTTTTGAAAACCTTATTGCTGTCAAATCTTCTGGCTTTTAAACGGAGGAGCAGAAATATCACAGAACCTTTGTGTAAAAGCAAAGTCAGAAGAATGGTATTTTTTTTTCAAATGGTGTCTTTGCTGTAGGGAGCAGAGCACTTCCAAAACTCTTGGGAGCATCTGAGGTCTCAGGTGAGCGATGCTGCTGTTAGTTTTTCCTCCTTGCCTCGGATCTCCTTCCCTCACGCCGGCGCAACTCTGCTCTGCGGTTGTGTCGAATTAAGATGGAGAAAGCTTGCTGCTCTTTGAGGACGTGAGTAAATAACAGACACACAGTTCTGATTTGGGCAGCGCCAGGAAAGGTTTCTTCAGCGCGGCTGACAGCGCTCCTTAGGGCGCGTCTCGGCAGAATTGTTCAGCACCACGGACAGAGTAAGTTTCCGGAAAACGGAAAGCAGCTTTTGGATGGCCAGGTCGCCAACTTTCTAGGGGAGCTGGGTGGATCGCCCCGACCCAGAACCATTCTGGGCATCTTCAGGAATGGATGCTATGGAAACCAAGTGGAAATCTATCATCATTGCCAGAGTTTGCAAAGAGAATGGTGCATTTGGCTCTTCAAGGGAGGAAGACTTTATTAAAAATTGACAAGTTACTTCCAGTTTCCTACATTTTGCCCAGCGCGCTACCACCAGCTCTGACAGTGTTGCAGAGAAGGAAGCTTACAACATATTTCATTTATGTTTGTGGAATTCTGGGGCACTTGGTCTCCCTTGGATATAAAACATTTGTACACAGAATGTATAATTATATTGTTTGTGTGTTTTAATTTCTGATAAAAAGGTGGAAGGAAGGAAGGAAGGAAGGAAGGAAGGAAGGAAGGAAGGAAGGAAGGAAGGAAGGAAGAGAGAGAGAGAAAGGAGGAAGGCAAGAAGGGACGGAGGTGAGAGAAAGAGAAAGAAAAGATGAGCTATGACCTCAGTGCCCTTGGTTAAATAAAATACAGCCAGTTTAATATAAATTCCTTGGAATTTTATGATTCTTTGCTTAACTGATTTACAGCACACTATGGAAATATCAATATACTGACAAAATTTGTGGCTATGTCTTGTGCTTGTTAACAAATTATCAGTAATGATACTTTCAAGATTTATTTGGAATTGCTTATATTCCTTTAAAATGTGATTTTTTCCTTGTGCCACCTTCCCCTAAAGCAGAATTCTAGAGAGACATTCATGTAAGACTTTTGTTGTCACATACATAGGTATAACATCAATGAATCTATTTCATTAAGCAAAGCAAGAAAGCTATGCTAGCTTAATGTTAATTATTAATGCATTTATAACATGAATCACAAACCTCTTAGATGCCATTCAGCCAAGTGATTTCAAAACTGATTGCCCTTGAGTCACATTGTCAAGGTCAAAGTCTTTGGATTTTATTTAAGCCAATAGGGGGAGTAGATTTTTCTTAGGGATTTTGGGACCAAATCTCTAAAGTGTGGATCTAAATACAGAATCATGTAAGAATGTTCCTTAAATAGGCCAAATAATACAATGGATATGTATATAGTGAATGGATAGCCAAAAAAAGATAATCAAAAGTAGCTAAAACCATCTACCATTATTAAATTATATTATATATCATTATGAATTATAATAAAGAAAAGAATAATAGGGGCATCTTTCTCTCATTTTGATAAATATGTATTAAGATATATATCCCTATAAATAGTGAACTAGATTTTTCTAAAACTCTGGAATGCTTCAAAATAATATCTCCAAAGATGATTAAGTCTAAGAAGGAAACACACACACACTAATCTAAATAAAAGATTCAAGTTTATCAAGACTTTACTTATCTAAGGTGCTTTTCAAAATATTTATGTTTTTCAATTCTTCAGTGAACAAATTCATTAGATCAAATGGGGTACCCATGATTCTGAAATTCTGGATAGTTACGCAAAAACTGGAAGCGAGGTAAATATCTGTGAAGTTAGGAGGATGGTATAAAACTGATTCTCTTCAGCACTTACATTTCACCTCAAGTAACTAGAGAGCTAAGCTACTTGCTAACTCTGCACTATAGATCATCTGAGAGGGAATCAAGCAATACAAATCCAACATGAAAACATTGGTCCTATAGTAAAATAATTACATTCACCTTTATTGAAATTAATGTCATCTGGTGCCTTCATTCTCTTGATAACAGGGCAAGTGCTTGAATCAGAATTATTGCTATTATTGATTTATTCATTCTAAAAATACTCATTTAGTGCCAAGAATTGCACTACGTTCTGGGAATACTCCCTGAAAGATCTCACAAGCTATGGGAAATAGACACATAAATACAATTACAAACAATTATGGATACAATTGAACAAGGAAATAAGTAAATAACCCAGCCTGGGAGTAAAAGTACACAGAAAAGATCCCAGGAAATGATGTTTCCTTGTCTGTCTCAATAACTGAAGAGAAACTTAGCTCTATGAAGGTGATGGCAGCCCAGCGGAATTCGGTAAAGGAGGGGTGGTGATACTTGGAAAGCATCCCAGCCAGAGGGGACATCTTGAGCAAAGTCATAAACAAAGGAAAAATATTGCATATGGAAAATTACAAGAATTGTCACTAGGCCACCTGAGACCAAAGAATGCCATTTAAGCTTTTCTTCAATTAATAGCTCCCAATATAAGAGACATACACTCGGACACTATGTACATACCCAACAGATTTTCTTCATGTGTGATCCTTAAATTCAAACACTGAACATGTAATTTTGTGACCTTAAGATCACCAGATTTATCTTTATGCAAAGAAATACTAGTGGTTACACATATGGTATTATCTGGAGAGATGAAAAAAGCTTTCCTTTCTCTGGGTACCCTCCCTTACCACCTTACTCCTTACTAGCTTACCTCCCTTACCCCTTGCACCCTTTTCCATCCAATTTTAGCAGTGCCTTAAATTGAATTATTAGACAAGTCTTCCTATAGAAGAATTGTCCCCTCTATCCAAGCACTCTTAAAAATAAAAGGTTTCATTGAATTTATTTAATGTGTGTAGCTTATTACAAATTATGAATGACTTTCATTTATACGATCACATTTATTCCTTATAATTATTCTTCAAACTGAACTAATTTCATTCCCATGAATGGAGGAGAAAAATTAGATATGATGAATTGCCTGAAGCCATGCAAACAGTGATGAAGAAGGAGCCCGAGGTAGCATTGTTTCTCACAATTTAAGGTCTTGGTTAAAACACAGATTCTGATTCAATAGGTCTAGAGTGGAACCTGAGATTCATCAGTTTTAACAAGTCTTCAGTACCACTTGTTCATGAATCACACTTCGAATCTTGACAGAGTTACAGTGTGATAGTTGAAATTGGCTGACCTGGGTTTGGGTCCTGATTCTGTTGGTTATCAACCTGATAACTTTTAATCAATCATTTCTGTTTAATGAACTTCAGTTCCTTACTTGTGCAGATGCCGGGTTATAGTAAGTGGTTCCTCTTACCCCTTCTACTTGCAAACTTTTATGACTTTTTCATTAATTTATTCATTGATATAAAGCCACATTTCCTTTGCTTATTCCACTATGAGATTTTTTCTATTGTATTTGAATTAAATGGTTAATAATGAACAGAGAAAAATGCAAGTAATATGGGAGAAATGTGCTTTTTTCTGAAAGTTCAATCTTCTTACATATTCAGAGAAGAGTAAATTTATTGCTTGTTTTACTATGAGTACATACTGAGTTTTATATGCAATCCTTTCAATAATTGTCTCTATAGTATTCTTTGAAATTTATAGAACATATTACCCAATAACAATGTGATAGGTTAGCATTTGTTTATATACTCCTGTGAGGAAATACTTCTGAGAGATCTTTTAAATGACTTGCAAATGTTGCCCTCTGGTGGAAGGATATACAATTATTTTAGTCCTTAATTATGTAATTAAAACTACTGTTTCCTTCCTTTCTTTCTCTCAGTCTCTCTCTCCCTCTCTCCCTCTTCTTCACTCCCTCTTTTTCTGTTCTTAGTACTTGAGAAATTAATATCTATAACTAAAAATACGAAGTCCCTTTTGTGGACAATACACTTGCAATTGCCTGACCATGCACTTTAGAAGTAAGTTGATTGTCTAAGAATCAGTTAACCAGAGAGTTATTATAAGGAAATTTAACTCTATTAAGATTTATAAATGATATGGTAATCAGACAGTAGGAAAATGGGTTAAATTTTCTAATCCCAATAGAATAAATTATGATAATTTTATAAATATTGTGAAATAGTAATGGAAGTTTGATACATTTCCTTCTCCATTACCAAAAAATATATTTTAAAGGCATCGTATTTAATGCTATTCACAAATCTTTGCTGGAGCATTTTTTAAGGCAAATCTATTTCAGAAAATTCTTCGAGGAGTCTAATTCCAAGGCTATTTTAAATGCAACATTTTCTATTTTTTTTTTCAACAAATACTCAACATATAATTTGCACATGTAGTGGGCTAGGCCCTTTTCTGGAATATAGTAAACCAATGAACTCAGGACAGTATCACAGCTTGTTATAATAGATGTAAGGAGTGTATATTCCTGAAGAAAAAGGTGTTTTGAAAAGCTGTTTTTTTTAGCAGTATCACTTTTTTATTATTTGACTTGAATTCCTAAATCCACATTCACTCTAATAATTACACACTTCTTTCAGGTTGAGGCTATACAAATAAGCTGTAGGATTCATCTGTGACTTGTTTCTTATCAAGGCTTTTTAAGTGGACAGCTTTTAGTTCAGCTTTATTTGACTTTACTTGGCAGTGTTAGCCTCAGAGACATTTCCAAGAAATTATGATTATACAATTTCTTGAGTGTCGGAGTTAGAAGAAATAATTTAGTTTGTCTTATCCACATCTGTGTACATAAGCCAATACGCTGCACTGCTATATTTAGTGGCCTCGTGTAAAATATCTTTTGATTTCCCTGTGATCTGTCTGATTAAAAAACTGGAGGCTGGAAATTTTCAATAAAGCACATTGTAATCTTAAGCGTATATTTTAACTACCCAAAATGTATGTATAGAATCATTTATGCTATGTGTTCTTTTAGCGTGTATCTTACTCTGTATAATTTACCATTAGAAAGATGTATCCATTTGATTCCCTTCCTTTCTCTCTGTACTCAAGGAAAAAAAAACCAGCCTTCTTATTCACTGCACACCTTTATGCCTTGGGAAAATCCAAGTTTAAAGTGAATGGAGACCAAACACTGTTGTTCTAATGCCAGAAAAGTACTTCTAATTTGGAATCCCATACTATAGGTAGAGAGTAATGTGATAAATTACAGAAGGACTTTGAACACTCTTTAAACTCTCAAAACTATTTTCTTAAAGTGAAAGATGTGATTGTATAAAGGAATTCTGAGAGAAATTAGGACAGAAAAGAGATGCAACTTGAAAAAAGAATAAAATAAATATATATAGGTCAATAGGAAGGAGACCAAGGCAGAGATCCGCATGACTTAAGATATTTTACAGGTAAATAAAGAGATTAAGTGATAAGTAACATGGAATATCCTTCAATCTGATGAAATATTACCTAATTGAAATGTCTCCCTCTCTCTCTGGGTCCTATAAGGGTCCTACTTAGCTTTCATCAACCTAGGTTACTGATTCCCTTCCTTTGAATAGCTTATGCTTGGCATTCCAGATTGCGGAATATTATCTTCCTTGGAGGAAAACACCTAACATTATTGAGATCTCCCACTTGGCTGCAAACACTTAGATATTTTTTTGTTTAATTGTTCACATTTTCTAAGTTATTTAAGCTATCAGAAGCAGAAGGTAGGGGAATTTCACTTCTAGAATATTTAGAGTGACATTTTCCAAAGTAAAATATGGATACCTAGTTTTTTTAATAGGACAGAATATTTAAAATACAGAATATTTCACTGCTGTAAGCGTATTTTGGAGAAGTAAAAACAATAGCAATAACAATAGCAAAAAGATAATGAAATACACTGGCAACTATAACTCTTTTCTAGCTGCTGCCCTCTAGTGGTGAAAAAAGAAAAAGATTTCTTAAAGTTAAAATGGCTAAAGTGAGCAGATTTAAATTATTTTAAAATCAGCAGGTAAACATCTTTCAAATAATATTCATATTACTTGTGTGTTTTTTTACTAGCATAAAGAATAAATGGGCACTGACTAATTAGCACTGAAAAATTGTGCCACAACTTAAACAATTTTGTTTATGTCTGCTTGTAGGATTATGGTAATGGTAAAGACACCGTCATACTGTTGTGAGAACCATGGTGAGTAGGTCTTATTGTGTAAAAAGAAGAGGCTGTGGTCCTTCACTGACATTTCGGATGCTGAGTGCCATTCCCTGTGCTCATTCATTGTGGAGGAACAGAATTAGAGATCTGATCAAACCATACCTGAAACCTGCTCTCTAACTAGACTGACTTTCCAAAATTTTGAGCCACTGAGTCCCTTTTAATTAATAATTAATTAAGATGTCCTTCAGTAGGTGAATGGATCACTAAACTGTGGTACATTCAGACAATGGAAAATTATTCAGCACCTGAAAAGATCTATCAAGCCATGAAAAGACATGGAGGCAACTTCAATGCATATTATTAAGTGAAAAAAGCCAATTCGAAAAAAGCACATGCTGTATGATTCCAACTATATGATACGCTAGAAAAGGCAAAATTATGGAGAAAGTGAAAAGATCAGTGGTTACCAGGACTTGTGGGGGTGGGGGACTGGGAGGGGAGGGATGAATAGGTGGATCACAGACGATTCTTAGGGCAGCAAAAATATGATACCATACTGATGGATACATGTCATTATAGACTGGTCCAATCCATACCATGTACAACAGCAAGAGTGAACCCTAATATAAACTATAGACTTTGGGTGGTTATGTTGTGTCCATGTACGTCAGTTGTAACAAATGTACCCCTCTAGTTGGGGATGCTGATATTGGGTGTTGGGCAGGGAGTATCGGCAAGTCTCTGTACCTTCCCTTCAATTTTGCTACAAAACTTAAACTCCTCTAAAAAATTAGGTCTTCACTTTTTTAAAAAAGACTATAGTATAAACCATGAGCAGATCTCATGTTTCTCTTTTTTCAGGGATAGAAAAAAAAAACATTTATCTGAGAAACAATTCTAATATTTCAGTTTATACCATTCTGATCAAGGTTAACTGAATCCACCCTAGGGAAGCCTACCTCTCCACCTTCATCTTAACTAATCTCATTCTTGCTCTTTACACTCCATGAACACAGGGCATGTGCGTTTTGGGGTTAGGACCTGTTCTGGCTTCCTATCATATTATCTTTTTAAAAATTCTCTTCATTACAGGGAGCTTGGGTGACTCAGTCAGTTAAGCATCTGACTCTTGATTGCAGCTCAGGTCATGATCTCAGGGTTATGAGATCCAGCCCCACATCAGGCTCCATGCTGGGTGTGGAGCCTGCTTGAGTTCCTCCCTGTCCCTCTCCCCCTCCCCCACTCGCTCCCTTTCTCCCTCTCTCAAAAAAAACCAAAAAGTGAAATTCTCTTCTTTCTGGGGGCGCCTGGGTAGCGCAGTTGTTAAGCGTCTGCCTTCGGCTCAGGGCGTGATCCCAGCGTTCCGGGATCGAGTCCCACATCGGGCTCCTCAGCTGGGAGCCTGCTTCTTCCTCTCCCTCTCCCCTGCTGTGTTCCCTCTCTCGCTGGCTGTCTCTCTGTCACATAAATAAATAAAATCTTTTAAAAAAAATTCTCTTCTTTCTGGATCATATCTCTTACTATCTTGTTTAATTTTCTGCTTACTCTCTCTTTTAGTTTCCTATTGCTACTGTAACAAGTGAACACAAGCTTAGTGGCTTAAAATGGCACACATTTATTATCTTAGAGTTCCATATCTAGAAGTCTGACACAAGATTCACTAAGCTAACCTCAATGTTTCAGGAGAGCAGCATTCTCCTGGACACTATAGGAAAGAATGCATTCCTTGTCTTTTCTAGCTTCCAGAAGCTTCCTGCATTCCTTGGTTTGTGGCCCCCAGCCACAAATCAAATCTCTCTGACCTCTGTTTCCATCATCACATCTCCTTCTCTGATTCTGCTGCTTTCCTCTTTCATCCATAAGGACCCTAATGGTTATATTAGGTTCAGCTGAATAACCCAGCATGCTTGACACATCTCAAGATCCTTAACTCAATCACATCTGCAAAGTTCTCTTTGCCACATAAGAAAACATATTTACAGGTTCTATGGATTTGGATGACAACATCTTTCAGTCAGTTTGCCGGCCATAGTATCCATTGGTTCTTTGTTTTGTGTTTTGTTGTATCTAAGTCAACTAGAGAAAATTCCTAAGTGGCAGAACTGTGCCTATTTTGTTTTCATTTCTATCCCTGGCACCCAAAATATTCCTGCTACAAAGAAGGTCCTTAATAGGTTTTTTGTTGTTGCTATCTGTCGTTTTTAAAGAGCATGTTTATTTTCAGTGAACCATATTTTCATTTTTCTGCATTAGAGCTGATGGAAGAACAGCTTGAGACCATTCATTGGCCATCCCTAGCCGTTCAGTGACCTCATCCCCAGTGGTAGGCTGAGTGCTCCAGTCCTCACTAGGGAACTACTGGGTAGGCACAGAGGGCACCTGCATGCCATCAGACCTCAGGTTGAGTACCAGTAAACCGACGCTGAAATCCCTCCTTGGTCACAGCATTTCAGCAGCAACGTGATCTTCCTTTTCAACCTCTTCAGGATCCCTGTAGAAGCAGAGATCCGACATGGGTTCTTACATGACACCACCCACACTCGGAACTTCTGGGTCAAGATCACCACATCAGACCCCCTGTTGTTGTGCAGAATGGCATGTCCGCATAGGACAGTCTGTGTTACATAAAGTGATATAGACAGGCTAGCGTAAGACATGTCTTTGAGAGGCTGGTGGTCATGCCTGGGATCAGTAACCATCAGAAAATGTGGCTCCTGGGAAGCTGCCTGCATCTGGCTAGTGAAGGTTCCAGAAGCCAAGCAGCCAACAGTAAGAGTAGTTCTGGTAGCAAACTTCAGCCCATCCCCCTGGCCGGTATTCCTGCAGGATGTGCCACTGACGTCAGCCACATCTTCAATGGCAACAATGGTGTGAGCCATCAGCAGAAGCTGCTTCCAAGTGCTTTTCAGATTTATGATGTAGATGCCATCACATCACATCACATCACATCACATCACATCACATCACATCACACCATGGGTTTCCTTCTGTAGACGTAATTGCAAGTCAATGTTGGTGCCACTTAAGCGGGATCCTGCTGCAAGAAACTTGAGGACATCCTTCTTCACTTGCAAGATATCTGGGCTCCAGACATTGTGAACATTTCCCTCTAAGTTAGGGTGCAAACCCAGGACATCGCCATATAGACAGAGCACAGTTTGGATGACACAGAATGGTTGAGCAGGTATGTTTTAACAAATGAGTAATTGATGTTTGAACTTTGAGTTGTTTTCTGAAGAAAGTGAATGGATTTTGTCCTTTCTTATGACATTTGGCTCTGAAATGGATTCTTGGTCACTAGTCCCCCAGGCTCCAGGCCATTTCTCACACCCCTGTGGGATTTATCTGCAGGAAGCAACACTCAGATCTTTTCACCTGTTTTCGCAAAATCTTTCAGAACTTCTCCTTCAAGAATTATTTCACAGTTCCTCCTGACATCTGCTCATTGGTCTATAGCTGGCCTGAATCTGCCATTCCAAATCGAGTTCCCACTTTTCCTTTTTAGTTCTACACACTCCAACAAATTGGAGCCCGCTATTACCCACAGAAGCCCTACTCCTTGCTCTCCTGGTTGTGTGCTCCCTACCACTCACACATAATGCCCTTGCCCTTGCCTTCATTTACCAGTGCCCAGCACAGCTCATGATTCCAGACCCAGATCAAATGCACGCTCTTTAATGAAGTTCCTTCCTTTATCCTCTCACTGGACAGATCCAGCTCTGTCATTGCAGTAATGAACAACCTTGGAGAAGGTAATTAAAACTCATCAAGCCTCAGTTTCATTATCTGTTAAATGGAATGAGTTATATCTATCTTTTGCAAATTAAATTAAATAATGCACGTAAGCCACCGCTCACAGCGCCTGACACATGGGAGTAATTATTAATAGGATGATGATGACAATGATGATGATGATGATTTATTTAAAACCCTTGTATGAAATGTCATTTTTAACCCTGCAGTCTTCAGAAACGGGGTTCATGTTTACATTATGTGCATTTTCCATAACTCTTGCCAGACAGGCACACAGTAAATAATGTTGCATAAATATACCCTCCTAAACTTTATTACTGGGTTCTGCCTGTGGTAGAGGGTACTGTATCAGTTTCCTAGGGCTATCACAACAAGTTACCACATACTGGGTGGCTTAAAATAACAGGAAGCTATTCCCTCACAGTTTAGGAAGCTGGAAGTCCAAATTCAAGGTGTCAGCAGGGTTGGGTTCCTTCCGAGGGAGAAATCGTCTCATGTCTGTCTCCTAGCTTCCAGTGGTTGGTGGCAATCCTTGTCCTTTCTTAGCCTATAGGTGGGTCACTTCGACCTCTGCCTCTGTCTTCACATTGCTTTCTTCTCTGTGTCTCTGTGTCCTCTCTTCTTAGAAGGACTTTGGTCATTGGATTTAGAATGTTTGATCTCAAGGCCCAAATAAGGTCACATTCTGAGGCTCAGGTAGACATGAATTGGGAGGAGGCACTGTTCTATCCACTACAAGTAAATTCAAGGCTCCTTCTTTCTTATAACAAATTGTAATTAAGAATCTAAACTCTAAAACTGCACCGCACTGGCTCAGGCCCTGACCTTTTACAGGTTGTGTGGCTTCGGTTACATTGCTTGACTATACCCAGTTTGTTTCTGGATAAGGAAAATGAGGATAATAATAATATCTACCTTAAAGAGTTTCTGTGTGGGGCGCGTGGGTGGCTCAGTCGGTTAAGCGTCTGCCTTCTGTTCCGGTTATGATCTCGGGGTCATGGGTCTGACCTGGGGTCGGGGGATCCAGCCTCATGTCAGACCTCCTGCTCAGCAGGGAGTCTGCTTCTCCCTCTGCCCCTCCCCCCACTCAAGCTCCCTCTCTCTTAAATAAGTAAATAAAATCTTCAAAAAATAAAAATAAAAAAATAAAGAATTCCTGTGTGAATTAAGAGACATAATCGTTACAAAGGGATTAGTATAGCTTGGTTGTCATTAATCAAGCAATAACTGTTGGCTGCTTCTTTTAATTTTTTTAGTTTTACAGGGCACATCTCTCTGGAAAGCTCACTCCCCTTTCCACTTTTTACCTCATTAACTTCTAAATATTTGTGGCTTCAGCTTAAGGTTTCCTTCCACGGGGAGGGATTCTCTGACATCCTCAGTGAGATCTAATAGTCGTCCGTAGCCCTTCTTTCAGTCTTTATCACAATCATATAATGATGAACTCTTATAAAATAATAATTGAATGCACTTTAGGAAATAAACATTTGCTCTCTGGCTCCTCATGGAGGTATTTGCTGCACAGGGACAAGAACTCTGCCCAGTCTGAAAGGGGCTCAGATGGCCTGGAATGAGATCCCGGTCCCTTCACTCTCCTCCCTTGCCCAAGTCCCTCTGTCTGTGCAAGTCTGTTTCCTCACGCAAAGCGGCTTTAGCATCCTGACTCACCCCAAGCAGTTGTTGTGAGGATTAAATGAAATCCTGCATGAAAAACACATAGCTCATAGTGTCTCTCACATGCAAAGTGCTTAAAAATTGCTCATCAGTATTTTGTTTTCAGTTCCTGGGACTTGGTTCAATGAGAGAATGAGCCATGAGCCAGGTCATTGGTCAAATCTAGGAATACGATCTGTGCCACAGAAGAGTGTGGCAATTCGATAGTTTCCAGTGACCTTGTCCTCATTAGAGATTTAAAGCCCAAGGGAAGAGCTGCCTACCACCACTGCCCCCAAATAATTTTCTTTCTTATAGCCTTTACAATCCCATTTAGAACCAGAATTAGAAAAAAAAAAAAAAAAGGTCCAGAGATCCAATTTCTTTCTAGCCCTAGGGTGGTCTTTTGGAGATGGAGAAAGGCCTTTGGAAGGGCAGTGAAACAGATTAGCTAAGCAAGTCTCCATCCTTACTAGTGACGTGAGGCTGGACGCAACAATGCTTCAGTGCAGGGAGGGACAGAAACCCACCCGGACTTCGCTGCCTTTTATGTGCAGTCTAGGAAAATAACAACCACGGCGCTGTGTGAACACAAAAAGGCAGCTTTAAAATTTTAAATAAAAGTATCCACTACCCAAAGTATAGATCGGCATTCCAGAATAGAGACCACCGAAGAGCATGCAGTATTATTTCTGCCCTGTCTTCACAGCTGGAGAGGCAATGTTGTGGTCCGGTGTTGCCATCGGACTGAGCCGATTTAAAACTCTGGTGGAAATGTCACTTTTTTTTTTTTTAATGAGTCATGAATCACACAGGTTTTAAATCTACTTTTTTAGGGGTTGACAGTTTGATGGCTGAAGTCATTTATATTTCCTTAAATAGAGGGAGCTGAAACAATTATATATTTATATATATATACATATATCTTTTGCTGAGACACATAATTTTAGAAGTTGAAGATTATTTAGCCATTTTCCAACTAGTCATTAAAATTGATTTTTGTGTGTTCACCTTATATGCTATGACCTTGCTAACCTCAACTATTATTCTATTAGCTTTTTTTGTTAAGATGCTCTACGTGTCCAATCATGCCATTGACAAATGCAGCTTTATTATTTCCTCTCCAATCTCTATGCCCTTTATTTATTTTATATTGCCCTATTACATTCATTAGGACCTTCAGCACAATGTTGAATGAAGTAGATTAAAGCAAAAACCCTGGTTTTGTTCCCAAAATTTTCCCTAGGTTTGATGTTAGTGTCATTTTTTGTTGATGCCCTTTATCAAGTTGTAAAAATTCTCTTTTGTTACCAGTTTGCTGAGGGTTTTTGTAATGAATGAGTGTTGAATTGTCTTTTTGTTTTTCTCTAAAATTTTAAGTAACGTGATTGCGTGATTTTTCTCCTTTATTCTTTAAATGCAGCTAATTATGTCAATGAACTATTGAATATGAAACCAAGTTTGCTTTGCCCCTTTAGGATAAACCCCATTTGGATGTGATGTATTAATATTTATATGTTGTTGATTCGGTTTGCTAACATCAATTTAAAGATTTTTGTTTCTATCTTCATAAGGCTAGAAGCCTGTGCTTTTGCTTTCTTGTAATATTTCCTTTTGATTTTGCAGAGTCATGCTGGCCTCATAAAATGAGTTGGAAGCAATCTGTCTTGTAAGTCCCTGGATAGACAGACAGATACTAGGTATAGAGATATTAGCCAATTTAGAGTCAATAACCAGAAATTTAATCATCTCTGTCATTTCTACATCTGCTTCTGTTGACTTGTTTGACTTCTGTCATGGATTATAGTTTCCCACTTCATTACATGCCTAATAATTTTTTATTATATGCTGAGCTTTGTAAATGTTACACCGTTGAATGTCTGCATTTTCCTTTCTTCCTTTGAAAACTGTTTTTGAAATGCAGTTATATTATCATGAATCCATCTGATCCTTTCATGACTTATTTTTAAGCATTGTTAAGAGTAGTCTATACCCTAGGGCTAATTCAATCTGTCTCACGTGAGACAACTCTAAGGTATCATACAAGGTGTGACCTTTCTAGGATCTCTACTGATTGTCACAGGTGTTCACAAGTTCTTTCCACCATACATAGTCAGAACTCCGCCTTTCCCGTATCAACATGAGCTCTGAGAACTGTTCAGCTGATAGCCGCCTGGTAATCATTTGCCTGACCTCACACACAGTTTAGTAGTTGGCAAGAGAATTAAGGGAATTCCTGTGTAGATTTCTGGAGCTCTCTACATAGGTTCTTCTTTTCCAGTCGTACATCCTGCAAATATCAGCCTTCCCAGCAACCTGAACTCCAGTATCTGTCCCCTCCACTCAATAAGCCAGGCCCTGGTGGGGCCTCCTCTCCTGGTGGGGCCTCCTTTCCCTATTATTCAGCCTTGAAAGTGCCTCCAGGCAGAAAGCCCGGAGGCTAAGAGAGTTCTCTTCATTCCTTTCCCTTCTCTCAAGAAGCCCAAGTCAGTGAGGGCTAGTCCAAGACCAGTACCTCTGATACGCCAGAAGCTGAAGTGCCCTTCATAGGGTCTTAATAATAATAATGTCCAAAAACCCTTAATAATAATAATTAATAATTAGGGTCTTACATTGGAATTTAATACTCACGTTTGTGAGTCCTCTAGCACAAAGTCATGAATAGTGGTGCTGATAATTACTGTTCTCCCTCATCTGCCCACCTTTCAGTTCACAGTAGCAATAAATCAATGTTTAGGGTATTATTTAAATATCATGTGTCTGTAAATATACTAAAATCCACTGAATTGTACCCTTTAAATGACTGAATTGTATATGATGTATTTATTCTTCAATAAAGCAGTCTTTTTTTAAAAATGCATTTGGCTTCCATTTGCAAACCAAGAGCTAAGCTTAGAGGTGTCACCCATAGAGTTCTTTCAGTGCATAGGAAAGAAAAAAAAAAAAACCTCAGTGTGCTATTCAAAAATAATCTTGAGCAATAATGGATTTAGAACTGGGGAAAAGCAATGTATGACAAATGGGAAATCTCACTGCTTTGGAGGATGGTGACAGAAAGATGAAATTAAAAAGAGGAAAGCATATTAATCAGACATGAATTTCAACTTCCCCTTCCTAAGTGTCAGTCCGGAGAGGAATACGTATCCTAATAAGGTGAGGGGATGTAAGCAGATGCCACTGGTGCCCTACCCCTTGCCCTTCACTCTCCTAGAGTTTACTGCAACGTCAGTGCACGGTTTCCATAGAGACTGTTGGCATCCCACCCCAAGTGCCTGCATCTCTTGACCTTTTTCAGAATGATTTTTCTGGCTACTAGAGTGTTCTTGGCTTGCAGGGACAGGTAGAACTTCATAAGAGTTATTCCTAGAAGCAACCTTCAATCAAGGAGCCATGGACATTGGTGGATAAAGACCCCATCTTGTCCCTCCCTCAGTGTAAGAATTCTGAACTTTGTTTTCAACAGTGTCTCTGAGGATTCTCAGTCAGGCTGAACTCTAGTTTCCTATAACGGTAGCCCACTGATAAACACGTGCTTTATTCCCTGTCCAATCTTCTCACTCCTTGGAATCACATACTAAAGACAGTATTTCAACCAATCCTTATTGCATTCTCTGCAACAAGTATGGGAAGACTGAGAGCCGGAAGTACTTGCCCTGATATCCAGCTGAGTCTCAAGGAGGAAACTAGGAAGTTATACAGAGGACTCTGCACTAATATGGATCAGCCCAACAAAATAACAAAGCATGGGTGGGTGTGATCAGGCCATTTAGTTGTCCTCCTCAAGCCTCCCTCAATTTTTTTTTTTTATTTTAAGATTTTATTTATTTGACAGAGAGAGAGAGTACAAGCAGGGGGAGCAGCAGGCAGAGGGAGAGGGAGAAGCGGGCTTGCCGACCAGGGAGCCCAATGCGGGGCTTGATCCCAGGATGCTGGAATCATGACCTGGGCTGAAAGCAGACACTTAACGATTGAGCCACCCAGGCGCCCCAACCTCCCTCACTTCTTGTGTAGAGCGGATCCTAAGGTGAGAACCTGTAAAACTGCCATTTAGCGCCCTTGGAAGATGGAGGGCACTATCCACTGAGGTTGAGAGCAGGCCCCTGGGCCAGGGGGCTAGATGAGGCCATCACATAAGCTGAGAGGCCGCTAGCTAGCAAAACCTGAGGGCAAGTAGTGCTGGCAAGAGGAAGAGAGTTGCTCCTCCTGGGGTGTATTATCCAAGCCAATATCACAGGTTTACTTGTCATAGAATGCCACCAGGTCTCCAGGGGCCATACCTACAAAGGTCATTTGCCAAAGAGCAGTGGAGAACAGTGCACATAGTCCAAAATCAGTGGGAGACGAGAGACCCTTCTCCCATTCCACATTTCCCTCCACTAATAAACTGGAACACCATCTTTGCTGTAGAAACAAGAGGAGAGGCAGGCCCCCTGAGAGACGAAGCATTTTTATCCAGGAATTACTGAGATTAACCTAAGCGTTCTGTTTACTTTTTTGGATTCAACTAACTCAGGAACTGGGTAACGGTTAGAAATTATATTTCTCCTTGCTACCAGCAGGTGGCGATCAAGATAAGAGTGATTACAGACAAAAATAATCCTCTTGTTGCTTATCTCCGTTTCTAATGTAAGTTAAATTGTGAACTCAACTGTATACAAATGAAATTACTATTTTGTAGAATCTCCATATTAATTTTAACAAATAGACTGTGTTATATCCCACATTGTTAACTTATTTAATCTTTACTAATTACTTTCGGGTTATTTCCAGTATTTGCCTATTATAAACAATACTCCCGTGAAAAGAATACACTTGAACTATCAACTTTCCACACAAATTTCTCTATCTGAAGTTTACAAATTTATTATTTCTGTAATGTAAATTTCTAGAATTAAATTGTTTGCCAGTTTGTAGTTTGTTGTTGTTTTTGACTGTTGTGAAAAACTTCAGACACATACAAAAGTGGAAAGAATAGCTCTTAAAACACTTATGTCCCCCTTACTGAACTAGAACAAATGTGAACACCTGGTAATCTTGTTTTATTCATATCTCTTCCCATTTAACTTCCCCTCCCCATCGGGGATTATTTTAAAGGATATAATTACTATGTCATTTCACCCACAAATAGAATGTGTCTCTAAATGATATATATTCTCAAAATTATAGCAATAATGCCATTACCATACCTAAAATTTGAAAATGATTCCATCATCCATTTTGAGATGAAAAAAATCGTTTTCTGGAAGTTTTTATTATGAATGGGTGTTGGATTTTGTCAAATGCTTTTTCTGAACCTATTGATATGATTATGTGGTTTTTCTTCATTAGCTTGTTGGTCTGATGGATTAACTGATTGATTTGTGAAGACTGAACCAGCCTAGCATTCCTGGGATGAGTGCCACTTAGTTGTGGTGCATAATTCTTTTTATACATTGTTGGATTTAATATTTTGTTGAGAATTTTTACATTGATGATCAGGAGAGATAGTGCCTGCATACTAATTTTCCTGCATAATAATAAAGTTGAGCACTTTGGTATGTATTTATGTATTTTATTTGGAAAATTTTTTTTTATATTGTGTGTTTAAACCTCTTAACCATTTTCAGTAACAGGTTGTCTATCTTATAAATTTGCAGCAGTTTCCAAAAATATTGTGGATATGTCTTTGTCAGGAACGTATGTTGTAAATACCTTTTCCTATTCCAGGGTTACAATTTCAGTTTTTTTATTGATACATAATATTCATAGAGTACGGTGAACAGATTTGTACAGCTTAATGAATTCACAGTTACGTATACACCTGTGTAACCTAACTCAATCGAAAATATGAAACATTTTCAATAGCACAGGAAATTGCTTCATGCATTCTCCCAAACGACAACTCCCCCTGAAAGTAACCATTATTCTGACCTTTGCTATCATGGTTCATCTTGCCATGTTTTGTAATTTTATGTACATCAAAAACATGTACATTAGACATGCAAACGTACTCCTTTGCGTTGAGCTTCTTTTATGCTCTGTGAAATGTAATCATGATACTTCATTATTTCATTGCTGTTAGCATTCTATTTAATTACTATAACACAACTTAATTCTCCATTATATTGTTGTTAGATTTTTAGAGAGTAGCTAGTTTGGAGTATAATAAAGCTGCTATGGACATGCTTTACATGTCTTCTGGTGGATTTAAGTATTTAAAATTGTTCAGTCGCAGGGTAAAGTAATGTTTAGAGTTAGCAGCTCATACCAAACAATTTTCAAAGTGGTAATAATTTTCGGTCCCATCAGCAGTGGAAGAGCATTCCACTGGCCTCTTTCCTTTGTAATACTTGTATTGTCAGTCATTTCATAATTGCCATTCAGAGAGGGGTATACTGGTCTACCTGGCATCTCTCTCAAATAACGGTGCTGTTTACCTTTCCATAGTTCATTGGTAATTTGGATTTCTTTGGTAAAATGTCTGTTTAAAGTCTTTTACCCAGTTTTAAAAATTGGGCGGTCTTTATTTCATTTATAGAACTTACTCATATATTCTGGGTGTGAGCCATTTTGGAAATACTTTTCATCTGAGGCATATATTTTCACACTCTTAATGTTGTCTTTTATTGAATAGAATTTCCTACTTTTAAAGAAGTTAATGTATCTATCATTTCTTTAATGGTTGTTTTGCTGGTCCCTGGCCATGAAGATAGTCTCCTGATTTGGGTCATTTGTGATTTCTCTTTCTCTTGATCATTTCTTGCTAGGCATTTATTAATTTTGTTAGCTTTTTCAAAGAATCGACTTTTGTCTTTGTTAATTTTCTCTGTTGTATGCTTGCTTTCTGTTTTATTTTTATTATTTGCTATTTTTTCCATTCTTTGTCTTTATGTTGCTAATTTTCTTCCTATATATTTGAGATAGAAGTTTAATCTATTTTCATAATTTTGTCTAATGTATGCATTAAGATCCAGGTATTTTTTTCTTAAAACAGCAATTTAGCTGCTTCCCACAAATCATGAAATGTCAATATTCATTTTCATTTAAAAAGGTTACCTAATATCCATTGAGATTTCTCCTCTAATCCATATGGCATTGAGAATTGTGTTGCCTAACTTCCAGATATTTTGAAAATTTTCTAATTATCTTTCTGCTACTGAGTTCTAGTTTAATCTGCTGTGGTCAGAGAACATACTCCAAATGATTTCGGTTCTCTGAAATTGTGTTCACTTTATGGCCCAGGATATGTTCCATTTTGGTTAATATTCCATGTGCACCTGAACAGAGTGTGTATTTTGCTATTTTTGATGTAATGTTATCTCTATGTCATGTTGATTGATTGCACTGTTAAATAGGCCACGTCCTTGTTGCATTTTCTTTTTCCTGTTTAGTCTACCAGTTACAAGAGCATATCAATATGGTTGTGGATTTATTATCCCTTCTAGTTCTACCAACATTTCTTTTATGTATTTTCTTGTATGTTATTATAGATCTTTAGAATAGCTATGTATTGCAAAAATTACTGGTTTTTATTATAAAATACCTCAAAGTCTAGTTATTACATCTTGCCTCATAATTTACTTTGCCTGATATTTGTGTAGATCTATCTTATTTCATTTAAGTTAGTGTTTCCATGGAGTATCTTTTTTCCATTCTGTGCCTTTCAACCTCTCTGTGTCCTTATATGTGAAGTCTCAACAGACAGCCCTGGGATTTTACCAAGACTACCTATCCTTGGTGGGCCCTGAACTTATTTTCCCCAAGCCCTAAGTCTGTTGAATGCTCAGCTCAGCTTCTCTCCCTTTCAGCTAGTACTTTTTGCTTTTGGAATCTCCAATTTGCCTTAGGAGAAAAATCACCACAAACACGGGCTGACCTCGCTCACTGTGTTTTTCTCCCCTCTCTTGGATACTGATTCTTAAGGGCTGTAAGTCCCCCCTTTGCTTTGTAATCCTGATATTTCCAACTTTTTAAAACATTTCACCCAGCTTTTCTAGTTGTTCTCAAAGTTTCCATGATCTGAACAAAACCCAGGCTATTATTACTGGAAGTGTAATTTCTTTTTGGTGATTATAAAAGGGGTGGGTCTAACATGTTCCCATTTAAAGTGATGATTTCTATAAGCTTTTCTTAATTTCTCCTCTTAAATTCATTTTTTCCTTTCTTTTTGTTTACATTGCTATTCTCTAACTTCTTTTGATGCTTAGCCTATTTTTTCTTCATTCTGTTTGAATAGCCTAACTGAAGGCTGTACACTTCCCGTAAAAGCAATCCAGAAGTATTTAGTACACTCACAAAATTTGAGCTGCTCAGAATTTCTGGATCCGTGTAATTAGAATTATCTTCTAGGTTCTATTTTGATTGATTTTTTGATCCATTAGTTATTTCACAATCTGTCACATACTTTTCTAGTTATCTTATTATTGTTTTCTAGTTTCATTTTATTGTAGACAGCGAAAACTACCTTTCTGATTGATTTTAGTCCTTTGAAATTTTCTAAGTTTTTTTTTTTAATGACATTGCATTTGGTCAGATTTTGTGTTTACAACGTTCTTGAAAAGAAATTCCTATTCTTAGTTACTGAACACAGCATTTTATGAAGGCAAATTGGCTCCATTTTTTAATCACATCATTCAAATGATCAATAGCTTCATTAATCTGGTAAAATTTTGTTTATACAGTAGTTTTGGTTAAGCTGGAGCTGTAATTTCCCGAAGTCTTTTCCTTATATGGTGTCAGGTGAGATTTGCAAAAGAGGCAGACAGAAGTAAAGCGGCTGTTACTTCTCTCTGGAGATCTTTGCAGCCAGATAGAAGGACACACAGACGGGAATCTTGTCTCACTCTTCACGTCCAGATCTTGCTGACCAGCAGAGAAGCTGGGCTGCAAACTCACAGAAGTAAGTAGGTATACAGAAGCAACAACCTTGCAAAGAAGTCCTTCCCAGTCTCACTTCAGCACTTGAATATCCACAGGTGCTCCAATTCGTCCATCGACGGCAGTGTTCCACGAGAGGTGAACAGCGCCTTTCTCTGACCCTCCAAATCTCCCTTTCCCACCATTGATTTCCATTTTCTTCCACAGTTTCAAAAGGCTTATTTTTCTATAACAAATTCTATATTCTACAATATTCATAGTTTTGCTGTCCTGATTAAATTCTGAAAATCTCAACATACTATTTTTCCCTCTAGGGCTTTCTATTCACCTTTATCAACCACCCAAAGTAGAAAAAAATAAAGAGGCAAAACAATGAAAATAGTTTCATTGCTTTCCAAACTTCTGGACCACACAGCCTCTTACTTTGAGGAATTTGCATCTCTAAATCTCACAAACACATAATCTAGTGAATTAAGCATGTTACATGTAATACATTGAATGTTTCTAAACAAAAAGAATTATATCATTATAATATATAATATATATAATATAATAAGAATTATATTAACATTTTACCATAAGGATAAATTGAATTCATGTCAAAGTATTACTTTATTCACTGCACGAGTTGAGTCTCTTGAGATTTATGTACGTGTCACTAGAGAGCAACTTTCCCTGCATAACCCCATATACATCTCCTCAGGGGAAGGGAAAAATGGAAGAGGGCAAACAAAAAGGACCACTCATTTTCTTGGTTAACACCATGGCACAAAATCACTCATAGGAAGACATTCCTAGACAAATGTTTTGGGGGGGGAATGGACGAAGGTATCTCATATACATTCAACCATGCTCTTCTTTTTAATATTGTCATGAATTTTTACATAATGCTGGAATACTTGACATACTTGAATTATCACACATAAAGCAGAAGAGTAAAAATTTTCTAGAGAAAGAACAACATAATAGTTACAGTGAATCATGGTAGCGGACTTCAAAGCCTAGCCAATAGTACTTCTGGAAATGCTCTTTTCCCTATTAACATTCTTTGCTAACATAATAACTACTGCCAATTAAAAACAACTATTATAGAAAGGTTCTTTCAAAACAGTAGATTCCCCTTTTGCATGAGCAGTACAAACTCCTCACCCTCAACTGGAGTCAATCAACAGAGATTCGTGGTACACGTAGCACCTGACAGTACAAAATCACTTTGCAATCAAAGTTTTACTTGTGACACCTAACAGCTTTCAACTTGAAACTTTGGCTTTTCTCTCACCCTCACTAAGATGGCTTAGGAGAGACATTCCTCTTACACCCACAGCTGCACCACGCTGCCTCCCAAATGCCTCTCCCCATTGCAAGCAAGCACAGCTTTATAAGGACAGAACTCTATACCGCTCATCTTCTGTCCCTCTTCTTTATCATCTTCTTTCCATCTTCTCCATGATAACTTCCTTAATGGCTTAGTTAAGAGAAGAATGTTAAAGCCAAGAGGAGTCATGAGATGCAGCAAAAATAGGACAGCATTCCATCTAATTAAGATACTCCCTTCTTGATGGATTCCTCTGAAATAAATGTTTTGAAGAGGATTCTGCTTCTTGTGTGCAAAGAAAAACTGATGAAGGCAAGGATTAGGGACGACATTTGAAAGAGGTTTTTTTGGTTTTTGGTTTTTGCTCTTAAAATTATTTCAAATGAAGTCTCAAATGTTTCTCGGACCATTTCTGAAAAAAATAAGTATGGGTTTGATCAAATGATAACAACATCAGCCATGCTGATAAATATCAACTTCTTTTTGGTCATCAGGTGCTCTTAATTAAGCCCTCCCATAATAACATGAGTTTAATTAGATAATCCAAATCTACCTGAATTGATTTGGCTTTAGATTTTGGTTAGCAACCTTTTAGGAAAGTGAGGGATACTTGTATTTCATTTTAAAACCTGTGAAACAGGGAAAAAATTTTTTGGTGGAAAATGGAAACATGAATACAAAGTATTTGTCAATAACATTTTAAAAGGAAATATCTACCAATCATAGGAATTATTTTCTTGTCCTAAAACTATTTCCTCTCTTGCTAGTTCTTCCATACATTCTAGAAACCCGACACTTGAGTTGGTTTGTTTTTAAGATTGCAGTGTACAGATAACATTGTGAGTTAAATTTGTCTTTATTTATCTTAACACTCTATGTCTATAAATACTGTTAAGCCATACAAACTAAAACTTATATCCAAGAAATCAATGTCCACACTCTTCCTTATTTTTATTAGCACCTAGGAAGAAAGCAATACGTATGAGCTGTGCAAAGGGGCAACACTGTAGTAACACAGAGTTTGATATGACAAACCAAAGATATGCATCTGTGGCTTACTTCGTAGTAACACTGACTGGTGTTCTCAAGCAAGAAATAGGTCTCCTCCTCCTATGAAATCATTCTTCAATAATGAGGTCATTTTAAATTACACAAAAAAATGTTGTTTTTTTTAAAATAAAATCTACCCAGTGGATGACAAGTCATTACTGCCAGTATTGGGGTAACAGTCTCATGGTTTTATAAAATTCATAATCCTCATTTCTACATGCTTAATATGGATCATTAGTTAATACTACGTGCCATATACTTAATGTTGGCAATTCTACAAAAATGTATTAGTATCAAATAATGAAACTACTTTTAAAAATATCTTGTGATAAAGTTTCTTCTTTTGTATGCAATTAAAAAAACACTATTCTTTTGGAACTGAAGTGTAATTTGAAGCTAGAGATGCAAGTCCTATATCGGAACTGTATCTCTCACTTTTTAGTATTAAAAATATACACAAAGTATTTTTTTAAGAGAAAGAAGAACTGGTGTACATGTGCCATAGGCCTAAGTATGAAAGAAATAATGCAATTAATTTTTTTTTCACTTAGCTGTCAAATCCATCACCCCCTTTCTTACTTGGTTGACCTACTTTTGGTGTTAAACTCTGTGGCTGATGTAAAATTGACAATTTCTCTAAAGCAAGCTGATATTTGAGATGTTACATCACATCAGATGAACAGCACAACCACTTCTTGTGTGTCAAAGGCATAGGGACAAGGCACTGAGCATTGTATGAAGTGATGCGTCAATAGAAAACAGTGTAAACTCATTAAAAGATTCAAGATTGCTTTAAACAGAGAGATCAAGCTTCATAAACAACTTGTACCTAACTTACACAGAGCTGATGCTCAAACAGGCTTCATGATGCAAAATACGCATTGTAGAAGAAAAATGATTTTTAAAAATAATTCAACAATTTTTTCAGATTAAAGTCAATAAATTAATCAATATTCATTGTCTTACCTTCGTTAACTATTAAGAAGACACATTTACTTCTCTATAATATCTTTCATTTACTTGAAGAACTGAAGCAACCTAACAACCTCTTAATGCTGTTTTCCAGATAAGACAATCCAGCCTTGAAACTACTGTTACCAAAAGGCTGTCTTTAAAGAATAGAGTAGTTAGTCTTCTGTTGAAACCCAAATGTTCAGTCTCTTGAAAAATCAATTCTGCACTGACCTGGAAGGGGAATCTGGGATTCTGATGGAAGTTTAACTTCACTTACTCAGGATGATTTTGGGAACAAACCCCTGCCATGATATTTACCCAACATTTTTAATATGTGAGTTTTCTTAAGTCATCTGATTTGGGTTTTTCATTCACATACTCTGCGATGGCAGGCTATACATGGCTCAGGAGGCCTCTTCACTTCCCTTCTTTTTATCCCAACATTTTTCTTGATGGGAGGAGTTATCAAACAACCCAATAGAAGACCATGAAAATGTGCAGATGCACTGGAACGTGATGGGACAGCCCAAGTCCAGTGTTTAATTCTAAACTGCAACATTCCATGATTTTCCAATATTCTGATTCAACATGCACTTTTAACAATCATTTCTAGAACTTCAGAAAATAATATCTGGGGAGAGCAGAGCCAATGAAGCAGACAAGTGGTATTCTTCCAACTTCACAAAGGTGACCTCTGTAGAAGTGTACAAAAACTTTGAATTAAAAAAGAAGGAAGAGGAGGTGGCGTGAAATTGACACATGCCTTCTGGCGTCTAGCCCAAAACCCAAGGAAAATTGTGAAGCCAGACAGGCAACCAGTTTCTTGCTCATTATGTTGATTAGACTGTTGATTTAGCCAGTTGTGCTTTGTTTTCCTGAATCAAGACTTGTTTGGCAAGTTCACTAGAATTAATTCTCAAGTTCTCTTTTAATTTGTTAAGCTCAAAGTCATGGAGAATCTTGATAGTCATTAACTTTTCTCGCTTGATTCTGTCCAGAACATCTTTTGGAACATCAGGGATCATCCAGGCCAACAAAAATTTAACCAAGAACACAACATGCTGGAGGAAACATAAGAGAAAATCAAGGACACTGTTAGATTTGTCAGATGTGCAGTAGAAAGTTCTTACAAATCAGTCCATTCATTCAATAAACTGTGCTCAACACAGAAGGTATGAGAAAAGCAAAAAGATGTGGTTCCTGTCCCGGAACTTTCCCAGAAAGACAAACATTAAATAATATATACTAAAATGTGTAATTACAGAAATTCCAGTTGATCATGGTTATTGAATATACTCTTTATCTGTGCTCACTCCTGAAAACCTAATAAAATATTTGTAAAGGAATTTTATGAAATGTTATAACACACAAAGACAAAAAAAAGGAAGGAACAGTGATAACAGACTCAAGAGAGTAAAGAAAGCTGGCACTTAAACTTGCAGTTGGTGATATGACGGTGGTAAAACCCAACAAGTCAAAAGCCAACTTTGTTTAGATCTTCAATAAAGCTCAGGAAAGATGGTCCTAAGGCCTATGAAAGCATACATGTGGGTGGAGTTGAAAACCAGAGGAGGAGCCAACATTTGGTACAAGGAAAAGCTGGAATTTTCAGGACCTCTCTCCCGTTGTCATCCAGGTACTGCTCCTCTCCAACCTCACCCTGGCAGCAACTGAGTAATTTACTTAATGCAGAAATCAAAACAAAAAGCTGTGAACTCAGGAGCACCAGAGACGGTGGATGATGGAGGAGTGGTGCCATCCTGAAAACAGGGCAACTACGTGAAATTCAGGGAATCCTAAGATCCTTAGTCTTCTTTGTCTTGCTCAGCTCTCAGAACACAGGCAGCCATAAAGAGCTCCATAGAAAGGAGTTCAGGGGACTTTTCTCTGGGGAAAGTAAATAGTCTGTGAAATTAGAACTGCAGATACCAAATTTTGTAGGTTTCAAATGAAAAGGTCCCCTTACTACCTCATCGCCCTACAGCGAAACCCACCAAGTGACATTCCTCCTATGTGCACACAAAGCTTATAATCAGCTTTCATTTATTCACTCTGAAGTATGAGCAGATTGCCAAGAATCAGCAAATACGTAAGACAGTCTCTAAGGCAAAAGCAAAAGATTGAAACAGACAAACAGAAACTAAGAAAACACGAAAGTCATAGATAATGAAGGAGCAAAATAACAGCAGAAAAAAAAGACAAAAACATGAGTTCATCTATTTATAGGAGAAAAAAACAATTACAATTTCAAAACAGGAAGTATAACACCTGAATAACAGGGCTTCCAGAAAGACAGAACAGAGAAAAGAAGGGAAAAAAACCCAAAAAACAAAAAAACCACGTACAAGCAAATTTTCTCAACTTAAAGTGTAAGTACATTTTCAGATTCACAGGGCTCAGCGAGTGTCCAGAAAAATGAGTATTATCCAATAACAAGAAACTGTCTTTTGATGTTTCATAAAAGAAGGACTAGTGAGAGAATCCTTAAAGCTTACTGATTTATAAAAAGATCATAAACAAAGACTGGGGAATTGGAATGGTATTGCATTTTATAACAACATTGAAGTTGACAGAAAAAAGAGGAATGTCTTCAAAAATGTCAGGAATACCTAAATAAAGTTGGTTGAAAAATTTTCAGAGAAAATGACTTTCAATCTCGAATTCTATACCATTTACTCATCTGTGAGGAAAGAAAAGAAATGTTCAATATTCAAGGTCTCAACGACTGATCACCCATAATTTTCCTCAGAAAATTACTGAAAAATGTACTTCATCAAAATAAGCTAGTAAACCAAGAATGGGTGAAACACAAACCACAGAAAATATAGTTTTCAATATAAGAGAAGGTAAAGAGAAGTACCAGGATAATGGTGAGTTAGAGCCTGGCATAATTAAAAACATTAGTAAGAATAATAAATAAACAAAAATCAAAAACTCTCTGGTGCAACTGACCAGACTGAAAGGTGATCATTTTAAACTTATGATGGAAAATATGGGAACGAAAGAGTGATAAAATCAAAAAGAACAGAGAGAGAGAGAGAGAGGAAAAATATGGGATAGGATACACATAAGACTGCGCTCTTTTTCATCATGTGGAATTGGTGTGTGCTTGCATTAGACTTTACTACTGAACTTCATGGCAGAGTGAAAACGTGCCTTCCCTTTATTTCTCTCTCCTTTATTGGCCCTCTCGTCTTCTGATATAGAACATCATTATGAAATTTACCCAAATCCCCTCTCTGTATTTGTTCTCTTTTAATGCATGCCCTATATCCATAATAAGATTAGAAATTCCACAAAGGGGGAAACATAATATAGTGGACAGAGCAGAGACGTGGGAGTGATACATCTGGCATTGAAACCCAGCTCTAATATTAGCTGATTATCTTTAAACCCACTGCCAATTCTGCTGAGTCTCAGATTCATTTTTCAAGTGTGAATAATAAAGTCTAACTCACAAGGTTATTATTAGTGTCTGGAACCAGTATGTAATAGCTCTTCAGTAAAATCAGTGCGTTCTCTGTCCTTTTCCTGACCTCGAGGGAAGAGGCCCTATTTTTTCTTTTCTTTATGTCACCTTGATATCTTCAACAATAGTAGGTGAATAATAGGCAACAACCCATTGTACTGAAAATATTCCTAAGGAGCTTTCCAGGACAACGAATACTTCCTTCAAAACGATTTACTGAGATAATACTAGTTTTCTGCTGAGCTGATACCCTTAGAAGTCTGAAGGGAGAAGACAGACTAAGTGGGATGCAAGTTAAGATAGGCTTACCTCCATAACGATGATGAAGGTCATCTTGGCAGCGAGGACGTGCCAGTACTGCATATTATGAAAATATTTCTGATCATGATCAGGAGGATATCTGTAATCTCTGTACCTGGAAAACAGAAGTAAATGCAAAAAATTAGTTATAGCTTCCAAGAGAGACCTAGCATAAATTCTTATTATTTCTCTTAGACACCTTTAATTGACTGCAAAATTAAGTCATAGGAAGGTAACTGCTATTATGTTACATTTCATTTTTGCGCAGATAAAAATCATGGCCACATGTTACGTATATATAGTTTGGTGAAGCAGGAAACACAAGTGAAACTTCTCTCCTGCCCTTCAAAGTCAAATTTCTCAAAAGAGTCAGCAAAATGATTCTGTCTCCATTCGCTCTCTTCTACTCCTTAACAGACTTAGCTCAATCCACCACTCCACCGACACGCACCGTCTCCTGTCATTAAACGGAAGAAGGATGCTAATCCTCATCTTGTTTTATCTTTTGAAAATAGGACTTGACGTTGTTGATTGTTTTTACTTTTTTTAAATTCTATTTTCTTTTGGCTTATCTGACACTGCATTGTTTTTATTTTTCTTACTATTCTTCTGGACTTTTCTCAGGGCTCAACTTTGTAAGGTCACTGTTTTCTACAAAGGTTCTAGGCATTGATGTGCTTCAAAGATTTAGTCCAACTAGGAAGTGATGAAATCAAGAAAACGGACCCATGTCCATGCTATACTATGATTCCTCCATATGCAAATCTAAAATCTAACAATTGTTTGGGCTACCTATGTGTCTACCAACATTTTGCTGTCTCTTGCTATTTCCCAGATGAAGGAGCTCCAGGTTTAAGTGAAGTGGTCTGGACGTACTAGATGTATATTATATATATAACCTTTACATACTATATATAATCTTTATATCCTGTATCTTTATTATACACAATCTTTAAATAATTGAGTAAAAAGACCCTCACAGTACATGAGATGCCGAGTGTGGAAACAGGTTCACAAATCTAATTTCATGCTCCCTGCATGGAAGAAACCCTTTACATGGGATGGATGGTGTATTTATCATACTATTTCTCCTATTCTCACTCTATCTGTTTTTACGAACATATAGTTAAATTCAAGTAGGTTAAATGCAGATATAATATGAGAATGCTGTGTGATCTAATAGATATTATATCTTGGGACCAAGGGGCATATGTTGGTGAGAAATCTCTACAATAAATTTAGAAAATAAGAAACAATTCAAAATTGATATTATTTTTATCCAGAATATTCTTTTACTTTTGAACATTTTGAAATCAGATTCATACGAGGAGTGAAGTCTAAAACTGATGCACTTTACCCAGGATATTTATTGCTCTAAGTAAATCCTGCACATTTCAAGACATGGAGGAAATGGAGAACTTAAAAAATACATTTTAAAAAGCAAAATTAAAAGCTAAGAAATCAAGAGGAAACCTGCAAGTGACGAAGTCTCGTTTTTCCGAAGGTGCAGTGTGGTTTGGAAAATCAGCTATGAGGAATGTTGACAGGCTGTCGTTGACATATCCTTTCATGGGCTCAGTGGCATCTGTTGAGTAGGCATAGTAGTACACTAAACGGGGAATGATGTCCGATGTAAATGCAACAATAAAAGCCTAAAAGATAAAGCAAGAGGGAAATCTTGAGCTAACAATCTAGTTTTTAAAATACCTGATTTGCATATCTCTCCGTTCCATATGGATGCAAATAATTAAAATGTTATTACAAATTACATTAATATATGAGTCTTTGGCCTACAACATGAAATAGTCCTTTTCAAGTCTATGATCAGTATTCCAAGGGTTCCCAGCTAGAGAGCGGCCAAGTTGAAAACTGAACCTGATGTATCTAGCTGCAAAAACCATGCTCTTTCCACCATGCCTTGTTATTTCTTACATCTGTTTCACAGCACATTTCTACTGCCTTTAACCAAATTCATTTGCCTGAACCAACTCCATAAGCTAGGACAGTGTGTGTGCATGTGTCCGTACGTGCGTGTACATGCACCTGCACTGGTAGGGGTTGGTGGGGAGGCAATGGACAGAGAGAGAGAAGACCATGTGATGATAAATTTCCCACAGTTCAGTGCAATTAATTTCAATATTTGATTCTATAGGAAGGGTATTTTCCCATCCTTCCCAAAGCTCTGGAACAGTATAAATACCATGTTTCTTTTAGGTTACGTAAATCCATTTAAAACCATCTGGCTCTGCCTTCTACATTTTTAGTGGTAGGTTGTTTTGTTTTGTTGAAGATTTTATTTATTTATTTGAGAGAGAGAGAGACAGAAATAGCGAGAGAGCATGAGCAGGGGGTAGAGGGAGAAGCAGGCTCCCCGCTGATCAGGGAGCCTGATGTGGGGCTGGATCACAGGACCCTGGGATCGTAACCTCAGGTGAAGGCAGATGCTTAACCAACTGGCACCCCTTAGTGGTAGCTTTTTAAAAAAACTTTTAATATTACTTTGATAGCTACTGGTCCAGTCAGGTTTTCTATCACTTACTGAATAAACTTCCGTAGTTTTTATTTTCTAAAAAGGTGACAATTTCAAATAGATTTTAAAATTTTTTAGAATAAAGGAACATGTAACAGTCTCATAATTTTCTCACCTGTATCTTATAACTCTTTTTTTCTTGCTGGAGATTTTCAGAGTTCTGTTTATTTTATATGTCTTTTCAATGAACCAACTCTTGATTCACTTAGGAATTATAATGCTTTTATTTGTTTTCCAATTTGATTATTTCTGATTATATCTGTATTAGCTATTTCTTACTACTTTCTGTTGATTAGTTAAGTTTCTGAACTCATTCTCAGCTCATGCTTTCAAGTCTTCTTTTTTAATAATAAAAGCACTTATTGCTATGAATTTTTCTATAACTATGATTTTAGCTAATTCCTATAGGTTTTCATTTTAATTAAGTGGTCTTTATAATTTCAATTTTGCTTCCTCTTTATACAATAAAGCTTACTTAGGAGTGTGAATGTTAGGTGGTCAGATTTTTTTAAATTATCTTTATTATCAACTTCAATTTTTATACCATTAAGTGTATGTAAATATATATGGTAAAAAAATTCTGCTTTTGGGGAATTTAGTTTTATTATCATTTTTTAATAAGTGCTCCATAAACATAACATGTAAATGTTGCATATTCTCTATTTGTAGTATACAACATCATGTATAATCAAACTTTAACTGTGTTATTCATAAATCTTTTATATACATTTACATATTTTCTGTCTACTTTGTCATGTGCTATGAAACTGTATCATGGTATTTCAAGGAGAGTGGTTTTACAATTTTCCTTATATTTCTAAGAGTTTGCATGTCATAAATTTCTCTATGTTGCTTAGTGCATAAAAGTATAAGGATGGGGGGGGCACCTGGGTGGCTCAGTTGGTTAAGCATCTGATTCTTGATTTTGACTCAGGTCATGATCTCAGGGTTGTGAGATCAAGCCTGGAGTCAGGCTCTGTGCTGGGCATGGAACCTGCTTTAGATTCTTTTTCCCTCTCCTTCTGCTCCTCCTCCCCGACCCCCATTCACCCACATGCTCTCTCTCTAAAAAAAAAGTTAAAAATTATAGGGATGATTTATAGTTATGGACTGTCACCATGATGAAATCAGCATAGATAAAAATTGAGTAAAGCATCATTCATATTTTCCCATCCCCAAGAAAACAAAATAAAATACAAAGCCACCCAAGCAAAATGGGTCCACTTACATTAGTTGCAACAGAAAGGACAGCCATCCCATAAAGAATGTCTTGCCAAACACCTATGCTGTGAGCTTTAGCAGCTACGGGTCTCCTGTACTGAGTTGTAAGTTTCCAGGCATCCACTCGGATCTCTATAATGTTATTCAAGAGAGCAAGAAGAGGAGCCAAAGGAAAAGAGGCTACAAATAATGTAACAAATCCAAACTGGATAACTGTAAGGAAAAAAGAAAAATTAGCAAACTCATTATTATGAAGGAGAAAAGGGGGGAAACTGCCCAATCCTGCAATGTCCTCATTTTGGAGGGATCTACACCAACAAAACACTCCAGGCCTCTCTCCATTTGCCCATTTCCTCCTCCCCACTGGAAGCATAGTGACTTAGTTGCTGGCTAGAATAGAACGGAGAAACTGGGCATGTACAGCTCAGTTCTGTCCTTGCTGTTTCTTTTCACATCTGCTTGCCTGAAGAAAGCATCTCTTCTTGTCAGATAAGAGATTCTCTTTATTCTTCTTAAAACATAGCCTTTTATTAGGGGCTATGTTTAGGTCTATGCTGGTCTGGTCTTTACACTGGTAGAGACACATTAGCGGGGTAAGCAAGTTTTTCTTTTCTTTTTTTTTTTTAAGATTTTATTTATTTGACAGAGAAAGAGACAGCCAGCAAGAAAGGGAACACAAGCGGGGGGAGTGGGAGAGGAAGAAGCAGGCTCCCAGCGGAGGAGCCTGATGTGGGGCTCGATCCCAGAACGCCGGGATCACGCCCTGAGCTGAAGGCAGACGCTTAATGACTGAGCCACCCAGGCACCCCTAAGCAAGTCTTTCTATCTTGCTAAATCTATGAGATCAGGGATAATGACTGATTCATTTGTATGCTTCCAAGAGCCAGCATGTGTTGGGTATATAAACGTATTCAACTACAACAGTGTAAAAACTACACTGTTTTTGGTTTGAAGATGCTAATGGATGAAAAGGCAGTGCAAAGGAAGATATCTGAGAATAAATCAGAAAATCAAACACCTAAAGCATTACAAACATATATAAATTACATGTGGGCCAAGGAAATACACAATATTCTGGAATGAGGTGTTTGTTAAGGTCCTGATCCTCTGTACTATCTTGACATCTTTCTAAATAAATTTTATTCTCTTTCCTCATTAAGACTTAACACCTATGTAAGTTAGCTTCTCTTCCCATTTTTGTTCTATTGTTTCTAACAATGGAGTACAAGAATGCATTCAACTGGTGGTCTGGGCTTCCCACATGAGTGGAAACCATATAATAAGAGATACAGGAATGGCTTTCCACTGAAGGGAGAAAGAACACCTCTTCTACTAGTGCTCTATTTTTAGATGAATTTCAAGTGTTTCTGGATTTCAACTTTTCTCATAGGAGTTTCTCAAAAGAATTAGTCTTGCCATTTACCAACCCAGGTGAACACCACTACTGAACTAAAAGACAGAAAATTCAGAGGGAGCATTATGCAGAAACAACTTGAATTTTCTGGGCTCAAATCCCACATTTTTCCTTAAATTCTTTGTGGCCCATGGCACAAATTGACCCATCCAAATTTCAATATCTCCTAAAACAAAAGGCAGTGAATAATGAGTACTCTGTGAAATGTTTCAAGATTAGGGATAATGTACGTAAAACATCCAGAATAAACTAACTGAGCTGTGTCTCAATAAATGGTAGTTAATTTTCTTATGAAACCTTGCTTTCATTTTTTTAATTTCAGTGATAATCCCTAATGCATTTATGTACAAATGCATTTGATACTTACACAATTAATTAAAAATTACAGCTGTATCACCCTGTAAAGTGAGGACTGCCCAACTTTACAAACTATATTAAACGGACTTCTCTCGATTTGTCCTACATTTACCTATTTCAATCCAGGTATCATGTGTATGTATCACAGTGGAGAATCAGTAGTAATTTCAGGTCATTTTTTCATTCCACCATGCTTTTATGGGCCTTGAGAATAAGTAAAGCATATTGTCCTCCTTAATTCTACCAGAGGAGCAGAGAAGTAACTTGAGAGGAAACATTTAAGTAGACTTTACAAGCAGTCTCCATCATCATCCCTCCTAAAATTTCACCTCAAAATCTCTTCTCTGTTCAATCCATAGCATTTTTTATGCATTTATTGTGTTCAACGTGAACTTGCCCACACAACTGTTTTTAGCCCGCTTCTTTACAGCCTGAAATAAAGGACTTCCACTAAATGTATGTCAGACTCTGGAAATGCCTTTCAACTTATTCTCTCTCTGGGCTGTCAGTGAGACAAACAGGAGAGCTATGCAAGCTAATTTGAGACATGAGTTAAAAAGTGATCCTTACTTTAGTTGGTTCAACAATCTTAACATTCAATTGATAGGAAAAATATCTCTAACATTGGTGTTTTGAAACTAAGCTTCATTCTGCATTCTATCTAGTAAGGAATATATCCATTCACTGGTCTTTTCATCCACCATTCAATGATTTATTGGACACCTACTATGTGCAGGGCAGGAAGAAATATGAAGAGCTAAAAAAACACTTTCTTTACTCAGCCTGACTCTATGTTTCAGGACAGTGGTTAAAAATTACCCGTTTCTAAGTACTCATAGAAGAGCCCCAGAGATCCAAAAGTTTCAAGGTCATGATCCTGCTCCCATCGACTGTATAACTTCTCAGAGTTGGTCCGAGCTTTTCGACGTCTCCACCAATTTAGAACCATACTGTTGGAAGTGATAAAAGTAAATACATGATTAGAATTTAAAAGAAATGATTCAGAAAACCAGGGTGTTGGATCTAGAAATTGGTGGTAAGAGAGGTTAAGTAACTTAAGATCACAGAACAAGAAGAGTGTAACTACAGCTAAAGTCAAAATAAGAATCTAGTCTTTTGGGGCGCCTGGGTGGCACAGCGGTTAAGCGTCTGCCTTCGGCTCAGGGCGTGATCCCGGC
>NC_048233.1:54460288-54461907 GCF_002007445.2 Ailuropoda melanoleuca | reverse complement strand
TTTTTTTTTTTTAAGATTTTATTTATTTGACAGAGAAAGAGACAGCCAGCAAGAAAGGGAACACAAGCGGGGGGAGTGGGAGAGGAAGAAGCAGGCTCCCAGCGGAGGAGCCTGATGTGGGGCTCGATCCCAGAACGCCGGGATCACGCCCTGAGCTGAAGGCAGACGCTTAATGACTGAGCCACCCAGGCACCCCTAAGCAAGTCTTTCTATCTTGCTAAATCTATGAGATCAGGGATAATGACTGATTCATTTGTATGCTTCCAAGAGCCAGCATGTGTTGGGTATATAAACGTATTCAACTACAACAGTGTAAAAACTACACTGTTTTTGGTTTGAAGATGCTAATGGATGAAAAGGCAGTGCAAAGGAAGATATCTGAGAATAAATCAGAAAATCAAACACCTAAAGCATTACAAACATATATAAATTACATGTGGGCCAAGGAAATACACAATATTCTGGAATGAGGTGTTTGTTAAGGTCCTGATCCTCTGTACTATCTTGACATCTTTCTAAATAAATTTTATTCTCTTTCCTCATTAAGACTTAACACCTATGTAAGTTAGCTTCTCTTCCCATTTTTGTTCTATTGTTTCTAACAATGGAGTACAAGAATGCATTCAACTGGTGGTCTGGGCTTCCCACATGAGTGGAAACCATATAATAAGAGATACAGGAATGGCTTTCCACTGAAGGGAGAAAGAACACCTCTTCTACTAGTGCTCTATTTTTAGATGAATTTCAAGTGTTTCTGGATTTCAACTTTTCTCATAGGAGTTTCTCAAAAGAATTAGTCTTGCCATTTACTAACCCAGGTGAACACCACTACTGAACTAAAAGACAGAAAATTCAGAGGGAGCATTATGCAGAAACAACTTGAATTTTCTGGGCTCAAATCCCACATTTTTCCTTAAATTCTTTGTGGCCCATGGCACAAATTGACCCATCCAAATTTCAATATCTCCTAAAACAAAAGGCAGTGAATAATGAGTACGCTGTGAAATGTTTCAAGATTAGGGATAATGTACGTAAAACATCCAGAATAAACTAACTGAGCTGTGTCTCAATAAATGGTAGTTAATTTTCTTATGAAACCTTGCTTTCATTTTTTTAATTTCAGTGATAATCCCTAATGCATTTATGTACAAATGCATTTGATACTTACACAATTAATTAAAAATTACAGCTGTATCACCCTGTAAAGTGAGGACTGCCCAACTTTACAAACTATATTAAACGGACTTCTCTCGATTTGTCCTACATTTACCTATTTCAATCCAGGTATCATGTGTATGTATCACAGTGGAGAATCAGTAGTAATTTCAGGTCATTTTTTCATTCCACCATGCTTTTATGGGCCTTGAGAATAAGTAAAGCATATTGTCCTCCTTAATTCTACCAGAGGAGCAGAGAAGTAACTTGAGAGGAAACATTTAAGTAGACTTTACAAGCAGTCTCCATCATCATCCCTCCTAAAATTTCACCTCAAAATCTCTTCTCTGTTCAATCCTTAGCATTTTTTATGCATTTATTGTGTTCAACGTGAACTTGCCCACACAACTGTTTTTAGCCCACTTCTTTACAGCCTGAAATAAAGGACTTCCACAAAATGTATG
>NC_048233.1:54447682-54459869 GCF_002007445.2 Ailuropoda melanoleuca | reverse complement strand
TGCTATGAGCCTGCTTCTTCCTCTCCCTCCCCCCCTGCTTGTGTTCCCTCTCTCACTGGCTGTCTCTATCTCTGTGGAATAAATAAATAAAATCTTAAAAAAAAAAAAAAAGAATCTAGTCTTTTTACAACACATGCTGAGGTCAAAGTTCATTCTTTCTTTTTCTTTCTTCTTTTCTCTCTCTTTTTTTCTTTCTTATTTATTTATTTATTTATTTATAAGAAAATAAGACAACCCTGACTCTCCCCACGGAAATATATTTACTCAGAGACAATTCCGTTAAAGAGCATGTGGAGGACAGGGTAACCATAGGACCGCTTTTTTTCTATTTAATTTACTAACCTTTACGTTGTCCTAATACTCAGAAGGATGCTCGAGGAAATGAGAAATTGATTACAAGAGAAAACATATGGCAAAGGAAACATAGAGGCCTATCAAACACATGAAAATAAGGGCAATAATCCTAAACAAAATATTGCCTAACTAAATTTCATACTATTTGAAAAATAATGTATCATGGTAATGTTGGATTACTTTAAGAAACAGAAAGGTTTTTTTATTAGAAAAGCAATTGATGTAATAAATGACAGTAACAGATTTAAGGAGAAAAATATAAAATTATGTTGACTAATGCAGAAAAATGCATTTGATACATTTCAAGCACCTATTAAAACCTATTTATGATGGAAAAGCAGGAAAAGAAATTACTTCAATCTGATCAAAACCATCTACCAAAATGCTGGGGCAAACATCATTCTGAACAGGGAAAAGTTAGAAGCTTTCTCTTTAGAATCAAGAACAAAATAAGACTTTGCATGATCTTACTCAAGAATCTATTAGACAAAGCAAAGGAAACCACCAACAAACTATAAAAGACAACCTACTAAATAGGAGAAGATTCTGCAAATGACATATCCAATAAAGGATTAGTATCCAAAATATATGAAGAATTGATACAACTCAACACCCAAAAAACCAAATATTCCAATTTTAAAATGTCAACATGAACAGCCATTTCTCAAAATAGACATACAGATGGCCAAAAGACACATGAAAAGATGCTCAACGGCGCTCATCATCAGGGAAATGCAAATCAAAACCACAATGAGACATCACCTCACACCTGCCAGAATGGCTAAAATCAAAAACACGAGAAACAGTAAGTGTTGGCAAGGATGTGGAGAAAAAGGAACCCTCTTGCACCGTCGGGAATGCAAAATGGTTCAGCCACTGTGGAAGACAGTATGGAGGTTCCTCAAAAAGTAAAAATGGAACTATCCTATGATGCAGTAATTGCACTACTGGGAATTTTCTCAAAGAATAAAAAAACACTAATTCAAAGGGATACATGCATCCCTGTGTTTATTGCAGCATTATTTATAATAGCCAAATTATGGAAGCAACCAAAGTGTCCACTGATAGATAAATGAATGTATGAAGAAGATGTGGTAGGGGCACCTGCGTGGCTCAGTTGGTTGAGTGTCTGACTCCTGATTTAGGCTCAGATCATGTTCTCAGGGTTCTGGGATTGAGCCCCACATCAGCTCCACACTCAGCAGGGAGTCTGCTTGAGATTCTCTCCCTCTCTCTCTCTGCCCCCCACTTGTTCTCTCTCTAAAATAAATAAATAAATCTTTTTTTAAAAATGATGTGATATGTGTGCATACACACACACACACTCTCTCTCTCTCTCTCTCTCTCCATGGAATATTATTTAGCCTTAAAAAAGAATGAAATCTTGCCACTTACAACAATGTGGATGGATCTAGAGAGTATAATGCTAAGCAAAACAAGTCAGAGAAAAACAAGTACCATAGGCTTTCACTCATATGGGGAATTGAAAAAAAAAAAACAAAAACAAAGGAAAAGAAAAGAGAGAGAGAGACAAATAAGAAAACGAGACTCTTAACTGCAGAGAACAAACAAATGGTTACCAGAGAGGAGGTGGGTGAAGGAATGGGTGAAATAGGTGAAGGGGATTACGAGTACACTTATCTTGATGAGCACTGGGTAACATATAGGATTATGGAATGCCTATATTGTACACCTGAAATGAATATAACACTGTATGTTAACTACATAAATTAAAACTAAAAAAAAAGAAAGTCATCTTACTTCAATAAAGCAGCACTATGCCGAGCATAGTTATGAATTCATGGTAAACTTAATAAATAATTTTCTGCAAAAAAAAAAAAAGAATCTACAGGGGATCTTAGCAAGATGAAAAAGAAAAATGCAAAAGAATTGAAAATGAANCAACTTAATAAATAATTTTCTGCAAAAAAAAAAAAAAAGAATCTACAGGGGATCTTAGCAAGATGAAAAAGAAAAATGCAAAAGAATTGAAAATGAAGAGAAGAAATCTCTGACTTAGATTATTAACAGTATTGTGAATGAACTGCCTGCTTAGAAAACCCAAATGAAGTTAAATAGGAATTATTAGAAAAAATAATGGAGTTAATCTACATATTTTATTCCTATATACCCACAAAACACAGGAAGAAAACATAATTTTTAAAAAGATACCATTTACAATAGCAACTAAAATTGAAAGTACCTTTAGATGGATTTGACAAAGACCTATAAGACCTATATGCAGAAGTTTAAATCTTTATTCAAAGTCATTAAAGTCCAAAATAAACATTCATGAAATAATAAAACTTGTTATTATGAAAATGCCAGTTGTTTTATTGAAACAACTCAAATGTAACTTCAATAAAAAAAACAAAATGTTTTTCCATGTGGGGTCTGACAAGATGTTTCTAAAATCTGTACAGAAAGACAAAAGACAAAAGATAGCCAATATATTTCTATAGATGAAGAATAAGTTGGTAAGACTTGACCCACCAGAGACCAAGACTTACTATAAAGCTGTATTAATTAAGAGAGTGTAGTATTGGTACAAGGATGGACAAATCCTAGAACAGAATGGAGACCTAGTAATAGCCTTGCACTTGCTATATGGCATAAGCTGGTATTGTAGATCATGGAGACTGGAGAAGAGGAACTTCTCAATAAATGGCAAACACAACAATTACATATATGTGTGTATGTGGGAAAGAAATTAAATTTGAACTTCATATCAAACACAAAAATCTTTTCCACGTATATTCAAACTTTAAAAGATAAAGAATAATATTAAAAGGTTAAAGATTAGAAGTATATGAGAATATCATTTTGATCTTGGGGTAGGGAAGGATTTATTAAATAAGACTTGAAAAAGGCTAACCCATAAAAGAAAAGATTGGTAAATTCTACCGAATTAAAAGTTTATTCTTTTATCCATATCCACCAGAGGTTCCCTAGAGAATGATTCAGCCCACAAGGGTACATTTGCAATGTCAGAGACATAGGTGGTTGTCACAACTGGGGAGAGGGTGGGCTGCTGGCATCTAATCTGTAGAGAGTCCAAGGATACTGCTAAACCTCTCGCAACGCAGAGCACAGCCCCTACAGCAAAGAATTATCCAGTCCAAAATGTCAATAGTGCTGGGGTTGAGAAAAATAAGGCAAAATTTACGTTGGGATATAATGTACCCAACACACATGACCAAATCCCAACAAAAATACAGTCACCAGAGGTTATAAAGTATTCAAATCAATTAGAAAAGGACAAATTGGTAGAAAAATGGTTAAACATGGGGCCCCTGGGTGGCACAGCGGTTAAGCGTCTGCCTTAGGCTCAGGGCGTGATCCCGGCGTTGTGGGATCAAGCNGCTTCTTCCTCTCCCACTCCCCCTGCTTGTGTTCCCTCTCTCGCTGGCTGTCTCTATCTGTCGAATAAATAAATAAAATCTTTAAAAAAAAATGGTTAAACAATATCAACAAGCGTTTCATTAAAGAGGAAACACATTGGCTAAAAATGCTCATTCATGTTATTAATCAGGGGCATGCAAAATAAGACCAAAGTGAGATATCATTTGTACCTTCCGAATATGTAAAATTTAAAAGACGACATGAAGTACTATAGCAAATGCACATTAAAATGAACACTTACATGCTGCTTATATTCAAACTGAAAGACAAANATCTGTAAAATTTAAAAGACGACATGAAGTACTACAGCAAATGCACATTAAAATGAACACTTACATGCTGCTTATATTCAAACTGAAAGACAAAGTGTAAGGGCACAGAACACCTGAGATTTTTCAGGCAATATCAAAAAGATGGGCATACATGGAAATGGAATCACAAAGAAAAGGGGATCACCCAGGTTGAGCAAGAAAAGCCTCCCAGGAACCCCAAGAGCACGTCCATTTACTAACTGCTGTGTCCTCACACAGTAACCATTATCTTGAATTTTATAATAAGTACTTCCTTGGTTTCCTAAATATGGTTTGATTATCTATGATCCATTCAGTTAATTTTTAAATGAGGTGTAAGGTTTACAGCAAGTTTTGCTATTTTGCAGATGGAGGTCCGATTGTTCCAGCAGGAGTTGTTGAAAAGACTGTTCTTTCTTCACTGAGCTGCTTTTGCACCTTTGTCAAAAATAAAATGGCCACATTTATGGAGACTTATTTCTGCAATCCTTCCTCTGTTCCATTAATACAAATATGTATCACTTCACCAGTCCCAACATCTTGATTAATACAGTTTTATAGTAAGCCTTAAAATCGAGTAGTATAATTTTTCCAACTTTATTTTTTATCAGAATTGTTTCGCCTATTTTAGTTCTTCATCTTCTAAATAAATTCTAGAATCTGCTTGTCTACATGTACAGAAAGAAATTCTGCTGATGTTTTGACTGGAATAACAAATCTATATATCAACTTGGGGGATAACTGGCATCTTTACTAATTTGAGTTTTCCAATCCGTGAACACATTTCTCTCCATTCATACAGATTAAACAATTTTTTCCATCAGGATCTGTACTTTTCAGCATACAAATCCCATATATTTTTTAGATTCATATCAAAGTACCTCATTTTTTTTTGGTGCTAACTACCTCTGTACTGATCAACGCTTCTTCCATCCTCAACTTTCATTTTGTATTCTTTTCTTGCTCAACTACACTTTTCAGTGACGGTCCATGAATGTAAACTCTTTTTATGTCTAAAAGTTGTCTTTATTTCACCCGCACTTTATACATTAGTTAAACTGGTTCTAGAAATCTAAGGTGCACATTAATTTTACTCGGAATCTTGAAAACACTCCACTGTCTTCTGTATCTAATACGAGGAGTAAGAAATCTGTGGATAGTGTAGATGATATTCTTTTTTCTCCTGAAAGATTTTAAAATTGTTTAGGGCTCATGTTCTGGAGTTATGCCATAATGTATCCGGGTGTGAATTTAATTTTATTTATCTTACTTCATAATCCAAATTCTTTTTTTTTAAAGATTTTATTTATTTATTTGACAGAGAGACAGCCAGCGAGAGAGGGAACACAAACGGGGAGTGGGAGAGGAAGAGGCAGGCTCCCAGCGGAGGAGCCTGATGCAGGGCTCGATCCCAGGACACTGGGATCACGCCCTGAGCCGAAGGCAGACGCTTAACAACTGCACCACCCAGGCGCCCCCATAATCTGAATTCTTTTTCATTTCTGAAACTCATGTTTTTCTTCATTTCTGGAAAATTTACAGCAATTACCTATTCAGAGAATTGGTGAGAAGGAATTGGTGAAAGAATTTTTTCCTCCACCATTTACTCAATTCTCTTTTTCTGGAACCACTAGTAAGTTAATATGGAAGCCTTTTAATATAATATAGCTTCCTGTCACTTCAATTTTTTAAAATCTCATTGTAGCTCTGTTGTATTGTACAATGCGGGAATTTCCAGTACTGTTTTCCAATTCATTAATTCATTCTTCAATTGTGTCCAATCTGCAATCGATATCATCTACTGTACTCTTTATTTAAAGTACCATGTTTCATTTATGTAGAATTGGTTCTTTTCATATTTATTTGTTCTTGTTTCATTTATACCTGTTTCTTTTTAAATTATTTCTTGACCCTTTTAAATGACAGTATCACTTCCTTTTATGTTTTTAGGCTTTGCCAGAATCTTCTAGTTAGAGTAAGTTCACTTTCTAAAAACTGATTCTTCTAGCAGCCTTTGTAGCATGAAATCTCATCATAAGTTTTGGAATTTTGCTTTGTAGGCTTAATTTTACTTGTTTCTTTTTTCTTTTACTTCCCTGTGTGCCTGTCTCTTTTCCTCTCTCTGCATATTTATTCTCCCTCTTGTGTTTGGTTTAGGAGTTATCCCCATTCTGCCCTCCAGGCTCTCAATCTAGAGTTGGGACCCAAGATAACAGTTTAGAGTTATTTCTCTACAGTAACTGGGATGTGGTTTATCAAATACTGTTTGCAAAGATACGTCTTGTTCTTCCTTTGTCAGCACATGATATAGAACCCCAGGAGAACTATTGAACTTTGGGGAGAGGGGGGAGCAGAGGAGGAGGGTGTTTCCACCTTCTTTCATGAAGAGGTGAGAATAATCCCGATCCCTAACTTCAAGTACAGTTACACTGGCCGAGCCCTGGTCTTAAGTGGAGCACTTTAGTCTACTTGATACTGTAGGTGCTAAACCTCGATGCTATCATTTCCTAACTAGGAGCCCTGCAAGATGACAGGCTTATGACTCTTTCTCTGTATATTCATGGAAATTTTCAACTTGTATTTGAGATCAACTGTCACTCTGTTTTTCTCTTTTCATAATATATTCATTATTGCTATGCTTTTGGAATAGGAAGCAATCCTTTCACATACCAAACTTCATTCATGACCAATTTTTGTGCCTAAGTGTGTCCATGTCACGTGGATATTTTTACAGAGTTCGACTTTCAGTAATCTTGAGAAGTAATATGCAACATATAGAATAATGTACAGAGGATAAAACATTTAGGTTTTATCCATAAAAAATGGAGATATCCCAATGGAATCTCCATAGGAGAGGGAGATAATACCTTTTTCTCAACTTCACTCAAGCAATAAAAATCTATATCTAAAAGCCTATATTACCTTAATACATTCCTGACGGTTGATTAAAAGTGAATTTTTGCTGTTGACTTAACAATTTGCTAACAACGATACCATGAAAATCAAAGAATTCCATCTTCTTCCAGAGGAAATCTCTCATGGTTACTTGAATCAAGAAAAACTTGTAAATTGTACATACGGATAAATGGCTTCTTTGACATTTCCGAAGATCTGTTTTCCAGTCATTATGATGGTCAACTGGGTTGTCAATTCTATTAAACAGCCTCCAGGATCACACTAGTCAGAAACAAGAAAAAAAAGAAAAGGGAATGATGAAAGATGGATTTTTGCCAACAAAAGAAATCTTAGACCCAAAGATTAGAATCTGAAGATTTTGATGGGAATGGATATTAAAGATATATAAAGAGATATTTAGCTCAACAGTTTCAAGCAGGCTCACTAACCAGTTATAAGATAGCTGCATTACATTCAGATTGCTGGATTTCATTCTTAGAAAATCCTGAATAGGGCTAGGAGTTGTTATTTTGTCCACATGATTTGGATGCAAGGCAGGTATAGAAACCACTGATATGGTCTAGCTCTAGGACCCACAGTGGAGCCCTTCCTGCTATTCTTCTGGAACGCTATCTCTCCTCCTTTGCAGGAAGCCTCCAGGTATATAGAACACACTTCATCCCATTTCATAGCTTATATTTTATTCCTAAATAATAGGCACAAAGTAACTGCTTGCCCAAAAGGAACTGGAAAGTCTACCAAATGAAAGGATTGTAAGACCAATACTCTCTGTGGAGAGAGTCAGTGTCTTAGACTTCTCTTAAATCTTGATAAAATCTGAGTTAGTACTGGGTACACAAAAAGTATTTAGTTAATACTGAGTTCCTGAAGCCACAAACCTCTCAAGAGAATTCTTACCTCTTCACTTCTCCACACATTAAACAAATATGTGTATTTTCCAGGATAGCCCACAAACTTCCCTTTAAAGAAAGCTACGTAGAAGCAGGACGAGTAAAAATTCACAAACTGAAACAGGAACATTTTCAAGGTAAGACTGCTCTCATATTCCTGGTAAGTTCGAGGAATTTCTGTTAAGTAATAAAACACCAAGGTTAAATTTTGCATCTTCCTGTTTCTCCCTGAATTTTGTATTGCCTGGGAGAAGTCACATTATTAGTCATATTATTCTGAGAGCCTGTTGAAATATGGCCCAATCTTTGTCCTAAAAGACCAATATTGAGTAACTATAGATTTGTTCCTGCCTTTCTATTAGAGACTTTGTATTAATCTAATCACTGGAGAAGCCTAGGAAGCAGTCATTACTATATTTAGATGGATAAGATACTTGCGTGGAGTCACACAGTCAGAATATGGAATTCAAACCAGTATCAGACTGGAGAGGCTTATGCTTACCTGGTTACACTGTATGATATCCTGTAAACATATTAGATCTTTCTCTCATCTGTTGTCAATCAGGTTTAAACAAGGACAGAGGATGACTTCCAAACTAAATTGTGTTTTCCTCTCATGAATTAAATGATTATATCAATTTTGAAAAGAATGCCATGCAAATGGTGGCAGTAATAATACACTTTCTCTCTCCTTTATTTAAAATGCATGATTATGATCTAAAATTTAGTGAGTTCCAAAGATAAAGAATATTAGATTCCTTTTACATCACAGAGAAGCATCAGGGGGTGTAAGAGAGTCAGGGAATCTGTTTTTCTGAATTGATGATCTCCCAACAGCAGGAGCTGATCCAGCCAAATTGCTGAGAGCTTCAATGATACTGAAATGGTAACACATATTATTCTAAAGACACAGATAGTTCCTCCATTTTAGTGAAATTTAGCTGCATTCTTACAAAATCTCTACTGTGTATATAAGTGATTTTTCTCACTAAAATCTGTGATATTTTTAGATGCTTTAAGTGCTATCTGCTAGATATTTATTAACAGAAAAAAGCAACAAAATTGGGCGAGAAGTACAAATTTGAAGATAGCATTTAATGAAAGTTGCTTCCTAGTGCATACTCTGGTGCTCAAGGAGTAACATGCTCTTTTTGGTTACTGTTGGATGCAATGATGGTGTAGTGACTTAGAGGAGGGATCTGAGCGCACAGAAGAGAAGCTGAGGCTGGGAGGGGGGGTCTCGATCTCACTTACAACTTGCCAGGGTCAAGGCGAGAAGCAAACGTGCTCTGCGCTCCTCTCTCTGACTGAATCTCCCACTTCAACTGTGACCCCTTTACTGTCCCTTGTAGCTGTAGGAGAACTTTTACTAATTTAAAAGGAAAAGAGGGACACCTGGGTNTTTCAGTAATCTTGAGAAGTAATATGCAACATATAGAATAATGTACAGAGGATAAAACATTTAGGTTTTATCCATAAAAAATGGAGATATCCCAATGGAATCTCCATAGGAGAGGGAGATAATACCTTTTTCTCAACTTCACTCAAGCAATAAAAATCTATATCTAAAAGCCTATATTACCTTAATACATTCCTGACGGTTGATTAAAAGTGAATTTTTGCTGTTGACTTAACAATTTGCTAACAACGATACCATGAAAATCAAAGAATTCCATCTTCTTCCAGAGGAAATCTCTCATGGTTACTTGAATCAAGAAAAACTTGTAAATTGTACATACGGATAAATGGCTTCTTTGACATTTCCGAAGATCTGTTTTCCAGTCATTATGATGGTCAACTGGGTTGTCAATTCTATTAAACAGCCTCCAGGATCACACTAGTCAGAAACAAGAAAAAAAAGAAAAGGGAATGATGAAAGATGGATTTTTGCCAACAAAAGAAATCTTAGACCCAAAGATTAGAATCTGAAGATTTTGATGGGAATGGATATTAAAGATATATAAAGAGATATTTAGCTCAACAGTTTCAAGCAGGCTCACTAACCAGTTATAAGATAGCTGCATTACATTCAGATTGCTGGATTTCATTCTTAGAAAATCCTGAATAGGGCTAGGAGTTGTTATTTTGTCCACATGATTTGGATGCAAGGCAGGTATGGAAACCACTGATATGGTCTAGCTCTAGGACCCACAGTGGAGCCCTTCCTGCTATTCTTCTGGAACGCTATCTCTCCTCCTTTGCAGGAAGCCTCCAGGAATATAGAACACACTCATCCCATTTCATAGCTTATATTTTATTCCTAAATAATAGGCACAAAGTAACTGCTTGCCCAAAAGGAACTGGAAAGTCTACCAAATGAAAGGATTGTAAGACCAATACTCTCTGTGGAGAGAGTCAGTGTCTTAGACTTCTCTTAAATCTTGATAAAATCTGAGTTAGTACTGGGTACACAAAAAGTATTTAGTTAATACTGAGTTCCTGAAGCCACAAACCTCTCAAGAGAATTCTTACCTCTTCACTTCTCCACACATTAAACAAATATGTGTATTTTCCAGGATAGCCCACAAACTTCCCTTTAAAGAAAGCTACGTAGAAGCAGGACGAGTAAAAATTCACAAACTGAAACAGGAACATTTTCAAGGTAAGACTGCTCTCATATTCCTGGTAAGTTCGAGGAATTTCTGTTAAGTAATAAAACACCAAGGTTAAATTTTGCATCTTCCTGTTTCTCCCTGAATTTTGTATTGCCTGGGAGAAGTCACATTATTAGTCATATTATTCTGAGAGCCTGTTGAAATATGGCCCAATCTTTGTCCTAAAAGACCAATATTGAGTAACTATAGATTTGTTCCTGCCTTTCTATTAGAGACTTTGTATTAATCTAATCACTGGAGAAGCCTAGGAAGCAGTCATTACTATATTTAGATGGATAAGATACTTGCGTGGAGTCACACAGTCAGAATATGGAATTCAAACCAGTATCAGACTGGAGAGGCTTATGCTTACCTGGTTACACTGTATGATATCCTGTAAACATATTAGATCTTTCTCTCATCTGTTGTCAATCAGGTTTAAACAAGGACAGAGGATGACTTCCAAACTAAATTGTGTTTTCCTCTCATGAATTAAATGATTATATCAATTTTGAAAAGAATGCCATGCAAATGGTGGCAGTAATAATACACTTTCTCTCTCCTTTATTTAAAATGCATGATTATGATCTAAAATTTAGTGAGTTCCAAAGATAAAGAATATTAGATTCCTTTTACATCACAGAGAAGCATCAGGGGGTGTAAGAGAGTCAGGGAATCTGTTTTTCTGAATTGATGATCTCCCAACAGCAGGAGCTGATCCAGCCAAATTGCTGAGAGCTTCAATGATACTGAAATGGTAACACATATTATTCTAAAGACACAGATAGTTCCTCCATTTTAGTGAAATTTAGCTGCATTCTTACAAAATCTCTACTGTGTATATAAGTGATTTTTCTCACTAAAATCTGTGATATTTTTAGATGCTTTAAGTGCTATCTGCTAGATATTTATTAACAGAAAAAAGCAACAAAATTGGGCGAGAAGTACAAATTTGAAGATAGCATTTAATGAAAGTTGCTTCCTAGTGCATACTCTGGTGCTCAAGGAGTAACATGCTCTTTTTGGTTACTGTTGGATGCAATGATGGTGTAGTGACTTAGAGGAGGGATCTGAGCGCACAGAAGAGAAGCTGAGGCTGGGAGGGGGGGTCTCGATCTCACTTACAACTTGCCAGGGTCAAGGCGAGAAGCAAACGTGCTCTGCGCTCCTCTCTCTGACTGAATCTCCCACTTCAACTGTGACCCCTTTACTGTCCCTTGTAGCTGTAGGAGAACTTTTACTAATTTAAAAGGAAAAGAGGGACACCTGGGTGGCTCGGTCAGTTAAGTGTATGATTTTACTTCGGCTCAGGTCATGATCTTAGGGTCGTGATCTCGAGCCCCATGTAGGGCTCCACGCTGGGCATGGAGCCTGCTTAAGATTCTCTCTCCCTCTTTCTCTGCCCCTCCTCCCCACTGTGCGCACGCATGTTCCTATCAGCCTAAAAATTAATTAATTAATTAATTTTAAAAAGGAAAATAATCCAGGGTCTAAGACCTATGGCAACTGAAAAGAAAAGTATATTTTAGATTTACTCAGGAGGAACTGATTGTTTTATTTTTCCTGCAATGGTTTTCAAAATCAAATATCTTCCAAAAACCATGCACATCAAATAAAAATTATCTGTGTCTTGAGAAAAGTGAGGATTTTTCTTAAAATTCAACTAACCCAGGGGTGCCTGGGTGGCACAGCGGTTAAGCGTCTGCCTTCGGCTCAGGGCGTGATCCCGGCGTTGTGGGAT